>NC_092273.1:23846571-23849071 GCF_036320965.1 Panulirus ornatus
ATATATATATATACATATATATATATATATACACACACACACACACACACACACACAAAGCAAGGCTAACAAAGCGCAACAAAGACCCTAAACCATTTGTCAAAATCTTTCGTCTCGTTATATCAATATATATATATCATTAAATTTTAGGGAGAATAAAAAGATGTTCTGGAAGGAGGTAAATAAAGTGCGTAAGACAAGGGAGCAAATGGGAACTTCAGTGAAGGGCGCAAATGGGGAGGTGATAACAAGTAGTGGTGATGTGAGAAGGAGATGGAGTGAGTATTTTGAAGGTTTGTTGAATGTGTTTGATGATAGAGTGGCAGATATAGGGCGTTTTGGTCGAGGTGGTGTGCAAAGTGAGAGGGTTAGGGAAAATGATTTGGTAAACAGAGAAGAGGTAGTGAAAGCTTTGCGGAAGATGAAAGCCGGCAAGGCAGCAGGTTTGGATGGTATTGCAGTGGAATTTATTAAAAAAGGGGGTGACTGTATTGTTGACTGGTTGGTAAGGTTATTTAATGTATGTATGACTCATGGTGAGGTGCCTGAGGATTGGCGGAATGCGTGCATAGTGCCATTGTACAAAGGCAAAGGGGATAAGAGTGAGTGCTCAAATTACAGAGGTATAAGTTTGTTGAGTATTCCTGGTAAATTATATGGGAGGGTATTGATTGAGAGGGTGAAGGCATGTACAGAGCATCAGATTGGGGAAGAGCAGTGTGGTTTCAGAAGTGGTAGAGGATGTGTGGATCAGGTGTTTGCTTTGAAGAATGTATGTGAGAAATACTTAGAAAAGCAAATGGATTTGTATGTAGCATTTATGGATCTGGAGAAGGCATATGATAGAGTTGATAGAGATGCTCTGTGGAAGGTATTAAGAATATATGGTGTGGGAGGCAAGTTGTTAGAAGCAGTGAAAAGTTTTTATCGAGGATGTAAGGCATGTGTACGTGTAGGAAGAGAGGAAAGTGATTGGTTCTCAGTGAATGTAGGTTTGCGGCAGGGGTGTGTGATGTCTCCATGGTTGTTTAATTTGTTTATGGATGGGGTTGTTAGGGAGGTGAATGCAAGAGTTTTGGAAAGAGGGGCAAGTATGAAGTCTGTTGGGGATGAGAGAGCTTGGGAAGTGAGTCAGTTGTTGTTCGCTGATGATACAGCGCTGGTGGCTGATTCATGTGAGAAACTGCAGAAGCTGGTGACTGAGTTTGGTAAAGTGTGTGGAAGAAGAAAGTTAAGAGTAAATGTGAATAAGAGCAAGGTTATTAGGTACAGTAGGGTTGAGGGTCAAGTCAATTGGGAGGTGAGTTTGAATGGAGAAAAACTGGAGGAAGTGAAGTGTTTTAGATATCTGGAGTGGATCTGGCAGCGGATGGAACCATGGAAGCGGAAGTGGATCATAGGGTGGGGGAGGGGGCGAAAATTCTGGGAGCCTTGAAGAATGTGTGGAAGTCGAGAACATTATCTCGGAAAGCAAAAATGGGTATGTTTGAAGGAATAGTGGTTCCAACAATGTTGTATGGTTGCGAGGCGTGGGCTATGGATAGAGTTGTGCGCAGGAGGATGGATGTGCTGGAAATGAGATGTTTGAGGACAATGTGTGGTGTGAGGTGGTTTGATCGAGTAAGTAACGTAAGGGTAAGAGAGATGTGTGGAAATAAAAAGAGCGTGGTTGAGAGAGCAGAAGAGGGTGTTTTGAAATGGTTTGAGCACACGGAGAGAATGAGTGAGGAAAGATTGACCAAGAGGATATATGTGTCGGAGGTGGAGGGAACGAGGAGAAGAAGGAGACCAAATTGGAGGTGGAAAGATGGAGTGAAAAAGATTTTGTGTGATCGGGGCCTGAACATGCAGGAGGGTGAAAGGAGGGCAAGGAATAGAGTGAATTGGAGCGATGTGGTATATCGGGGTTGACGTGCTGTCAGTGGATTGAATCAAGGCATTGAATCCCATATATGGATGTATAGCGTCTGGGGTAAACCATGGAAAGCTGTGTAGGTATGTAAATTTGCGTGTGTGGACGTATGTATATACATGTGTATGGGGGGGGGGGTTGGGCCATTTCTTTCGTCTGTTTCCTTGCGCTACCTCGCAAACGCGGGAGACAGCGACAAAGCAAAAAAAAAAAAAAAAAAATATATATATATATATATATATATATATATATATATATATATATATATATATCTTTTTTCTTTTCAAACTATTCGCCATTTCCCGCGTTAGCGAGGTAGCGTTAAGAGCAGAGAACTGGGCTTTGAGGGAATATCCTCACCTGGCCCCCTTCTCTGTTCCTTCTTTTGAAAAAAAAAAAAAAAAAAAAAAAAAATATATATATATATATATATATATATATATATATATATATATATATATATATATATATATTATATTCACGTGTTTGGATAAAGGATCAGTTCTCATCTCTAAATGGATGAGGAATGTGTTACATTAATGACCTAGCTCATTACTATGATGATAATCAAAGGTATTAGACCATTTG
>NC_092273.1:23851571-23856571 GCF_036320965.1 Panulirus ornatus
ACCAGGTGAGGCAGATGCATTGGCCAAGGAGCAAGCGGAGGGAGTAGCACCTGACATGGCTAGTGAGGAAGGCTTGAGGTGGTGGTGTTGGGCCTTACCCTCTGGCATCAGCGCTAGCAACGCCACACAACTACCTCCTCCCTGACCAACATACGAACGGTCAGGGGTCACACACACACACACACACATACATTCATCCGACAGTTGCTGTGGAACCTCGCCCCAAACCCTCTCTCTTCCGATCTTACCTAAAAACTTCCTCAACTTCTGGGCGTACTTGCTGGGTAAGGAGGAGAGGCTTCGAATCCTGAGGTCGGACCTCTTGACTCCCCTCTGCAGCGCCAGGAGGGCACGCCTGTACCGCTCCTCGAGGGTCACCACCCCGGGCGTGGCTGGCTCGGGCTCCGCCGGGCACGCCAGGTCCTCGGTGGGCGGCGCCGACCCGTTGTGCACGGTCTCCAGGAACCTGAGGAAGTTGTGGTGGGGGCTGATCCTTGGGCGGTACTCCTTCTTGTAGTTCTCGTAGACCACCTTGACGCCGCCCGTGGGCAGGATCTCGGCCTCGGCCACCTCATCGTCCAGGGTCTCGATCTCTAGGAAGACGTCGTCCTCGTCCAACTCCGGTAAGCGAGAGAGCCTCTCCCAGGGGTCCCTCTGGTGGGCGTGGGCGGGGGCGGGGGCGGTGGCGTGGGAAGGGGAGGGGGGCGTCCGCAGCGGCCGGTGCGGGCAAGCCTCACCGTGACCCTGGGTGGGCAGGTCGTCCGCGCTGCCCGTGTCGGAAACACTGCTGACGCTGGCACTGCGCGAGGTATTCAGGTCAAAGTCCAGCGAGATGTAGTCTTGGTTCACCCTGACCCCGAGGTCCTTCAGCTGCAGCAGGAGCGCCTCAGAGTTGTCCAGCCCGCCGTGTGGGTAGACGGCGTTGACAAACTCGTAGCCGAGCGACGGGTCGCCATACTCCTCGGGGATCCGCAGGTTCTCCAGGGTCAGGTCGGGCAGCGGGTCCTCCAGGTACTCGTCATGGTAGGTGATGCTGCCGAGGCTCGAGGGCCCGTTCTCGCCCTCCGCCAGGTTGTCAATGTTCCTCGCGGCGATCTGGGCCAAGAGGGTGGCGCTCGTGAACGGAGGTTCGTTGGTGTTGACGGCGGCCGTGGTCGAGGCGGGCGCTTCCAGGCGCTCACCACCGGACCCTACCTGGAAGTTATTGTTGGCGATGTCCTCTTGCGAGCGCGCCATTCTCCGCTAGCCAGGGGCAAAAACGCCGGGACACAGAGACAGACAGACACACACAGGCACCAGGAGAGAGAGAGAGAGCGCGCGCGCGCGCGCCCCTGCTGCAGCGCCACCCCCCCCACCAGGATCTCTCGACGACGCCGTGGATGGTTCCCGTCGTGCGCAGTCAGTACGCACGGACGTACAACCAGGAACGAGTCCACTCCATCACGGTCCCACTCAATCACGTACCAGGTCACTCACTTATCACGTACCGACTTTCGAAAATTCGAGAAACAGCATCAGTAACGCACCGGAAATCCCTTTTTTTTCAAAATGAAACTGACTAAACAATTGGAAACTAAAGGTAAATAGATCAGTTTGTCTCACACGTGGCTATCATTGTATCTCACAAAAGCTGGATCAAACGTGTGCCACAGTCTGGCACACGACTGCTATAAATGTTCATTTATATCTCTAACTCCCGTGTGGCTTAGTTCATAACGAAAGCCAAGTCGTGTATAAACAGAAGGGTAATTCATTAACGAAATTACTAAGTATATCCAAACGGCCAAGAAACACACCAGTCACTCAAACATAAAATCCATCCCTATTGTTCTTTTCTTTCTCAAAAAACACAATACACGCTTGAATCTTAATGACACAAGGGAAAAAATCTAAAATAATACGAAAGCACTTTCCCTGGCAAGCCATATATACTGCCCAGCACACACGCTCTCTCTCTCTCTCTCTCTCTCTCTCTCTCTCTCTCTCTGACGAGGAGAGGAGATCGTCCTATGTAAAACAAGAGACCTGGTGTGCTGAGGGTGTGGGTGGGTGTGTGTGTGAGCGAGAGATGCATGTGGGTGGGTGGTAGGAGTAGCGGTCACTTTCACCCTCCGCCCGACTGCTGCCACCTCGCACGATGACTCACGGGAAACAATCTCTCTTACCACAACACACAGGCTCGGGCCAGCCTCAACACACACGTCATCCACCCGGCTCGGACACGACCATACTCGACCACCTCCACCTCCACACCAGCTGGTGGAGCTCAACCTTGACCATGGTGGGGCTTCATCCCCAGCTCGCTCGCTGGACTGAAGATAGCCAGCCTTCCCTTCCTCAACCCCTTCCCACCCCACCACTACACCAGCTGGACGCGCCTCATATACTACCCTTACACCCCACATTAAACATCTCCTCAACCACCGACTCTAATCAGGTAACACGACTGTCTACACAATCATTTCCGCGAATAATACATCCTTATCAAAAGCTAATATTCCCGCACCATTGTCTACCACATCAATCACACGAATATCTGCATATATATATATGTATACAGCCTTTCAAAAAGAAAACTTTGAAGATCAAAGTATAAACCAGTCATTTAAGCGTCCTCATACCTCTTGTATGCACACACCAGAACTGCAAAAAGGAAATTATCGCCAAAATCATATCAAGAGGCAACTGAAGTGCATTCGCCAATGCCCTCGCGCCATTTCCACCGTGTTCTAGGGTTTTAAGACACCACCCCCACTGCCACACACGGCCACACGACACAGCACCAGAGGTATACAGAAGTAATCAGGGCAACAGGGGAGAAGTATGCACCAACGATATGAGTGAACAATTGCAGATTGACAAGAGACTTCTGAACCACCCGCCGACACCTGTGCTGCCGCGGTGCTGTTGAGCGCTCGTACCGCCTCACCAACCCGACGATATCCAATACACGAATGTATACATTCCTCTAAGTACACAGACGTACTATATAGCATGTAATGCATACATATGGATCAGATAATACTTACCATGCATCTATGTGAGGATACTGGCGGTGTTTACGGTACTCGCATCGTACGTCAGGCAGGGGAGTGCAGGTGCTGTCAACGGTTGGCGTGAGGTAAAGCCGCCAGCTGTCTGGCTCACCCCCCGACGTCCAGGCCACGATCACGCGAACATACTCACACAAATTAACCATCCAGGCGTTATGGGTATCAAGAACACCTCTACAACTCACTCCACACCTACCAGCGAGGTATACAGCAAGTGTGCGGTGCTCTGGTACAGCGTGGCAGTGAGGGCGCGCGGGGGACATTTCCAGCAGACCTTCCCCACACATCCCGGCTCGCTGTAATTGTTTCCGTGTTACGTCATCGTGAACGGGTGACGTCAACTTCGTATATATAAATACGTCTGCGGCAACAATCCATGGCCAGACCACCACGAACCACCAACCACAGTTTTCTCGTAACGACATTACATACACCGCGAGAACGTACATGTGAACTGGAACGTAAATGTGAACTGGAGGCCATTTGAGGCGTCACCATGGAAACTTCTGTGTACTCCCTCCCTCCCACTAGCGAGCCACTGCAGATGATGATGACATATGCAGCGAGCGGTGACGCGGTGTCTACTGTGACCACATAACAGCTGGTGGTGATGATACACCAACCCCACCACAACCCCCCAGCAAGAGCATTTGCGTCTCCCTAACTTCAAAAGGTTACAAGTTTAACGGCGCAGCCTTGGCATGAAGGGCGTTGGTGAAGCAGACCACAGACTGCCCAAGTGCCCCCCGTCTACGACAGTTGACTGAAAACAACCGTCTGTAGACTTGAGTCGCACTGTCGACAGTAAAGCCGTCGTCAATGACACCCGTCCACCTACAACCTCTTAACAACAAGGTGTATTAGCACACCAAAACAACCTAGGCCCAAAGTGATACGTTCATGAAGTCTTGTTTTCATCAAAGTAATATTAGTGATAGGAAGATCTGGCTAACTGTGAGACTAGCAGAGGGAGAGAGGCTGGTAACCCACCCACCACGACGCGCGCGCCTCCCCCACTCCACTGACCTTCGACACCAGTTTCCAAGCAAGTTTCAAATATCCAGTTATACTAAGAGTTCAGACTAGAGGCAAAAGGTATATATATAAAAATACGACTGAAGGTAATAAACTTGGGCAATTCACGAGTGTTAAAAACTTTGATGTTTAGTTTACTTTCTTACATTGAGTGTTAACAAAAAATCTGATGTTTAATTTACTTTCTTACACTATCACATACTCCCACAACTCCTGCTTCAGTAGTAGTGCTACTCCTACCTTAGATCTTGTCCTCTCACCAACCCCTGATTTTACTCCCTTCTAATTCGGTCAGACCTCCCTTGCTCGATCTGTCTCTCGCATCATCACTTTTATGATCTCACAGCTGGAAGTTAACCAGACGCAGCCTAGACGTGTGCAATGTCTCAATTCTTCTATTTCTCTCTACTTCCCTATTCAAAAACCCGTTACGACTTTCCTCTGTCCATTACTCAATACGATAAACATACATAATTATCAGTGCAACATCTAACCCATCTTGGAGACCCAGTATTACACAAATAGCTTAGTATGCCTTTAAAAAAAATGAAAATCCTCCGAGAATTCTTTTTCGAACAAGTTTCCCCAGATCCACACAATGGATTGTTGATTCGTCCTTGTTCAGAAATACTGCTTTCACATCCGACGGATTCTAGCTTCACTTGCTACACGGAGAAGCAAGAGTCTAAAGCAATCATGCCTTTTTTTCAACCCTCCCACAGTCTAACCTCAAACCTTGAAGACATACTTGCCCACAGCAAGTGTTGGTTCACTTTCCCCCCTCCTACGAGTGTTACTTCGATTTCTGCTCCAGAGAGAGAGAGAGAGAGAGAGAGAGAGAGAGAGAGAGAGAGAGAGAGAGAGAGCTGCCTGCTTGTGTCCCCATTGTGCACACACTACTGAATGATCACC
>NC_092273.1:23861571-23866571 GCF_036320965.1 Panulirus ornatus
TACGTTTGTGAATCAAGAACCATTGCAACACAAACCTCGCCTGGTGGTAGAGTGTCCCGCAGTGTATCGAGACAGACTTCCCCAGAACTTTTTTTAAAGGGGAAGTAAATGTTTATAGTTGTGTTACTGGAGTGATAGTTTTCATACATGGTGCTTTGACAAGAAAATAGTGAAATTGAAAAAATGTAGCTTAGACATTGAAGCTTATTGATACAGTGGTTAAATTGATGAGAACTACTATTGACGTTTGTGTAAATAAATTAAACATTTCCTTTTTCCATAGCCAGAGGTTGAACCATTATGTGACATTCATTTTTTCATTTCATTTCAAGCTAGAAGTTTCAGTTTTCTAAATTGTTTCTTACATTTTTCACATGTATATATATGTATGTGTGTGTGTGTGTGTATGTGTGCGTGTGTGTGTGTATGTGTGTGTATGTGTATATATATATATATATATATATATATATATATATATATATATATATATATATATATATATATATATATATATATGTATATTATCCCTGGGGATAGGGGTGAAAGAATACTTCCCACGCATTCCTCGCGTGTCGTAGAAAGCGACTAGAGGGGACGGGAGCGGGGGGCCAGAAATCCTCCCATCCTTGTATTTTTTTTAACTTTCTAAAATGGGAAACAGAAGAAGGAGTCACGCGGGGAGTGCTCATCCTCCTCGAAGGCTCAGATTGGGGTGCCTAAATGTGTGTGGATGTAACCAAGATGTGAAAAAAGGAGAGATAGGTAGTATGTTTGAAGAAAGGAACCTGGATGTTTTGGCTCTGAGTGAAACGAAGCTCAAGGGTAAAGGAGAAGAGTGGTTTGGGAATGTCTTGGGAGTAAAGTCAGGGGTTAGTGAGAGGACAAGAGCAAGGGAAGGAGTAGCAGTACTCCTGAAACAGGAGTTGTGGAAGTATGTGATAGAATGTAAGAAAGTAAATTCTCGATTAATATGGGTAAAACTGAAAGTTGATGGAGAGAGATGGGTGATTATTGGTGCATATGCACCTGGGCATGAGAAGAAAGATCATGAGAGGCAAGTGTTTTGGGAGCAGCTGAATGAGTGTGTTAGTGGTTTTGATGCACGAGACCGGGTTATAGTGTTGGGTGATTTGAATGCAAAGGTGAGTAATGTGGCAGTTGAGGGAATAACTGGTATACATGGGGTGTTCAGTGTTGTAAATGGAAATGGTGAAGAGCTTGTAGATTAATGTGCTGAAAAAGGACTGATGATTGGGAATACCTGGTTTAAAAAGCGAGATATACATAAGTATACTTATGTAAGTAGGCGAGATGGCCAGAGAGCGTTATTGGATTACGTGTTAATTGACAGGCGCGCGAAAGAAAGACTTTTGGATGTTAATGTGCTGAGAGGTGCCACTGGAGGGATGTCTGATCATTATCTTGTGGAGGCTAAGGTGAAGATTTGTATGGGTTTCCAGAAAAGAAGAGTGAATGTTGGGGTGAAGAGGGTGGTGAGAGTAAGTGAGCTTGGGAAGGAGACTTGTGTGAGGAAGTACCAGGAGAGACTGAGTACAGAATGGAAAAAGGTGAGAACAATGGAAGTAAGGGGAGTGGGGGAGGAATGGGATGTATTTAGGGAATCAGTGATGGATTGCGCAAAAGATGCTTGTGGTATGAGAAGAGTGGGAGGTGGGTTGATTAGAAAGGGTAGTGAGTGGTGGGATGAAGAAGTAAGAGTATTAGTGAAAGAGAAGAGAGAGGCATTTGGACGATTTTTGCAGGGAAAAAATGAAATTGAGTGGGAGACGTATAAAAGAAAGAGACAGGAGGTCAAGAGAAAGGTGCAAGAGGTGAAAAAAAGGGCAAATGAGAGTTGGGGTGAGAGAGTATCATTAAATTTTAGGGAGAATAAAAAGATGTTCTGGAAGGAGGTAAATAAAGTGCGTAAGACAAGGGAGCAAATGGGAACTTCAGTGAAGGGCGCAAATGGGGAGGTGATAACAAGTAGTGGTGATGTGAGAAGGAGATGGAGTGAGTATTTTGAAGGTTTGTTGAATGTGTTTGATGATAGAGTGGCAGATATAGGGTGTTTTGGTCGAGGTGGTGTGCAAAGTGCGAGGGTTAGGGAAAATGATTTGGTAAACAGAGAAGAGGTAGTAAAAGCTTTGCGGAAGATGAAAGCCGGCAAGGCAGCAGGTTTGGATGGTATTGCAGTGGAATTTATTAAAAAAGGGGGTGACTGTATTGTTGACTGGTTGGTAAGGTTATTTAATGTATGTATGACTCATGGTGAGGTGCCTGAGGATTGGCGGAATGCGTGCATAGTGCCATTGTACAAAGGCAAAGGGGATAAGAGTGAGTGCTCAAATTACAGAGGTATAAGTTTGTTGAGTATTCCTGGTAAATTATATGGGAGGGTATTGATTGAGAGGGTGAAGGCATGTACAGAGCATCAGATTGGGGAAGAGCAGTGTGGTTTCAGAAGTGGTAGAGGATGTGTGGATCAGGTGTTTGCTTTGAAGAATGTATGTGAGAAATACTTAGAAAAGCAAATGGATTTGTATGTAGCATTTATGGATCTGGAGAAGGCATATGATAGAGTTGATAGAGATGCTCTGTGGAAGGTATTAAGAATATATGGTGTGGGAGGAAAGTTGTTAGAAGCAGTGAAAAGTTTTTATCGAGGATGTAAGGCATGTGTACGTGTAGGAAGAGAGGAAAGTGATTGGTTCTCAGTGAATGTAGGTTTGCGGCAGGGGTGTGTGATGTCTCCATGGTTGTTTAATTTGTTTATGGATGGGGTTGTTAGGGAGGTGAATGCAAGAGTTTTGGAAAGAGGGGCAAGTATGAAGTCTGTTGGGGATGAGAGAGCTTGGGAAGTGAGTCAGTTGTTGTTCGCTGATGATGCAGCGCTGGTGGCTGATTCATGTGAGAAACTGCAGAAGCTGGTGACTGAGTTTGGTAAAGTGTGTGAAAGAAGAAAGTTAAGAGTAAATGTGAATAAGAGTAAGGTTATTAGGTACAGTAGGGTTGAGGGTCAATTCAATTGGGAGGTGAGTTTGAATGGAGAAAAACTGGAGGAAGTGAAGTGTTTTAGATATCTGGGAGTGGATCTGGCAGCGGATGGAACCATGGAAGCGGAAGTGGATCATAGGGTGGGGGAGGGGGCGAAAATTCTGGGAGCCTTGAAGAATGTGTGGAAGTCGAGAACATTATCTCGGAAAGCAAAAATGGGTATGTTTGAAGGAATAGTGGTTCCAACAATGTTGTATGGTTGCGAGGCGTGGACTATGGATAGAGTTGTGCGCAGGAGGATGGATGTGCTGGAAATGAGATGTTAGAGGACAATGTGTGGTGTGAGGTGGTTTGATCGAGTAAGTAACGTAAGGGTAAGAGAGATGTGTGGAAATAAAAAGAGCGTGGTTGAGAGAGCAGAAGAGGGTGTTTTGAAATGGTTTGGTCACATGGAGAGAATGAGTGAGGAAAGATTGACCAAGAGGATATATGTGTCGGAGGTGGAGGGAACGAGGAGAAGAGGGAGACCAAATTGGAGGTGGAAAGATGGAGTGAAAAAGATTTTGTGTGATCGGGGCCTGAACATGCAGGAGGGTGAAAGGAGGGCAAAGAATAGAGTGAATTGGAGCGATGTGGTATACCGGGGTTGACGTGCTGTCAGTGGATTGAATCAAGGCATGTGTATGGGGGTGGGTTGGGCCATTTCTTTCGTCTGTTTCCTTGCGCTACCTCGCAAACGCGGGAGACAGCGACAAAAAAAAAAAAAAAAAAAAAAAAAAAAAAAAAAAAAAAAAAATATATATATATATATATATATATATATATATATATATATATATATATATAGGAAAGGATCACGATTTTGCGCGTGATCAAGTATATTCCTATGAGTCCACGGGGAAAATGAAACACGATAAGTTTCCAAGCGCACTTTCGTGTAATAATCACACCACAGGAGAGAAATATAACAGTCAGTTGATATACAACGAAGAGACGAAGCTAGGACGCCATTTGGTAAACATGCGATTGTCCAAGATAGAAAACGAGCGTTCATAAACTTATTATGTGGGCAAGAAGATGACTTGTTTACAAATTTTATCAACAATAAAGTTATCCAATTTGTATAGACCTTCACTAATATTAAGTTTATAATTCTTTGTGTATCTAACAATAGAAGATTCAATGATTTCTCGTGGTACTGGAGTAGGGGCTAATAACTTAGATGGCATTACTCCAGTCAATACAATGATCATAGTTTTTAACGTGATTAAAGAGGGCATTTGATTCTTGTCCCGTTCTTATACTATATTTATGTTGCTTAAGTCTAACAGAAAGATCCTTACCAGTCTGCCCAACATAAAATTTATCAATTTCTACATGGCACTTTATAGATGCATCCAGGAGAATTTTCTGGTGAGTTTATGATTAAGATATTCTTTATAGTATTATTGTTGCTGAAGGCGCGTTCATATGCACTTTGTTCGTATATATATATATATATATATATATATATATATATATATATATATATATATATATCCCTGGGGATAGGGGATTAAGAATACTTCCCACGTATTCCCTGCGTGTCGTAGAAGGCGACTAAAAGGGGAGGGAGCGGGGGGCTGGAAATCCTCCCCTCTCTTTTTTTTTTTTTTTTTTCTAATTTTCCAAAAGCAGGAACAGAGGGGGCCAGGTGAGGATATTCCAAAAAAGGCCCAGTCCTCTGTTCTTAACGCTACCTCGCTAACGCGGGAAACGGCGAATAGTTTAAAAGAAAGATATATATATATATATATATATATATATATATATATATATATATATATATATATATATATATATATATATATATATATATAAATTCATATACACTTAAATATAAATCGTAAAGTCATTCATATGATATACTAAATGAGTAGATGTACGTAGTCATGCATTGTACACAACAGCTTGTACCACACGTGGGTGTATATGTACTGCACGTCATGCATTGTACACAACAG
>NC_092273.1:23871571-23901571 GCF_036320965.1 Panulirus ornatus
TGTGTGTGTGTGTGTGTGTGTGTGTGTGTGTGTGTGTGTGTGTAAGATATACTCGCATCACTTTCAGAAAATATGAGGAGGGGAACTGGTTATCTGTTGTGAGGTATGAGTGACGAGGGGTCGTGGTGAGTGGCTGGGGTAGTGAGGGTCGTGTGACATGGTTGAGGGGTGTCAGTAGTGAGGGTCGTGTGAGGTGGTTGAGGGGTGTCAGTAGTGAGGGTCGTGTGACATGGTTGAGGGGTTCAGTAGTGAGGGTCGTGTGACATGGTTGAGGGGTGTCAGTAGTGAGGGTCGTGTGATGGGTTGAGGGGTTCAGTAGTGAGGGTCGTGTGACATGGTTGAGGGGTGTCAGTAGTGAGGGTCGTGTGATGGGTTGAGGGGTGTCAGTAGTGAGGGTCGTGTGATGGGTTGAGGGGTGTCAGTAGTGAGGGTCGTGTGAGGGGTGTCAGTAGTGAGGGTCGTGTGAGGGGAGTCAGACCGTCAGGTGGTGGGGGGGGGGTGTGGAGGAGGAGGCGACATATCTGGTAGTGGAAGGAAGAGTCACGAACAGTGGGGGGGGGGGGGTGAGGAGGGGGAGTGGGGGGTGAGGGAGATGGGTCGACCAGAGGCAGGCAACCCTCCACCACAACCCCCCTCCTCCTCCCCCACCACACATACACACCAAGGGCTTCTCCACCACACACACACACACACACACACACACACACACACGCCAGGTCATCCCCCCCCCCACACACACACACGCACACGCGCACTCCACCACACCACAACACCACTACCACTACGTCAGCCGCATCCGACCGTCGTACGACCCAACGCACGCAACACACAGCCCACCGAAAAACGTGGGTTGGCACTTTCATGTCCGGTGTGGTGGGGGGGTGTAGTAGAGAGAGAGAGAGAGAGAGAGAGAGAGAGAGAGAGAGAGAGAGAGAGAGAGAGAGAGTACCGGGGGGGGGGGCGCCTGGGGAGTGTGAGGATGAGTACGGTAGCACCCGTCACAACAACCAAACCCCCCCCCCTCCCCCACAACCCACTCCCTCCTTGCACGAGGCGCGTTGTGAGGACGCCCCTCCCTCCCTCCCTCCCCCACACACACACAACACAACCACAACCACAACCACAGACCCGTACCTTGCATCATGGTGGCCTAAGAAGCTACGTGGGGGCGCGACGGCGGCGATGTGGGGGTGTGGGTGGTGTCTGTGTCTGTGTATTCCCACAGTGGCGTCAACACGTGACACAGACACACACACACACACCAGCGGTGACTGAAAGGGGGAGTCAGGGTCGACCGACCAGCTGCACACCTTGGCACTGCTCACCGCCAGTGGCACTGTCAGGGAATGGGGGGGTAGGCGTGGTGGCACTGCTCACCGCCAGTGGCACCCTGACCCGTCCGCCCCCCCCCCCTAAGCGCAGCGACACGCACGCCATCTGACAACCATATACAACACCACGCGTCCCAAAGCAACGACGGCACGGATCCCCTGAGCACGACGGTACGATCCTTGAAGCACGACGGTACGATCCTTGGAGCACGACGGTACGATCCTTGAAGCACGACGGTACGATCCTTGAAGCACGACGGTACGATCCTTGAAGCACGACGGTACGATCCTTGGAGCACGATGGTACGATCCTTGGAGCACGACGGTACGATCCTTGAAGCACGACGGTACGATCCTTGAAGCACGACGGTACGATCCTTGGAGCACGATGGTACGATCCTTGGAGCACGACGGTACGATCCTTGAAGCACGACGGTACGATCCTTGGAGCACGACGGTACGATCCTTGGAGCACGACGGTACGATCCTTGGAGCACGACGGTACGATCCTTGAAGCACGACGGTACGATCCTTGGAGCACGACGGTACGATCCTTGGAGCACGACGGTACGATCCTTGGAGCACGATGGTACGATCCTTGGAGCACGACGGTACGATCCTTGGAGCACGATGGTACGATCCTTGGAGCACGACGGTACGACCCTTGAGCACGACGGTACGGATCCCCTGAGCACGACGGTACGATCCTTGAGCACGACGGTACGGATCCCCTGACGCACGACGGTACGATCCTTGAGCACGACGGTACGATCCTTGAGCACGACGGTACGACCCTTGGAGCACGACGGTACGATCCTTGAGCACGACGGTATACGACCCTTGAGCACGACCCTTGAAGCACGACGGTCCGACCCTTGAGCACGAAGGTATACGACCCTTGAGCACGACGGTATACGACCCTTGAGCACGACGGTATACGACCCTTGAACACGAGTCTACATTACCATACTGGGGTCAAACGAAGTCGAATGATATAATGCCATCAAATGTATCTTGACCAATGTTTAATATGAGGAGGATGAGTGGGGCGATGGGGGGTAGTGAGAGGGCAAGATGTGGGGGGGGGGAGAGGTGAGAGGGAAGGATGGAGGGGGAATGTGAGAGGGCCGGGTGGAAGTGTGAGTGGGAGGAGGTTAATGGCCGACGAAGAGGCGATGCGAGAAGTGTGCCAGTCGGAGCCAGAGGCGCGTCGGGCGGTGCGACCCCTTTCGTATGACGGTACGACCCCCCCCCCCTGACCACCACGATGACGCAACCTTTGCACCACGGACGGTACGACACCCCCCTGACCACCACGATGACGCAACCTTTGCATCACGGACGGTACGACCCCCTGACCACCACGATGACGCAACCTTTGCACCACGGACGGTACGACACCCCCCCTGACCACCACGATGACGCAACCTTTGCACCACGGACGGTACGACCCCCCTGACCACCACGATGACGCAACCTTTGCACCACGGACGGTACGACCCCCACGATGACGCAACCTTTGCACCACAGACGGTACGACCCCCCTGACCACCACGATGACGCAACCTTTGCACCACGGACGGTACGACCCCCACGATGACGCAACCTTTGCACCACAGACGGTACGACCCCCTGACCACCACGATAACGCAACCTTTGCACCATGGACGGTACGACCCCCCTGACCACCACGATGACGCAACCTTTGCACCACGGACGGTACGACCCCCCTGACCACCACGATGACGCAACCTTTGCACCACAGACGGTACGACCCCCTGACCACCACGATGACGCAACCTTTGCACCATGGACGGTACGACCCCCACGATGACGCAACCTTTGCACCACGGACGGTACGACCCCCACGATGACGCAACCTTTGCACCACGGACGGTACGACCCCCCTGACCACCACGATGACGCAACCTTTGCACCACGGACGGTACGACCCCCCTGACCACCACGATGACGCAACCTTTGCACCACGGACGGTACGACCCCCACGATGACGCAACCTTTGCACCACGGACGGTACGACCCCCCTGACCACCACGATGACGCAACCTTTGCACCACGGACGGTACGACCCCCACGATGACGCAACCTTTGTACCACGGACGGTACGACCCCCCTGACCACCACCCCCCAGCACGACGACCTAGCCCTCTTTGATCTGACCATTGTTATGTCCGAGACCGACTCTACCACTACCCAGGGGTAGTGATGATCATGGGTCGTACTGTCGATGTAGGAGATAAAAAAAAATGTTCCACACACATGTTCTCTGTTCGCTTCTTAGAAATGTTTATCAAAAATCTCTACTTCTCTCTCTCCCTTGTAGAGATAAAAGGGCCTTAAAAATAAACGCTTTTCCATGCAAATAATATATGAATAACACGACTAATATCTAATCATCACACATTAGCTATAGATACTACTCGTAGATAAGAGTTAAAAGGGTGTCATGGGTATAACTGGTTAGCTAAGTAACCCCTCCAAAATAAACCCTTTTTCAAAGAGAATCGAAGCTGCGCTCCACGCAGTAGCAGGGTGAGGCGGGCCCCTCTAAGGCAATACGGGTCCTCCACGATGCTCTCCTTCTTTCCCCACGGGTTAGAATCTTAAAAAAAGCCTCGATGAAGATGATAATACTTCTTTTTAAGCGCCACTAGCGAAGTCCCGACTGAAAAACACCGTTTTCATTGAGTTACGGTTCTCACGGATGGGGGGGTGACTTAAACACATCAACGTACGTACACCTTTCCGTCGCGCTTCTGTCTGAATTATGGAAGTTCAAAGGACTATCTTTCAGTGTAGATGCAGTTTAAATCAACGGGACGAGCCTGCAAACTGAGCCTAATTTGACACAAGGGAGAATGGGATCTGTAGGACTTCTTGTACATATGTATAAAAACATGCGAGAAAATATATATTTTTCTATTTTCCAGGAGAGGTGGAAAGACACCCCCCCCTTCTCCTTCACCCTCCATGGCAAGAATCCTGCCTCTGGTTCACCACTCGTTTCTTTGTTATGTTCATGTTCCTCATCACCTTTCTTTCTTTTGTTCTTGTTCCTCACTCTTCGTGTCTTTATGTTCATCATCACTTGTTCCTTTATGTTCATCGTCGCTTGTTTCTTTGTTATGTTCATGTTCATCATCACTCGTTCCTCTGTTATGTTCATCACTCATGTTCATCATCACTCGTTCCTTTGTTATGTTCATGTTCATCACTTCATGTCCATGTTCATCATCACTCGTTCCTTTGTTATGTTCATGTTCAATACTCGTTTCTTTGTTATGTTCATGTTCAATACTCGTTTCTTTGTTATGTTTATGTTCAATACTTGTTTCTTTGTTATGTTCATGCTCAATACTCGTTTCTTTGTTATGTCCATGTTCAATACTCATTTCCTTGTCATGTTCATCATCCCTCATTCCTTTGTTATGTTCATGTTCATCATCACTCGTTCATTTTGTTATGTTCATGTTCATCATCACTCGTTCATTTTATGTTCCAATCATGTTCCTTCCTACAAGTCCGCCTCTTCTCCTTCTGAGAGTTCTTCAAGAACATATAGCAATTTTATATCATTTTGTGAACATAATAACGTCTTTAAATCCGTTTTGAGCGATTCTAAATATTCATTCTGGTTTTGAGTACACAAAATAAACTTAAAAATAAACTTTGAACTTTGAGTACACAAAAAAAAATTAAAAATAAACTTTGAATTTTGAGTACACAAAAAAAAATTAGAAATAAACTTTGAACTTTGAGTACACAAAATAAACTTAAAAATAAACTTTGAACTTTGAGTACACAAAATAAACTTAAAAATAAACTTTGAACTTTGAGTACACAAAATAAACTTAAAAATAAACTTTGAACTTTCGACTGAAGGTTAACGTCTTTAAATCCGTTTTGAGTAATCATAAATATTCATTCTGGTTTTGAGTAAACAAAATAAACTTGAAAATAAACTTTGAGTGAATTTTGGACTGAGGGTTAACTGGCGTAACCCAAGCTTCAGAGATGGTGATTCGCTTCGGCCTTGTTCCCTTTACCCGAAGAAAATGCGATGCGGGTTCTCTCCTGTGACCCATCCCCATTTATAGCCCACCAGGATGATCGCCGTTTCCCGTAGGGGTGCGCGGTAGCGCCGTGATTGGATGAAGGCAAGAGAGTATATGTGCACGTGTGTATATATGTAGATGCCTGTGTGTGTGTGTGTGTGTGTGTGTGTGTGTGTGTGTGTGTGTGTGTGTGTATGTGGGTGTATATATGGTGATATGTATATGTATGTATATGTGCGTGTATGGGCGTTTACGTATATATGTACATATGAGTGGATGGGCCATTCTTCGTCTGTTTCCTGGCGCTACCTCGCTGACGCGGGAAACGGCGACGAAATATTCTCTCTCTCTCTCTCTCTCTCTCTCTCTCTCTCTCTCTATATATATATATATATATATATATATATATATATATATATTACCAGCTAGTATCCTACATGCCAGAGAAATGTTTTTGCGATAATACCACACCGAATTTCGTTGCGATTAACGACAGACACTGTTGAAGACAAAGGCGCTCCTTACCTGACGTTAATTCATTCAACGACTGTATAACGAATCAGCGAGTTTTCGTTAATACTGTTCCAGTCATCTATCTATCTATCTATCTATATGTCTATCCAAAACACCTGTTCAGTTCAGTTTTGATCCAAGCAGACCAAACCTGGCGAAACCAAGGCTATACTAAGCTATGTTATGCTAGACTAGACTATGCTATGCTATGTTGTACTAGCTATGCTATGCTTGGCTAGGCTATGCTATACTAGGCTATGTTATACTAGGCTAGGCTAGGCTATACTATGCTATGTTATACTAGGCTAAACTATGTTATGCTAGGCAATGTTATGCTTGGCGAGGCTATGTTACACTGGGCTAGGCTACGCTTGGCTATGTTGGGCTAGGCTACATCAACGAAACTGGTTAGGTTCCAAACCCGACATTTCTCCCCTGATCCTCGCACGTGGCCAACCCCCACCACCACTTTGTGGGATTCACACAAGGCTGCGGGACCGGGGGAGAGAGAGAGAGAGAGAGAGAGAGAGAGAGAGAGAGAGAGAGAGAGAGAGAGAGAGAGAGAGAGAGAGAGAGGCAAGGGATGGGAACGGGTCGTGGGAATCCATTTCCTCCTCACACCCAAATCCACAACCCTGTGAAGTTCTGACATAAAAAAAAATCTTAATCATGGTAGCAAAACGAATATATATATATATATATATATATATATATATATATATATATATATATATATATATATATATATATATATTGGAAAGTATCACAATTTTGCGCGTGATCAAGATATTCCTATGAGTCCACGGGGAAAATGAAACACGAAAAGTTCCTAAGTGCACTTTCGTGTAATAATCACATCATCAGGGGAGACACAAGAGAGAAATATAACACTCAGTTGATATACATAGAAGAGACGAAGCTAGGACACCATTTGGACAATCACATGTTTACCAATATACACCATATATTCTTAATACCTTCCACAGAGCATCTCTATCAACTCTATCATATGCCTTCTCCAGATCCATAAATGCTACATACAAATCCATTTGCTCTTCTAAGTATTTCTCACATTCTTCAAAGCAAACACCTGATCCACACATCCTCTACCACTTCTGAAACCACACTGCTCTTCCCCAATCTGATGCTCTGTACATGCCTTCACCCTCTCAATCAATACCCTCCCATATAATTTACCAGGAATACTCAACAAACTTATACCTCTGAAATTTGACCACTCACTCTTATCCCCTTTGCCTTTGCACAATGGCACTATGCACGCATTCCGCCAATCCTCAGGCACCTCACCATGAGTCATACATACATTAAATAACCTTACCAACCAGTCAATAATACAGTCACCCCCTTTTTTAATAAATTCCACTGCAAACCATCCAAACCTGCTGCCTTGCCGGCTTTCATCTTCCGCAAAGCTTTTACTACCTCTTCTCTGTTTACCAAATCATTTTCCCTAACCCTCTCACTTTGCACACCAACCTCGACCAAAACACCCCATATCTGCCACTCTATCATCAAACACATTCAACAAACCTTCAAAATACTCACTCCATCTCTTTCTCACATCAACACTACTTGTTATCACCTCCCCATTTGCGCCCTTCACTGAAGTTCCCATTTGCTCCCTTGTCTTACGCACTTTATTTACCTCCTTCCAGAACATCTTATTTTCCCTAAAATTTAATGATACTCTCTCACCCCAACTCTCATTTGCCCTCTTTTTCACCTCTGGCACCTTTCTCTTGACCTCCTGTCTCTTTCTTTTATACATCTCCCACTCATTGCATTTTTTCCCTGCAAAAATCGTCCAAATGCCTCTCTCTTCTCTTTCACTAATAATCTTACTTCTTCATCCCACCACTCACTACCCTTTCTAATCAACCCACCTCCCACTCTTCTCATGCCACAAGCATCTTTTGCGCAATCCATCACTGATTCCCTAAATACATCCCATTCCTCCCCCACTCCCCTTAATTCCATTGTTCTCACCTTTTTCCATTCTGTACTCATATATATATATATATATATATATATATATATATATATATATATATATATATATATATTTTTTTTTTTTTTTTATACTTTGTCGCTGTCTCCCGCGTTTGCGAGGTAGCGCAAGGAAACAGACGAAAGAAATGGCCCAACCCCCCCCCATACACATGCACATACACACGTCCACACACGCAAATATACATACCTACACAGCTTTCCATGGTTTACCCCAGACGCTTCACATGCCTTGATTCAATCCACTGACAGCACGTCAACCCCTGTATACCACATCGCTCCAATTCACTCTATTCCTTGCCCTCCTTTCACCCTCCTGTATGTTCAGGCCCCGATCACACAAAATCTTTTTCACTCCATCTTTCCACCTCCAATTTGGTCTCCCTCTTCTCCTCGTTCCCTCCACCTCCGACACATATATCCTCTTGGTCAATCTTTCCTCACTCATTCTCTCCATGTGCCCAAACCATTTCAAAACACCCTCTTCTGCTCTCTCAACCACGCTCTTTTTATTTCCACACATCTCTCTTACCCTTACGTTACTTACTCGATCAAACCACCTCACACCACACATTGTCCTCAAACATCTCATTTCCAGCACATCCATCCTCCTGCGCACAACTCTATCCATAGCCCACGCCTCGCAACCATACAACATTGTTGGAACCACTATTCCTTCAAACATACCCATTTTTGTTATATATATATATATATATATATATATATATATATATATATATATATATATATATATATATATATATATATACAGCTGGACAGCTGGTGGCCAGTGGCATTAACTCAACACGGAAGCAGTCAACATAGCCAAGTTATAACATCCACACACGTCAATACATAACCAAATTATAACCTTTCCCCCATCCTGGTGTCCTAGCCATTACACTCAAACGAGCAGAGAGGGGAAAATAATAATAATAAAAAAAAATCGAAACCTATAGACAAAATGGGAAAGTATAGGCTGAAATAATAACTCCCGTTTTCTTCGCGCGCCCCCACAACACAATGGGGCAAAGTAAATGTCTGTAATATCTCTGTAAATGTCAAGTTCCTGACGGTCGATATCACGAGGTCAGATGGACGACAAAGGAGCGAGCAACGGCTGAAGATAACCAAGGATGAATAACGTTCGATTCATACAAATATACAAGACAAAAAAAGATTAATCCAGACAAGAAATGTAGGTAAACATTACCGTTTTCTGAGCACAATAAATGTCTTCATTTCCCCCAACGTTTTAATGATGTAATTAGCATTTGCTCCAACTCCAGAACACCCAAAATATACACATTTGACAAAAAAAAAGTGTTATGATGGGAAAATGATTAAAGTATTAAACTTAAAAAAAAAAATCTTGAAAACTATGCCAAATGGCAATTGACCCTTGACTTCCCAAACTATTTTAATCATTCGAAACTTCCTATACTTCACTCCTTGATACACCTTTAAGTCAACGCAAAAACAATCTACAAAGCAAACATATAGTTCTTCTCTCTCTCTCCCTCTCTCTCTCTCTCTCTCTCTCTCTCTCTCTCTCTCTCTCTCTCTCTCTCTCTCTCTCTCTCTCTCCCTAAAAAACAAACGCCATTTCTATACACATCTAACATTAAAACGGATGCCATTTTTATAAAAACCTAACTTCAAAAAGACACTATTTTCATAAAAATCTAACACTAAAAGACGCCATTTCTATAAAAATCTAACATTAAAAACAGACGCCATTCTTATAAAAATCTAACATTAAAAACCAGACGCCATATTTATAAAAATCTAACATAAAAACAGACGCCATTTCTATAAAAATCTAACATTAAAAACAGACGCCATTTCTATAAAAATCTAACATTAAAAACAGACGCCATATTCATAAAAATCTAACATTAAAAACAGACGCCATATTTATAAAAATCTAACATTAAAAACAGAAGCCATATTTATAAAAATCGAATCTAATGAATACTTTGTGGTCTAGCTCATGTCCGGGAGTAGCCTGTCTTACGTAACACATACACACACGCACACACCTGATTCTGGAAGGACGGGTTGGATGGAGGCAGACCTCACCACACACACACACACACACAGTGTGTGCTTCAATGCACTTTCTCCGCATTCCTCATTCAGTGTAGTTACCATCTTTACCTCGTCATGTAAACCCCTTTTTAAGGGGTTCCTGCGGCTAAATAAAGAAAGAAAATAAAAAGGTTGCGCTACGATCAGTAGCAGGGGAAAATAAGGGGTGGTACTCTTTTCAATACACTTAAGATGATACAACCACGCCATGATCGTAATGTATAACCTCCAATGAGTCCACGGGGGAAAATGAAACACATTAAGTTCCCAAGTGCACTTTCGTGTAATAATCACATCATCAGGGGAGACACAAGAGGGAAATATAACAGTCAGTTGATATACAACAAAGAGACGAAGCTAGGACGCCATTTGGTAAACAAGTGACTCGTGTGTGTGTGTATATATATATATATATATATATATATATATATATATATATATATATATATATATATATATATATATATATATGAATTGCAGGCATCGTTGCCAGCACAGATGGTTGGCCATGTTACATAACCTGAGACAAGGAGCGAGGGAATTTCCAGCGCGGGTCTGGCCAGCCCGGCCAGACCCGCACCACACACAGCGTTGCCGACGATGCGCCAGGCCAGGCGTGTCCCCCGCCGCTAGTGAGCGCTGCATTATCGGTCGCTGAGCGTGTTGCATCCACACCCCTTCCACTCCCCCGCCGCCGCCGCCAGTGTGCGCTGCATTAACGGTCGCTGAGCGTGTTGCATCCACACCCCCCAACCCTTCCACCGCCAGTGTGCGCTGCATTAACGGTCGCTGAGCGTGTTGCATTCCCCTGCCGCCGCCATGCTAGACGTGTTTACCTTTTCCCTTTCACAATACCCTTGCCAGACTAATGGCTTAGCAGCGCTATCAGGAGGTAGTCTTATATTAGACGATTACAGCAGAAAATGCCAGTACTATTCCTTTGATTTATTTAATGTACTTTTAAGGACTGGCTTCGTGAAACAGATGGCCAGAAATGGAAAGCTCGAGGCTGAAATGAAGTGTATAATAGCTTTAATGAAACGGTATAACACACACGCGCGCAAAAACACACACACACACACACACGTATGCACATACACACACACACACACTAAGCCAGTTACCCAATTATAGATACGCCGCAAGAACGGGGTGGGGGAGGGGGAGAGATAAACAGCTAGAGTTGGCAGTGGGCCGACTGCCAAGCCACAGATTTGAATCCATCCGGGCTGGATTCATGGCCCGTGCTGATTCATGGTCAGCAACACTACACCATGTAGGAGGCCGCCCGTGTGTGTGTGTGTGTGTGTGTGTGTGTGTGTGTGTGTGTGTGTGTGGTGTGTGTGTTTGTGTGTGTGTGTGTATACGTGTGTGTGTGTGTGTGGTGTGTGTGTTTGTGTGTGTGTGTGTATACGTGTGTGTGTGTGTATACGTGTGTGTGTGTGTATACGTGTGTGTGTGTATACGTGTGTGTGTGTATACGTGTGTGTGTGTGTGTATACGTGTGTGTGTGTGTATACGTGTGTGTGTGTGTGTGTGTGTGTGTGTGTGTGTGTGTGTGTGTGTGTACGCTCTCGCGTGCCCACAAATCGTAGGGGCGTCGAGGCACTTAAGCGCTGACACGCGTCGTGGGCGCGCGCGTGTGGCCGAGCGCACACGTGGCGCCAACAGCGAGAGCGCGTGAGTGTTCGTGGCTACAACATGCGTGCTGGGGGGGGGGAGGGGGATAACAACAACAGTTGTAGTATTAAGTTGTTGTTGTTGTTGTTGTTCTCTGACACAGACAGGAGAGAGAGAGAGAGAGAGAGAGAGAGAGAGAGAGAGAGAGAGAGAGAGAGAGAGAGAGAGAGGGAGGTGTGGGGGGGGGGTTTCTTTAGGTGGTGCATAGTGAAGGAAAGACCAGGTACTGGAACAGGAGCCAGGGTCTGGAAGCCCTATTCCAGAAGGGACAGAAAGACCAGGTACTGGAGCAGGAGCCAGGGTCTGGAAGCCCTATTCCAGATGGGACAGAAAGACCAGGTACTGGAACAGGAGCCAGGGTCTGAAACCACTATTCCAGAAGGGACAGAAAGACCAGGTACTGGAACAAAGGCCAGGGTCGGGAACCACTATTCCAGAAGGGACAGGAGCCAGGGCTGGAACCACTATTCCAGAAGGGACAGAAAGACTTGGCACTGGAACTGGAGCCAGGGTCTGGAACCACTATTCCAGAAGGGACAGGAGCCAGGGTCTGGAACCACTATTCCAGACGAGATAACCGAGTCTCAAAACTTGCTTACATCAGCTACAACTGTGTATCGTCAGTTCATATACACACACACCAAACAAGAGGCCACCTGGTTGGTCACAATCCTTCTAATCAACACTTTGATCAATAGATTGATCACAAATACCGCCTGATCGGAGCCATATTGTAAACTGTTCCTTTACCATGGGTTCAATTTCTGGAAAACATCTGACCCCCAAGTGTTCGCGGTGATACACACGACGCACCCATTTGAAAGCCTCGAACCCTGGCCCTGTGGCCCAGACGGCGAGGAGCGAAGCCCCACGTCCAACGGCCCCGTACCCCATTAGAGATTCGAACCCGCTGGTCCCGAGGTGGTACCGGGGTCCAGTGTAAGCCTCCATTCCCATCCATAAGAGCGACTCGAACCCGTGTCCCCGAGCTTGTGACGGAGAACGTTAATCTACCACGGCACCAGCGACACACCCACGGGAGCTTCGAACCCTGGCCCTCGGGGCTACGGTCACGAAGGCGTGAGCCGCCAAACCACCAGCGACACACCCACGGAGACTTCGAACCCTGGTCCTGAGGTTGTCATGGCGACACTAGAGCCACCAGGGCACCGCTGATCACCACTCCTGACCATTACCCAGCTGCACGACACTAAAATCCCATTCCCAGCCAGTTGCACGACACTAAAATCCCATTCCCAGCCAGTTGCACGAGACTAAAATCCCATTCCCAGCCAGTTGCACGACACTAAAATCCCATTCCCAGCCAGCTGCACGACACTAAAGTCCCATTCCCAGCCAGCTGCAGGAGACTAAAATCCCATTCCCAGCCAGCTGCAGGAGACTAAAATCCCATTCCCAGCCAGCTGCACGAGACTAAAATCCCATTCCCAGCCAGCTGCACGAGACTAAAAACCCATTCCCAGCCAGCTGCAGGAGACTAAAATCCCATTCCCAGCCAGCTGCACGAGACTAAAATCCCATTCCCAGCCAGCTGCAGGAGACTAAAATCCCATTCCCAGCCAGCTGCACGAGACTAAAATCCCATTCCCAGCCAGCTGCACGAGACTAAAAACCCATTCCCAGCCAGCTGCACGAGACTAAAATCCCATTCCCAGCCAGCTGCACGAGACTAAAATCCCATTCCCAGCCAGCTGCAGGAGACTAAAATCCCATTCCCAGCCAGCTGCACGAGACTAAAATCCCATTCCCAGCCAGCTGCACGAGACTAAAAACCCATTCCCAGCCAGCTGCAGGAGACTAAAATCCCATTCCCAGCCAGCTGCACGAGACTAAAATCCCATTCCCAGCCAGCTGCACGAGACTAAAATCCCATTCCCAGCTGCACTCAGGAACAGCAGCGGGCACTCAGAGCCAGCCAGGCAGGCAGGCAGGCAGCAAGAGAGTGAATAATGCAGAAAGGTGAACTCAAATGGCACGTGTGTGCCAGGTCACACACACTGTGTGGTGGTGGTGGTGTGCGAATGTCAGCGGTGCTGTGGTGGTGTGCGAATGTCAGCGGTGCTGTGGTGGTGTGCGAATGTCAGCAGTGCTGTGGTGGTGTGGTGTGCGAATGTCAGCAGTGCTGTGGTGGTGTGGTGTGCGAATGTCAGCAGTGCTGTGGTGGTGTGGTGTGCGAATGTCAGCAGTGCTGTGGTGGTGTGGTGTGCGAATGTCAGCAGTGCTGTGGTGGTGTGGTGTGCGAATGTCAGCAGTGCTGTGGTGGTGTGGTGTGCGAATGTCAGCAGTGCTGTGGTGGTGTGGTGTGCGAATGTCAGCAGTGCTGTGGTGGTGTGGTGTGCGAATGTCAGCAGTGCTGTGGTGGTGTGGTGTGCGAATGTCAGCAGTGCTGTGGTGGTGTGGTGTGCGAATGTCAGCAGTGCTGTGGTGGTGTGGTGTGCGAATGTCAGCAGTGCTGTGGTGGTGTGGTGTGCGAATGTCAGCAGTGCTGTGGTGGTGTGGTGTGCGAATGTCAGCAGTGCTGTGGTGGTGTGGTGTGCGAGTGTCAGCAGTGCTGTGTTGGTGTGGTGTGCGAATGTCAGCAGTGCTGTGGTGGTGTGGTGTGCGAATGTCAGCAGTGCTGTGGTGGTGTGCGAATGTCAGCGGTGCTGTGGTGGTGACGGTGTGCGAATGTCAGCAGTGCTGTGGTGGTGTGGTGTGCGAGTGTCAGCAGTGCTGTGGTGGTGTGGTGTGCGAATGTCAGCAGTGCTGTGGTGGTGTGGTGTGCGAATGTCAGCAGTGCTGTGGTGGTGACGGTGTGCGAATGTCAGCAGTGCTGTAGTGGTGGTGTGCGAATATCAGCGGTGCTGTGGTGGACGAGGAGGAACACACACATACACACTAGGGCTTCACACACACACACACACACACACACACACGGGGCAGTCGACTCCGCCAGTGAGTACAAGAACCCCTCCCCCATACAGTACATGACCTGACCTTGTAATCCACCACGGTACTACTTTGGGTACGAGGGCCTGTGACCTCTGACCTGACCTCCTTAAAGCATCATATATATATATATATATATATATATATATATATATATATATATATATATATATATATATATATATATATATATATAGATTTATGTATAGATTGTTTTGGACAATCACATGTTTACCAAATGGCGTCCTAGCTTCGTCTCTTCGTTGTATATCAACTGACTGTTATATTTCTCTCTTGTCTCCCCTGATGATGTGATTATTACACGAAAGTACACTTGGGAACTTACCGTGTTTCATTTTCCCCGTGGACTCATACATATATAAATATATATATATATATATGCGCTACCTCGCTATCGCGGGAAATGGCGAATAGTATGAAAAAAAAAAAAAAAAAAAAATATATATATATATATATATATATATATATATATATATATATATATATATATATATATATACTGATAACCAAGGAATTAAACACGAGTTCCCACGTGCACTTTCGTGTAATGATGGCGTCATCACGAAAGTGCACTTGGGAACTTGTCGTGTCTCACTTTCCGGGTCGCGTTATCAGCAAGTTCTACATCACGCGCGCCACTGTGACCCACTACAACACACACACACACACACACACACACACACACACACACGAGAGTACAGACACCTTCGTAGATGACCTACATCACTCCACAGGGGTCCCTTATCATCCTGCTACTGGAAACAGCGCAGCCTTGAGTCTCCGAGGAGCCCCTTCGGCGAAAGGGGAGATGGAGTAATAATAATAATAATAATAATAATAATAATAATAATAATAATAATAATAATAATAATGGAGGTTTGTATGTTCTACGAGGGTCTTTACAATCTGTGGGTAAAGTCCCGAATAAAACGCACTGTATCGATTAAACGAGGACGTACCGCAGTCTGAACACTGAACATGGCAAGGCAAACGATAACTTGGCTCGTTAAACAATCTGGAGCAGAGTTAAACGGGGTAACACGATTAAAACCGGGCGACTCTGTGACGTTGAACGGAGTGAGGTGATGACGTTCAACGAGGTGACGTGATTATGCTCAACGAGGCGAAGTGGCTGTGTTCAACGAGGTGACGTGATCATGCTCAACGAGGTGACGAGATTATGTTCAACGAGGTGAAGTGGATTTGTTCAACGGTGACGTGATTATGTTCAACGAGGTGACGTGATCATGCTCAACGAGGTGACGTGATTAAGTTCAACAAGGTGACGTGATTATACTCAACGAGGTGAAGTGGCTGTGTTCAACGAAGGGGGGGGGGGGAGAAGACGGTTATGCCACGAAGGGTATGTAAAAGGAATTGTGACATCTGCGATATCGGGTCAACGATGTGACTTCGTTAAACAGGCGAGACTGTCGCGTTCAACGAGGCGAGGGTGTTGTATCAAACGTGGGTGATATGGCTGTGGTGAAGTAGGTTTCTGTATTAAATGAAAATGTATTCACTATTTCGAGTTGGCTGCGTCAAACGAAGGGGAGGCGTTTGTGTTCAACGAAGCGAGGTGACTAGTTCATACGAGACGACTTGGTTAAACGAGATGCTTGAGCTCAACGAACATGAGATGGGTGTGGTTTTTGTGTTAAAATGTTATTATGGATAAAATGAACAAGGCGAAGAGAACACAGTGAACACGAGCTGGTTGAAGTTCATGAGATGGTGGTTTAACGAGGCGATGGGACTACGTTAAACGAGGAAAGAGATGAACATAATGAACATGAGCTGGTTGAAGTTAATGGGATGGTGGTTTAACGAGGCGACGGGACTACGTTAAACGAGGAAAGAGATGAACATAATGAACATGAGCTGGTTGAAGTTAATGGGATGGTGGTTTAACGAGGCGACGGGACTACGTTAAACGGGTTTAAGCGATATCAAGTGACGGGTTTAAGCCAGGTCAGGTGAAGGGGTAAGTTCACCAGAAGAGCTCACGGTTAACGTGGAGAGATGACAAGAGTTAACGAAGCGAGGTGACCGGGTCAACGAGGCGAAACGACCGGATCAACGAGGCGAAACGACAGGGTTAACGACATGACCCGATCGGCTTAACCCAAGCAAAACGAGCCAAGATAAGGATGCAAAACGATGATTAATGAAGATAAGGAAGATAACATGGTTAACGAGGTGTCGCAGTGGTTCCGTAACCAACCTAGTATCTCCAGCCCACCCTTCCAACCGTATGTATATCATTTATCTATTTATACCCTATCGCTGTTTCCCGCGTCAGCGAGGTAGCGCCAGGGAACAGACGAAGAATGGCCCATCGACCCATATACACAAATATATATCTACACAAACATATACATATCAACATATACATACACACACACAAACATATACATATATAAGCATGCACATATTTATACTTACTGGCCTTCATCCATTCCCGGCGCTACCCCGCGCCACAGAAAACAGCTCTTCCTCCAACTCCCCCCCCCCCCCCCCTCTCTCTCTCTCTCTCTCTCTCTCTCTCTCTATTATCCAAAGCGCCATATCTGAAGCCTCAACTACTTAGTAACCCCTCCGGCCTACACCTCTCCTCACTCATCTTCACTTTCCATTTGCTGTATGCGGCGCTGCTTCCCCCCCCCCCCTCTCTCTCTCTCTCTCTCTCTCTCTCTCTCTCTCTCTCTCTCTCTCTCTCTCTCCTCTACGGGTATCATTTCCCTCACTGTTCTAGTAGTGTGTGTGTATGACCAGCCACTCATGCCTGGGCCCACAGCACGCCTGTGGTAACTGCTTCCCACAGATTAAGTGCTTAGTATGTATATGTATGTGTATGTATGTATGTATGTACGTGCGTATGAATGTATGTGTGTATGTATGTATGAATGTATACGTGTATGTATGTATGAATGTATACGTGTATGTATGTATGTATGTATGTATGTGTGTGTGTGTGTGTGTGTGTGTGTGTGTGTGTGTGTGTGTGTGTGTGTGTGTGTGTGTGTGGACCAGCCACACGAGGATTGACCGTTATAATACCCCCCCCCCCCGCGCCTCTCCATTCCTCGCACAGTTTTCTGTAATCCTCCTCCTTTCGTATGTAATGAAAATGGGAAAAGTGAGTACGAGAAAAACACTAGGGAACAAGACGGGAGAGGCAAGAATATCGAAGGATGATGGCTTAAAACACAAACAAATGAAGTGATGAAAAAAGATACGGATGAGAGAAAGAGAAGTGGGAACAGAGAAAAAGAGAAGTGGGAACAGAGAAAAAGAGAAGTGGGAACAGAGAAAAAGAGAAGTGGGAACACAAAAAAGAGGGAGCAGAGAAAAAGAGAAGTGGGAGCGCAGAAAAGGAGAAGTGGGAACACAGAGAAAAAGAGACGTGGGAACAAAAAGAGAAGTGGGAACAGAGAAAAAGAAGTGGGTGTTAACAGAAAAGGAGAAGTGGGAACAGAGAAAACGAGAAGTTGGAACTGAGAAAACGAGAAGTGGGAACACAAAAGGATAAGTGGGAACAGAGAAAAAGAGAAGTGGGAAACAGAGAAAAAGGGATGGTAACCTTTATATAAGCTCAAATTAACTTTCCAAGTTCCTCTTTCCCCCTCTACACTCCTTTATCCCCTCTGCTCTAGCGGGAGCAAGATCGGTGCACGTTTTCTAACCACTGGCCATGTCGGCCACTGTTAGAAAACGCGAGGTGGTCACGGTCAAATGGGAGGGCTGGGGGGGGGGGGGGGTGGAGATGACCTGACCAATTCAACATGACTGAATCTGACCCCCCCACCACCCCCCATCAAAACAACCAATTTGACCCCTTGGACACGTCGGTACGACCTTGACCTCTGACCTGACCCCGCCTATTTTCTTTTAAGGGGGGGGGGGAAGGTCCCACCCCCTCCCCTATAACCAAAGGGTCGTACCACCGTGTCCCCCCCTAAACCCCCCCCAGGGAAGGGGAGGGGGGTGAATAAGGAGGGTGGGGGTTGAAAATAAGTGAAGGACACAATGAATAACAACATTATACACAATTGTTCATGAGAGCAGTGGTTGCACCGTGCAGCTCACACGACCTGACCTAACTACCGTACCACCACAAGGGCGTGGAGAAGACAAGAACATGCGACAGTGTCTGTGTGTGGGGAACCATGCAGTGCTAACACCTCTACACTAAATGACCAACCAGGTCATTCCCACCACTGCTAAATATATATATATATATATATATATATATATATATATATATATATATATATATATATATATATATGAAATATAAAAAAATAATTGTCCAAAATCATCACACTAATCAAAAAAAAAAAAGTCAAGACTTGCTGCACTAAGGAAAAAAGTATAATAAAAATAATAATGATAATAATAAGATAATAATAATAATAATAATAATAATAATAATAATAATAATAATAATAACAATAATAATAATAAAATACGATGATGCTGTACACACGGAGCTGATAATTTGCCTCCAAGCAGAGGCTAAACATGCGCGAAGTCCAAGGTAAATGGGGGGTGTGGAGGGAGTGTGGTATGCGTGGAAGTCCCCAGGTTCTGCTGGGAGTGTGGTATGCGTGGGTGTCCCCAGGTCCTGGGGGGAGTGTGGTATGCGTGGATGTCCCCGGTAAATGGGGGGAGTGTGGCATGCGTGGATGTCCCCAGGTCCTGGGGGAGTGTGGCATGCGTGGATGTCCCCAGGTCCTGGGGGAGTGTGGTATGCGTGGAAGTCCCCAGGTTCTAGGGGAGTGTGGTATGCGTGGAAGTCCCCAGGTCCTGGGGAAGTGTGGTATGCGTGGATGTCCCCAGGTTCTAGGGGAGTGTGGTATGCGTGGAAGTCCCCAGGTCCTGGGGAAGTGTGGTATGCGTGGAAGTCCCCAGGTTCTAGGGGAGTGTGGTATGCGTGGAAGTCCCCAGGTTAAGGGGAGTGTGGTATGCGTGGAAGTCCCCAGGTCCTGGGGAAGTGTGGTATGCGTGGATGTCCCCAGGTTCTAGGGGAGTGTGGTATGCGTGGAAGTCCCCAGGTCCTGGGGGGAAGTGTGGTACGCTTGGATGTCCCCTGGTCCTGGGGGGGGGGGGGGATGTGGTACGCTTGGATGTCCCCTGTCCTGGGGGGGTGGGGGGTGTGCCGTGCACTGTGAGGGGAGTAGGGTACGGCCGGGCGTGGGGTGGGTGTGTGTGTCGGGCAAGAAAAGCAGCGGCATGTCCAATGGGGGTTTAAAGTACTTACGCATACCGTCGGACACCATCATGTCTTTATCTCTCTTTCTCTATATCTCTCTTTTTCTCTTTATCTCTTCAGCTCTTGTGCGTGTGTGTGTGTGTCACTAACTTGCTCCTTCCTTCCTTCACACTTAGTCAATATTGCCTACTTCAATAGCCTGTGGTTGATAAATAACTGCATTAAACATTACATAGGTTGGGCGACAACGTATCCAATAAACATCCTTCTAAAACACCTAATCATACATTGTTTTGGACCCATGCAACCAAGCTGCCTCAGGTCGACCTGAATTAAAAGGGCCTCAGGTCTAGACTACAGCTGGTCACAGAAAATGTATTCCTCAATACCGCAGGGGGGGCCTCTTCCACGCTCACTCACATGCCATTTTGTCAATTCTTTACTTTACACAACAATCTAAGTAGAACTGTTTTGAGAAAAGGCCGTTTAAGTACAACACTTTTGAGAAAAGGCCATATAAGTACACAAATTTTGAAAAAAGGCCATATGTAAGTACAGCAATTTTGAGAAAAGGCCATATAAGTACACAAATTTTGAGAAGAGGTATAAATACACTAATTTGAGAAAAGGCCATATAAGTACACCAATTTTGAGAAAAGGTATAAGTACATCAATTTCGAGAAAAGGCCATATAAGTACACCAATTTTGAGAAAAAGGCCATATAAGTACACCAATTTTGAGAAAAGGCCATATAAGTGCACCAATTTTGAGAAAAGGCCATATAAGTACATCAGTTTCGAGAAAAGGCCATATAAGTACACCAGTTTTGAGAAAAGGCCATATAAGTACACAAGTTTTGAGAACAGGTATAAATACACCAATTTTGAGAAAAGGCCATACAAGTACACCAATTTTGAGAAAAGGCCATATAAGTACACCAATTTTGAGAAAAGGCCATAAAGTACACCAATTTTGAGAAAAGGCCATATAAGTACACCAATTTTGAGAAAAGGCCATATAAGTACACCAGTTTTGAGAAAAGGCCATATAAGTACACCAATTTTGAGAAAAGGCCATATAAGTACACCAGTTTTGAGAAAAGGCCATAAAGTACACCAATTTTGAGAAAAGGCCATATAAGTACACCAATTTTGAGAAAAGGCCATATAAGTACACCAATTTTGAGAAAAGGCCATATAAGTACACCAGTTTTGAGAAAAGGCCATATAAGTACACCAATTTTGAGAAAAGGCCATTTAAGTACACCAATTTTGAGAAAAGGCCATACAAGTACACCAGTTTTGAGAAAAGGCCATATAAGTACACCAATTTTGAGAAAAGGCCATAAAGTACACCAATTTTGAGAAAAGGCCATATAAGTACACCAATTTTGAGAAAAGGCCATATAAGTACACCAGTTTTGAGAAAAGGCCATATAAGTACACCAATTTTGAGAAAAGGCCATTTAAGTACACCAATTTTGAGAAAAGGCCATACAAGTACACCAGTTTTGAGAAAAGGCCATATAAGTACACCACGTCGAGGGAGTGACTGTAGTCAACACCAACCCAAGTTCTGGACCAAACCTAGTCAGCCACTGCTGGGCGTGGGGGCAAGTGCACGCGGACTCTTGCCACAACACGTCCCCACGCCGCGCCGCGCCCCGCCACGCCAACCTCCCCACCACCACACCTCACCGGGATCGCTTTACCAGTCCTTCACTCCCCCCCTGAACCCCGCCCCGCCCCGCGACATATAACATCACTAACACGTACGTGATGAACCAGTTCTCGAGCCACTGGCTACTTCACAGGAGGAGTCGGGGCCCCCCACCCCAAACCATGGCCAACATTCCGGGGCGTTGGGATAACGCCCCGACGGGATACATATCCCAGGTCGTTCTGGGATATATGACGTGGGACGAGAGAGAGAGAGAGAGAGAGAGAGAGAGAGAGAGAGAGAGAGAGAACACAACAGCCTGTGCCCACTTACTGAACCAGGAGGGAGGGACGAGGTCCCACTGGAAGTGCACGCGGGGGTTAGAGTGGTGTCGTCACCAGCACGACCAGACTGACCCGCTCCTCCTCCCAGTCATCCGGATGGCTCCTCCTGGAGGAGGGAGGCCGAGAGCTCCAGGGGAGGGAGGGAGGTATGTAGGGAGGTAGGTAGGTTCGTAGGGATGGATGTAGGTAGGTAGGTATGTAAGGAAGCATGAAGGGAGATAGGTAGGTAGGTAGGTAGGGAGGGAGGGAGGGAGGTAAATAGGTAGGTAGGGAGGTAGATACGTAGGGAGGTAGGTAGGTAGGGAGGTAGGTAAATAGGTAGGTAGGTAGGTAGGTAGGTAGGTAGGGAGGGGGCCATATTGTTATCTAACATATCGACCCACACATTCAAGACGGGACTGCGGCAGGCTGGGCTGGGCTGGCTTGTCAACACTTTCCATACCTGGGCTCCCTCCGTCGGTCCTCCTCCCTCCATCCCTCACACATCACAACCATCACCAGCAATCACAACACTACATTCCTTCCACAACTTTCCCTCCTCCCCCCTTGGTGACGGCCGTGAGAGGAGGAAAGGGAGGGAAACTAACGAAGGTAATTTCCTCCAAAAGCGCAGATGGAAGTCAGCTCTGTGTGTGTGTGTGTGTGTGTGTGTGTGTGTGTGTGGCGCGGGAGGCGCGGCTCCTCACGCCACGGCCACGAATATCGCGAGGTCTCCTGTGTGACTAAGAGGTCAGGCCGGACTCTAGGAAGCTGTGCGATGGGAATCGATGAGATGTTCGGGGAGCCAGAGCAGCAGGGAGGAGGAGGAGGAGGAGGCCCAGCTCAGCTGTGTGGCACACCAGGCTGGCGCCACACTCCCTCCCCGAAAGGAGGCCCCCCCGAACGCCCTCCCTCACCGCTGTGGCTTGCACGCGCGTCGCTCACCTCCCCCCCCCCCCTTACACTGCAGGACCCTTCCGCACCTCCGGGAGGAGGAGAAGAACCAGCCCAGCTGTGTGTGTGTGTGTGTGTGTGTGTGTGTGTGTGTGTGTGTGTGTGTGGTGTGTGTGTGTGTGGCACACCAGGCTGGCGCCACACTCCCTCCCCGACAGGAGGCCCCCCGAAGGCCCTCCCTCAGCGCCGTGGCTGGCACGCGCGTCGCTCACACTGCAGGACCCTTCCGCACCTCCGGGCGGAGGAGGAGGAGGAGGAAGGGGTACTGAGCGGGCCTTCCTCCACCTGACCCACGGAGATAAGGTATCAGAGGGGGCCACGCACGCCCCCCGCCCCACACCGCCGCGCCCACGAGTCGTGGTCACGCTCTCTCAGAATCCATGACCGCCCGGCCATCAGGCTGGCTGACCCCCCCCCCCCACAACGTAACTTGACCCCCCCCCAACCAAGCCTTACATAACCTATAACACAGCCAGCCACAGAGATATTCCGCTAGGTTGAACCTGTTATCAAAGCCAGCTTTCCCAAACACACACACACACACACACACACACACACACACCACACCACACACACACACACCACACCACATACACACACACCATACGCACACAAACACACACACCATACGCACACAAGCACACACACCACACCAAACACACACACACACACACACACACACACACACACACACACAACCACACACCTACACATACACCCACACACACACACGCACACACACACATACACACACCACATACACACACACAAACACACCACACACACACACACACACACACACACACACACACACACACACACACCTTGGGGTCTGTGTATTGTGGATACAGTCGATAAACGCGATTCACGCCGGACCCGCCCGGGTTCGAATCCTAGACGTGGTGTAGGCAGTCGGCCCACAGCCAATCCCAGCTGTTCACCCTCCCCTCGTAGCGGGTCGATAAACGAGTAACTAGCTCTGGCTAGGAGGGTTTGTGCGTGTGTGTGTGTGTGTGTGTGTGTGTGTGTGTGTGTGTGTGTGTGTGTGTGTGTGTGTGGTGTGTGTGTGTGTGGTGTGTGTGTGTATGTGGTGCGTGTGTATGTGGTGCGTGTGTGTATGTGGTGCGTGTGTGTGTGTGAGTGTGTGTATGTGTGAGTGTGTGTGTGTGTGTGTGTTGTGTGTGTGTACACAGACAAGGGAACCACTTAGCTTCTCAGTGAACCTCGATTCTAAACAGCACAGGAAATTAAGTAATCTCACACCTTTGCGGCATCATTTTTCCAATCTTTTATTCATGCCGGCGGTTGAGCCAGAGGGAGAGGTGGCTGGGGGAGTTGCCTTCTGCTTTCGCAATCCTGTTTTCTATCGCTATATCCAAACAATCCAATACGGGGAGTTCCCTTCTGCTTTTGCTATCCCGTTTCCTATCGCTATATCCAGACAATCCTATATGGGGATCGTCCAAACTGCCAGTTGACCTTCAACAAAATCACACACACACACACACTCTCCCCCCGCCAGCCCCGATGAAATCTCAAGCATATGCGCAAGCTCATTAAGACGCCGTCCCAGAGCAATGTTACGCCACGGCGTAAACCCCCCCCCCCCATATAATGTAACTCAACCGTCCGCCCCCTCCCCCAGAAAAAAAAGTCCATTCTGGTACAAGTAAATCTCTCTCTCTCTCTCTCTCTCTCTCTCTCTCTCTCTCTCTCTCTCTCTCTCTCTCTCTCTCTCTCCTACCAATCAAGTGGCTGATGCCAAAAACTTTTGAGAATTCCAGTCCCGTCTACAACCAGTCCTTATCAGTGTGTGAAATGCGAGATAAGACGCATATATATATATATATATATATATACACGCAACTACCTTGGGGTAACCAAATCCCGTAACCAACCCACAACGATCGTTACAAACCTATCGTAACTACCCTATCACTCGGTGACAAGCTGCTGCTGCTGCTGCTTGGCCCCCGGGGAGAGAGAGCCGGTTTTACAAGTGTTAAACGCTCCCCGTATATCACTTGCCGCCTATCCATGAAAAACACCCCACCCCCCTCTCCCTCCCCCATTACCCGTGTGTGTGTGTGTGTGTGTGTCAACGAAGACCGAGGAGCTTTGTGCATGAGCAGAGGGTGTTACCGGACTCCACCTGCGCGAGGGCACGCCGCGAGTATAGGGCCGTCATCACCTGAGGCGAGGCTGTATCCCTCTGTGGGGGGAGGCGCATCAACTAGAATCGCCACCCCGTCAACTACGTCAAGTGACATTATCCTCCGTCCCCTACGTCAAGTACCAATGTGTTCCGTCCCCTACGTCAAGTGCCAATGTGTTCCGTCCCCTACGTCAAGTGCCAATGTGTTCCGTCCCCTACGTCAAGTGCCAATGTGTTCCGTCCCCTACGTCAAGTACCAATGTGTTCCGTCCCCTACGTCAAGTGCCAATGTGTTCCGTCCCCTACGTCAAGTGCCAGTGTGTTCCGTCCCCTACGTCAAGTGCCAATACGCTTCGTCCCCTCCGTCAAGTGCTAATATGTCCCGTCCCCTACGTCAAGCACGTCAAGTACCAGTACGTCGATGGCACGTCAAACTACCGCCAGTTCCCCTCCCCCACATCAAGGACATTCGTCACTATCAAATATGGCCGTTACCCACACCAATTACGTCCTGTTACCATGCGAAAAGTAGCAATTAATCTTCGTTGCCACATCTACCATGGCCGTCACCACATTAAGGATGTCGGTGGTACCACATCCAGCGTATCGGGGGTACCACATCAAGCGTATCGGGGGTACCACATCAAGTGTACCGATGGTACCACATCAAGCGTAGAAGTACCACATCAACAGCACAGGTGGTACCACATCAAGCGTAGAGGTATCGCATCAAACGTAGTGGTACCACATCAAGCACAGGGGTATCACACAAGCGAAGAGGTACCACACCAAGCGCACCGGTGGTACCACATCAAGCGTACAGGCAGTACCAAATCAAGCGTGCCAGTGGTACCACATCAGGCGTACCTGTGGTGCCACCACATCAAGAGTAGGGACGGTGCCACCACATCAAGCGTACGGACGGTACCACCACATCAAGCGTAGGGGTGGTACCACCACATCAAGCGTACGGACGGTACCACCACATCAAGCGTAGGGGTGGTACCACCACATCAAGCGTAGGGGTGGTACCACCACATCAAGCATGGGGGGGTAACCACCACATCAAGCGTAGGGATGATACCACCACATCAAGCATGGGGGGGATAGTAACCACCACATCAAGCGTAGGGATGATACCACCACATCAAGCGTAATACGCCACTTCGCTAAATCCTGAAACGCGAGGCTGGGCACATGGCTGACGCGTCGCAAACACGCGACGCAGCACCGACAAGACTTCATGACGCGCGAGTTCGCTGCAGTCACCCCACATGTGGGTCAACAGAAAACGAAGACCCTCCTAATCCTCCTCTTCCACCTCCTCCGCCTCCAGCGGTTCCTCTCGCTCGCGTTGTGGCCACCGCTGCTGCTGGGCTACTAGGGTGTTCTGACCTCGCCCTCTTTTCCCAGGACGGTTCACTGTCAAAAGCCTTCCTCCCCCATACCTCCCCTTCCTCCCCACAGGCACCTGTCACCTACAGGAGACACTTGGGGAGGTGTGGGAGGGAGGGAGGGAGAGGCCAGTGGAAACTGCCTCTAAGGAAAGCCGGTCTCCAACCTACGCACAGACGAAGGAGGGAAATCCTTCTACAGCATATATATATATATATATATATATATATATATATATATATATATATATATATATATATATATATTTTTTTTTTTTTTTTTTACTTTGTCGCTGTCTCCCGCGTTTGCGAGGTAGCGCAAGGAAACAGACGAAAGAAATGGACCCCCCCCCCATACACATGTATATACATACGTCCACACACGCAAATATACATACCTACACAGCTTTCCATGGTTTACCCCAGACGCTTCACATGCCTTGATTCAATCCACTGACAGCACGTCAACCCCGGTATACCACATCGCTCCAATTCACTCTATTCCTTGCCCTCCTTTCACCCTCCTGCATGTTCAGGCCCCGATCACACAAAATCTTTTTCACTCCATCTTTCCACCTCCAATTTGGTCTCCCTCTTCTCCTTGCTCCCTCCACCTCCGACACATATATCCTCTTGGTCAATCTTTCCTCACTCATCCTCTCCATGTGCCCAAACCACTTCAAAACACCCTCTTCTGCTCTCTCAACCACGCTCTTTTTATTTCCACACATCTCTCTTACCCTTACGTTACTCACTCGATCAAACCACCTCACACCACACATTGTCCTCAAACATCTCATTTCCAGCACATCCATCCTCCTGCGCACAACTCTATCCATAGCCCACGCCTCGCAACCATACAACATTGTTGGAACCACTATTCCTTCAAACATACCCATTTTTGCTTTCCGAGATAATGTTCTCGACTTCCACACATTCTTCAAGGCCCCCAGAATTTTCGCCCCCTCCCCCACCCTATGATCCACTTCCGCTTCCATGGTTCCATCCGCTGCCAGATCCACTCCCAGATATCTAAAACACTTCACTTCCTCCAGTTTTTCTCCATTCAAACTCACCTCCCAATTGACTTGACCCTCAACCCTACTGTACCTAATAACCTTGCTCTTATTCACATTTACTCTTAACTTTCTTCTTCCACACACTTTACCAAACTTCTCAGTCACCAGCTTCTGCAGTTTCTCACATGAATCAGCCACCAGCGCTGTATCATCAGCGAACAACAACTGACTCACTTCCCAAGCTCTCTCATCCCCAACAGACTTCATACTTGCCCCTCTTTCCAAAACTCTTGCATTTACCTCCCTAACAACCCCATCCATAAACAAATTAAACAACCATGGAGACATCACACACCCCTGCCGCAAACCTACATTCACTGAGAACCAATCACTTTCCTCTCTTCCTACACGTACACATGCCTTACATCCTCGATAAAAACTTTTCACTGCTTCTAACAACTTTCCTCCCACACCATATATTCTTAATACCTTCCACAGAGCATCTCTATCAACTCTATCATATGCCTTCTCCAGATCCATAAATGCTACATACAAATCCATTTGCTTTTCTAAGTATTTCTCACATACATTCTTCAAAGCAAACACCTGATCCACACATCCTCTACCACTTCTGAAACCACACTGCTCTTCCCCAATCTGATGCTCTGTACATGCCTTCACCCTCTCAATCAATACCCTCCCATATAATTTACCAGGAATACTCAACAAACTTATACCTCTGTAATTTGAGCATTCACTCTTATCCCCTTTGCCTTTGTACAATGGCACTATGCACGCATTCCGCCAATCCTCAGGCACCTCACCATGAGTCATACATACATTAAATAACCTTACCAACCAGTCAACAATACAGTCACCCCCTTTTTTAATAAATTCCACTGCAATACCATCCAAACCTGCTGCCTTGCCGGCTTTCATCTTCCGCAAAGCTTTCACTACCTCTTCTCTGTTTACCAAATCATTTTCCCTAACCCTCTCACTTTGCACACCACCTCGACCAAAACACCCTATATCTGCCACTCTATCATCAAACACATTCAACAAACCTTCAAAATACTCACTCCATCTATATATATATATATATATATATATATATATATATATATATATATATATATATATATATTTTTTTTTTTTTATTATTATACTTTGTCGCTGTCTCCCGCGTTTGCGAGGTAGCGCAAGGAAACAGACGAAAGAAATGGCCCAAACCCCCCCATACACATGTATATACATACGTCCACACACGCAAATATACATACCTACACAGCTTTCCATGGTTTACCCCAGACGCTTCACATGCCCTGATTCAATCCACTGACAGCACTTCAACCCCGGTATACCACATCGCTCCAATTCACTCTATTCCTTGCCCTCCTTTCACCCTCCTGCATGTTCAGGCCCCGATCACACAAAATCTTTTTCACTCCATCTTTCCACCTCCAATTTGGTCTCCCTCTTCTCCTCGTTCCCTCCACCTCCGACACATATATCCTCTTGGTCAATCTTTCCTCACTCATTCTCTCCATGTGCCCAAACCACTTCAAAACACCCTCTTCTGCTCTCTCAACCACGCTCTTTTTATTTCCACACATCTCTCTTACCCTTACGTTACTCACTCGATCAAACCACCTCACACCACACATTGTCCTCAAACATCTCATTTCCAGCACATCCATCCTCCTGCGCACAACTCTATCCATAGCCCACGCCTCGCAACCATACAACATTGTTGGAACCACTATTCCTTCAAACATACCCATTTTTGCTTTCCGAGATAATGTTCTCGACTTCCACACATTCTTCAAGGCCCCCAGAATTTTCGCCCCCTCCCCCACCCTATGATCCACTTCCGCTTCCATGGTTCCATCCGCTGCCAGATCCACTCCCAGATATCTAAAACACTTCACTTCCTCCAGTTTTTCTCCATTCAAACTCACCTCCCAATTGACTTGACCCTCAACCCTACTGTACCTAATAACCTTGCTCTTATTCACATTTACTCTTAACTTTCTTCTTCCACACACTTTACCAAACTCAGTCACCAGCTTCTGCAGTTTCTCACATGAATCAGCCACCAGCGCTGTATCATCAGCGAACAACAACTGACTCACTTCCCAAGCTCTCTCATCCACAACAGACTTCATACTTGCCCCTCTTTCCAAAACTCTTGCATTTACCTCCCTAACAACCCTATCCATAAACAAATTAAACAACCATGGAGACATCACACACCCCTGCCGCAAACCTACATTCACTGAGAACCAATCACTTTCCTCTCTTCCTACACGTACACATGCCTTACATCCTCGATAAAAACTTTTCACTGCTTCTAACAACTTGCCTCCCACACCATATATTCTTAATACCTTCCACAGAGCATCTCTATCAACTCTATCATATGCCTTCTCCAGATCCATAAATGCTACATACAAATCCATTTGCTTTTCTAAGTATTTCTCACATACATTCTTCAAAGCAAACACCTGATCCACACATCCTCTACCACTTCTGAAACCACACTGCTCTTCCCCAATCTGATGCTCTGTACATGCCTTCACCCTCTCAAT
>NC_092273.1:23906571-24006571 GCF_036320965.1 Panulirus ornatus
GATGTGATCATTACACGAAAGTGCTCTTGGGAACTTATCGTGTTCCATTTCCCTGTGGTAAGGACAGAATATATATATATATATATATATATATATATATATATATATATATATATATTCCCTAAATACATCCCATTCCTCCCCCACTCCCCTTACTTCCATTGTTCTCACCTTTTTCCATTCTGTACTCAGTCTCTCCTGGTACTTCCTCACACAGGTCTCCTTCTCAAGCTCACTTACTCTCACCACCCTCTTCACCCCAACATTCACTCTTCTTTTCTGAAAACCCATACAAATCTTCACCTTAGCCTCCACAAGATAATGATCAGACATCCCTCCAGTTGCACCTCTCAGCACATTAACATCCAAAAGTCTCTCTTTCGCACGCCTGTCAATTACCACGTAATCCAATAACGCTCTCTGGCCATCTCTCCTACTTACATAAGTATACTTATGTATATCTCGCTTTTTAAACCAGGTATTCCCAATCATCAGTCCTTTTTCAGCACATAAATCTACAAGCTCTTCACCATTTCCATTTACAACACTGAACACCCCATGTATACCAATTATTCCCTCAACTGCCACATTACTCACCTTTGCATCGGTCTCGTGCATCAAAACCACTAACACACTCATTCAGCTGCTCCCAAAACACTTGCCTCTCTTGATCTTTCTTCTCATGCCCAGGTGCATATGCACCAATAATCACCCACCTCTCTCCATCAACTTTCAGTTTTACCCATATTAATCGAGAATTTACTTTCTTACACTCTATCACATACTCCCACAACTCCTGTTTCAGGAGTATTGCTACTCCTTCCCTTGCTCTTGTCCTCTCACTAACCCCTGACTTTACTCCCCAGACATTCCCAAACCACTCTTCCCCTTTACCCTTGAGCTTCGTTTCACTCAGAGCCAAAACATCCAGGTTCCTTTCCTCAAACATACTACCTATCTCTCCTTTTTTCACATATTGGTTACATCCACACACATTTAGGCACCCCACTCTGATGTGATTGGTTCTCAGTGAATGTAGGTTTGCGGCAGGGGTGTGTGATGTCTCCATGGTTGTTTAATTTGTTTATGGATGGGGTTGTTAGGGAGGTAAATGCAAGAGTTTTGGAAAGAGGGGCAAGTATGAAGTCTGTTGGGGATGAGAGAGCTTGGGAAGTGAGTCAGTTGTTGTTCGCTGATGATACAGCGCTGGTGGCTGATTCATGTGAGAAACTGCAGAAGCTGGTGACTGAGTTTGGTAAAGTGTGTAGAAGAAGAAAGTTAAGAGTAAATATGAATAAGAGCAAGGTTATTAGGTACAGTAGGGTTGAGGGTCAAGTCAATTGGGAGGTGAGTTTGAATGGAGAAAAACTGGAGGAAGTGAAGTGTTTTAGATATCTGGGAGTGGATCTGGCAGCGGATGGAACCATGGAAGCGGAAGTGGATCATAGGGTGGGGGAGGGGGCGAAAATTCTGGGGGCCTTGAAGAATGTGTGGAAGTCGAGAACATTATCTCGGAAAGCAAAAATGGGTATGTTTGAAGGAATAGTGGTTCCAACAATGTTGTATGGTTGCGAGGCGTGGGCTATGGATAGAGTTGTGCGCAGGAGGATGGATGTGCTGGAAATGAGATGTTTGAGGACAATGTGTGGTGTGAGGTGGTTTGATCGAGTGAGTAACGTAAGGGTAAGAGAGATGTGTGGAAATAAAAAGAGCGTGGTTGAGAGAGCAGAAGAGGGTGTTTTGAAGTGGTTTGGGCACATGGAGAGGATGAGTGAGGAAAGATTGACCAAGAGGATATATGTGTCGGAGGTGGAGGGAACAAGGAGAAGAGGGAGACCAAATTGGAGGTGGAAAGATGGAGTGAAAAAGATTTTGTGTGATCGGGAATAGATTGAATTGGAGCGATGTCGTATACCGGGGTTGACGTGCTGTCAGTGGATTGAATCAAGGTATGTGAAGCGTCTGGGGTAAGCCATGGAAAGCTGTGTAGGTATGTATATTTGCGTGTGTGGACGTATGTATATACATGTGTATGGGGGGGGTTGGGCCATTTCTTTCGTCTGTTTCCTTGCGCTACCTCGCAAACGCGGGAGACAGCGACAAAGTATAATATATATAAATATATATATATATATATATATATATATATATATATATATATATATATATATATATATATATATATATCATCCCTGGGGATAGGGCAGAAAGAATACTTCCCACGTATTCCCTGCGTGTCGTAGAAGGCGACTAAAAGGGGAGAGAGCGGGGGGCTGGAAATCCTCCCCTCTCATTATCTTTTTTTAATTTTCCAAAAGAAGGAACAGAGAAGGGGGCCAGGTGAGGATATTCCCTCAAAGGCCCAGTTCTCTGTTCTTAACGCTACCTCACTAACGCGGCAAATGGCGAATAGTATGAAAGAATATATATATATATATATATATATATATATATATATATATATATATATATATATATATATATATATACACTCACCAAAACCCTTAACTGTACGACCCTTAGGCACGACGGCGTGACCTCCGACCTGACCCTTGGGGTCACCGCAACCCAGGGGTCACCACACGGGGTCTTCGTACCTTCCAAGGCTCATACCGTCGAGCTGCACAGGGAGGAGAGGAAGGGGGGTGAGGGACTGGCTTCGCTGACCTACCCGTGGTAAACACCACCACCACCACCACAACACCATTGCGAGACACACCGTGCAAACATCCACCTACCACTATGGCTTCTGTGTGGTGGCCAGGCCAGGCCAGGCCAGGCGAACACCAGGGGCAAAAGGGGGCAAGCCACCAGCTAGTACTTCGTATTACCCCTTGCACAGACGCGCACCCAACACTTGCGCCACACCTCCCACACACACACACACACACACAGCTGTGGCCTCACACCTTCCGTATCACCCCATTAATCTAACCTATTTCCATTTTTTATGTATATATACCAGGTGAGACGGCACGGGCAATCAAGGCCATGTCATTTACGTGATTCTCTCTCTCTCTCTCTCTCTCTCTCTCTCTCTCTCTCTCTCTCTCTCTCTATATATATATATATATATATATATATATATATATATATATATATACATTGGAAAGGATCACAAGTGAGCGCGTGATCAAGTATATTCCTATGAGTCCACGGAGAAAATGAAACACGATAAGTTCCCAAGTGCACTTTCGTGTAATAATCACATCATCAGGGGAGACACAAAAGAGAAATATAAGTCAGTTGGGATATAGCGAAGAGACGTAGCTTGGACGTCTCTTCGTTGTATATCAACTGACTGATATATTTCTTTTATCTCCCCTGATGATATGATAATTTCACGAAAGTGCACTTGGGAACTTATCTTGTTTCATTTCCCCGACGACTCATAGGAATATATATATATATATATATATATATATATATATATATATATATATATATATATATATATATATATATGATGAACAATTGGGTTCGGTTTGGACAGCCACAAGACCCAGGGGTTCGAACCTATGCGAGCTGGATTTAGTGCAGACCCTCATAATAACATAACACCCAGGCTACAGAGGACAGTATGAACCTCCTCCTACATGTTCCGTACCTGTATCTGGTCTAGTAATAACACTGTCGTACCAAAACACATTACCCTAAGAACAAACAAACAAACAAACAATAAACAATTTCCAGTCATAATACTAACAATTGACAAAAAAACTAATGACATATGACGTTAATTATAATTAATGACATATTACGTTAATTATAATTAAGAATTAACATCGTCTTCGGGGAAGGGGGGGACCCCAGACCTACTCTGGCCCCACGCAACCCCGCAACCAAGCTACTGCAGAGTGTGTGTGTGTGTGTGTGTGTGTGTGTGTGTGTGTGTGTGTGTGTGTGTGTGTGTCAGGCGAGGCTAGAGTGTAGCGGGAAGGTTAGACGACATGACACCTGCACACGATGACTGCTGCATAGCCGCTGGTAAACCCCCCCCCCCCCCCCTCTCTCTCTCTATCTATCTATCTATCTATCTATCTATCTATCTATCTCTATCTATCTCCCGAGACAAAGCAAGCCATCTTTCATGGTCTCCACAGTTCAAGAAGGAAAGAAACTGCCGATTTGCTTTCTTAAACCACCTGGAGGAGGAAGAGGAGTGGTAAGGGGGTGGGGGTGCTTTCCCTGGGATCCCTTCGACTGGAGAAACAGGCAGGTGGGTGTGCACTTGTCGCTTACGGGGGGAGGTGGGGGGGGGGGGGTGTTAACGGTAGGGTTAGTCTGCTGCTGCTGCTGCAGCGGGGGGGGGGGGGGGGGGGGGGGGCTCCACCACCACAGTGGTGGTGGTGTGGTATCATTTTGAGGCTCCGAGCAGGCTGGAGAGGGAGGAACCCCAGGATCGATGCCAAGTCTGGCGCTTTTACCATCCCAGATGAGACACAGCCACACACACACACACACACACACACACACACACACACACACACACAGCAGCAGCAGCAGACGATGGTCCGGGAGTGAAGCAGACACCAAAGTAATATCTACGAGAGAAAGGAAAACAGAACTGAACACTAAAGAGGCTGGGGGACACTGGGTCAGATTGACTGTAGTCAGAAATGGGACACTTGATATACATACAGTTGTTGTATTCAAGCAAGCATCTTGAGCCAACACAGAGGAAAGCAGGCACCTCATAAAAAATAAGACATCTTTCTATAAAACAGAGAGGAAAACAATCAATTCATAAAACAAATAAGACATCTTTCTATACAACAGAAGTAAAAGCTCAAATCAAAAAGAGAACTTCAGGTATCTATACAATATTCCTAAGTTCTCAAGAGGCAAACATAGCGTCACGTCCAAATCCATTATAACACAATAGTGATTTAGGTGAGGGAGACGAACGCAATATATCCCACTATGACACGAGCGGTTAGGATGACGAAGACTCAAAAACAAAGATCAGGAGGAGTTTTAGAGAGAACAACTGCTTCTATTTAGGGCGATCGAAGCAAGAAACAGAAGCGGATCACGTCTATCACAAAATCACAATGACGTACCTAACGTAGGGGAAAAGATACGTCTAACCCATCACAACATCGCAGTGATCTAAGCTAACGTCGGAAAAAGATACGTTTAAACTATCACGAAATCGCACGAAGCTAACGTATGGAACAGACTAGAAATAAGCGCTGGAGGAGAAATAAATACTTTGATAACAGAGTGGAACAGGAGGGAGGAGACAGCAGCAGGGAAGGATAATCTCGTAACATTTACCAAAGATATCGACGAGCCCAGAGAGGTCGCTGTGCGATGACACCAGTACGGTAGGTAGAAAAAGGGCGACTCACACAGCGAAGTTTGTCGAGCCGACCCCAGTGACCCCCACCAGACGCACATGTCCGCATTTTCGTGGCGCCAAGTTCGGAGAACAACACTGGAGGACCCCTCCCCCCCTACCCCTTGCCCCCCTAGTGTCTCCCGTAGAAGATACACAGACGTCGGTAACGTACGAGAGGCTAAAGCTGGAGGGACATCTTGCCTTGCGGACGACCCAAAACTCATGGGGTCTATAAGACTGTGTGTGATATGGAAGTTCTAAAGAAAAATGGGAGCTGGGCGATTCGAGGAACTTTGCATGTATACAACAGAGGCTACAGGCATGGACAAGGGCATCGCGCTACGAGTGCATCAACGTAGGTTCACAAGAGAGAGGCACGCGTGGAGAGAGAGAAAAAAATGTTTTCTATAATACACTTAGTAAACAACCCAACTCACACACATTCGCAAATGAAATTAAAAATTCACAGATCTGCTGCACGACTTATCACGCCTCCCATGCACAAATAAAAAGGGGAGATGGAGTGGATGCCGACAGCACACACACTATGTGGGCGAACGGAATCCACAGAGAGCGGCAGTCAAAACACAAAGGCCATAGGAACAGACACACGCGACTGACAAAAACAGCTCCAGAGAGAATGGAGATACAGTGACGCGATAACAGACGACACAGATACAACAAGTTGTTCGAGAACCCTCGCCCAAACCCGTAGTGTGGATGAGCGAGGCTGCTTCACCCGGGGAGGTGGCCTCGTCTCCACGTGCGAAACAATGGTCAACAACGCTTGAGTGATAGACGGAAGAACGCCCTGCCATCTCCTACTGTTTACATAACACCACCAGTAATAGACAGAAGAACGCCCTACCATCTCCTACTGTTTCCATACCACCAGTGATAGACAGAAGAACGCCCTACCATCCCTTACTGTTTCCATAACACCACCAGTGATAGACAGAAGAACGCCCTACCATCCCTTACTGTTTCCATAACACCACCAGTGACAGACAGAAGAACGCCCTACCATCTCCTACTGTTTCCATAACACCACCAGTGATAGACAGAAGAACGCTCTACCATCTCCTACTGTCTACATAACACCACCAGTGACAGACAGAAGAACGCCCTACCATCTCCTACTGTTTACATAACACCACCAGTGATAGACAGAAGAACGCCCTACCATCCCTTACTGTTTCCATAACACCACCAGTGATAGACAGAAGAACGCTCTACCATCTCCTACTGTCTACATAACACCACCAGTGATAGACAGAAGAACGCCCTACCATCTCCTACTGTTTACATAACACCACCAGTGATGGACAGAAGAACGCCCTACCATCTCCTACTGTTTCCATAACACCACCAGTAATAGACAGAAGAACGCCCTACAATTTCCTACTGTTTACATAACACCACCAGTAATAGACAGAAGAACGCCCTACCATCTCCTACTGTCTACATAACACCACCAGTGATAGACAGAAGAACGCCCTACCATCTCCTACTGTTTACATAACACCACCAGTAATAGACAGAAGAACGCCCTACCATCCCTTACTGTTTCCATAACACCACCAGTGATAGACAGAAGAACGCCCTACCATCCCTTAGTTTCCATAACACCACCAGTGATAGACAGAAGAACGCCCTACCATCTCCTACTGTTTACGTAACACCACCAGTGACAGACAGAAGAACGCCCTACCATCCCTTACTGTTTCCATAACACCACCAGTGATAGACAGAAGAACGTCCTACCATCTCCTACTGTCTACATAACACCACCAGTGATAGACAGAAGAACGCCCTACCATCTCCTACTGTTTACATAACACCACCAGTGATAGACAGAAGAACGCCCTACCATCCCTTACTGTTTACACCACCACCAGTGATAGACAGAAGAACGCCCTACCATATCCTACTGTCTACATAACACCACCAGTGATAGACAGAAGAACGCCCTACCATCTCCTACTGTTTACATAACACCACCAGTGACAGACAGAAGAACGCCCTACCATCCCTTACTGTTTCCATAACACCACCAGTGATAGACAGAAGAACGCCCTACCATCTCCTACTGTCTACATAACACCACCAGTGATAGACAGAAGAACGCCCTACCATCTCCTACTGTTTACATAACACCACCAGTGATAGACAGAAGAACGCCCTACCGTCAGGGAAGGGCTGTGTAAGGGTATGAGAGTCGCTGGGGGCCGAAAGAGTCGTGTATGGCACGTTCCATTAAAAACCAGGACTGTAAGGGACTACCACAAGGACCAACTGAACTGTACCAGGAAAACAATAACATGAAATGTTAAGAATTAAAAGCAAAATACTAAATCACCCTCCTCAAAACAGCAAGGGAGCTGAAAACATGCACACAGAGCAAATGGGATTCAAACCACAATGACAAATCGATATATGAAAAAGTAGAATGACGAATAACCAAATGGCGTCCTTGCAACGTCTCTTTTTCGTTGTATATCAACTGACTATTATATTTCTTTCTTGTATCTCCCCTGATGATGTGATTATCATACGAAAGTGCACTTGGGAACTTATCGTGTTTCATTTTCCCCGTGAACTCATAGGAATATATATATATATATATATATATATATATATATATATATATATATATATATATATATATATATATATATATATATTATCTTATTTTTTTATTATACTTTGTCGCTGTCTCCCGCGTTTGCGAGGTAGCGCAAGGAAACAGACGAAAGAAATGGCCCAACCCCCCCCCATACACATGTATATGCATACGTCCACACACGCAAATATACATACCTACACAGCTTTCCATGGTTTACCCCAGACGCTTCACATGCCTTGATTCAATCCACTGACAGCACATCAACCCCGGTATACCACATCGCTCCAATTCACTCTATTCCTTGCCCTCCTTTCACCCTCCTGCATGTTCAGGCCCCGATCACACAAAATCTTTTTCACTCCATCTTTCCACCTCCAATTTGGTCTCCCTCTTCTCCTCGTTCCCTCCACCTCCGACACATATATCCTCTTGGTCAATCTTTCCTCACTCATTCTCTCCATGTGCCCAAACCACTTCAAAACACCCTCTTCTGCTCTCTCAACCACGCTCTTTTTATTTCCACACATCTCTCTTACCCTTACGTTACTCACTCGATCAAACCACCTCACACCACACATTGTCCTCAAACATCTCATTTCCAGCACATCCATCCTCCTGCGCACCACTCTATCCATAGCCCACGCCTCGCAACCATACAACATTGTTGGAACCACTATTCCTTCAAACATACCCATTTTTGCTTTCCGAGATAATGTTCTCGACTTCCACACATTCTTCAAGGCCCCAGAATTTTCGCCCCCTCCCCCACCCTATGATCCACTTCCGCTTCCATGGTTCCATCCGCTGCCAGATCCACTCCCAGATATCTAAAACACTTCACTTCCTCCAGTTTTTCTCCATTCAAACTCACCTCCCAATTGACTTGACCCTCAACCCTACTGTACCTAATAACCTTGCTCTTATTCACATTTACTCTTAACTTTCTTCTTCCACACACTTTACCAAACTCAGTCACCAGCTTCTGCAGTTTCTCACATGAATCAGCCACCAGCGCTGTATCATCAGCGAACAACAACTGACTCACTTCCCAAGCTCTCTCATCCCCAACAGACTTCATACTTGCCCCTCTTTCCAAAACTCTTGCATTTACCTCCCTAACAACCCCATCCATAAACAAATTAAACAACCATGGAGACATCACACACCCCTGCCGCAAACCTACATTCACTGAGAACCAATCACTTTCCTCTCTTCCTACACGTACACATGCCTTACATCCTCGATAAAAACTTTTCACTGCTTCTAACAACTTTTCTCCCACACCATATATTCTTAATACCTTCCACAGAGCATCTCTATCAACTCTATCATATGCCTTCTCCAGATCCATAAATGCTACATACAAATCCATTTGCTCTTCTAAGTATTTCTCACATACATTCTTCAAAGCAAACACCTGATCCACACATCCTCTACCATTTCTGAAACCACACTGCTCTTCCCCAATCTGATGCTCTGTACATGCCTTCACCCTCTCAATCAATACCCTCCCATATAATTTACCAGGAATACTCAACAAACTTATACCTCTGTAATTTGAGCACTCACTCTTATCCCCTTTGCCTTTGTACAATGGCACTATGCACGCATTCCGCCAATCCTCAGGCACCTCACTATGAGTCATACATACATTAAATAACCTTACCAACCAGTCAACAATACAGTCACCCCCTTTTTTAATAAATTCCACTGCAATACCATCCAAACCTGCTGCCTTGCCGGCTTTCATCTTTCGCAAAGCTTTCACTACCTCTTCTCTGTTTACCAAATCATTTTCCCTAACCCTCTCACTATATATATTCCCCAAATAATACCACACACAAGGAATGCACGCACATCTTTCACAATTCCCAACATTACTGATCATAATCCTTTTCAAAAGTGGTGGAGTGACAGACGAGTTGCAGTATTTTGCAGTCTTCACGAGGAACAATTACGAATTTACGAGCAGTTAACTTTAGGTCCAAATTACACAAAAAAAAAACAAGTGCAGACAGGACACAAATTACATGCGCATTGAAGGCTACGTTTTACATCACAATCTAGACTATAACCTGCGGTTGAATGCGAGGACTTTGGCAGGAGTCGAGGTGTATTGTAAAGCCAGACTTTCACTTTTGACATAACACCACCACTGAAATGATGGAGTACAAGTCCTTGTTATCACGAAGGCATGAACATCGACATATAATCACTACAATCACCTACAATCCACAAGATGCATGACCACAATCATGTGAAGAACTTTAAGAATGAGTAGCTCTGTCACACAACTACTGAGATAGTAATTTTTTATCTTGGCAGCCAAAGGAACAATGAAAATGTTAACATTTCTTTTTTTCCTTCGATAACTGCAGATATAATACGTGACATTATCACCTCTCTAATTGTCCCCCTGCGCTCTGACTACAGGCCAACGGGCAAGTCCTGTATAGTTAGGCATCAACCATCAACAAATCTAAAATGTCAACGAACGCACGAGACTCCGGGCACAACACAAGACTAAGGCGTTTGTGACATTCCACTCCAGCACTGGGCTACTGGGCCTATTGTCTTCTTCTTCCTACAGACACATGGGAGTAGCCCCGACCCTGGCATAACCCTACGAAGCTTAACAATCATCTCCAATCCACAAATGGAAGCCTTAGAGTTAAAAGTTTTACAACATCACTGACCAACAATGCGAACATCTTGCATCAAAAATGGTACTAGGTTCAGGGATACAAGGGAACTGCTCCACACACTAAAACTATAAGTATATAAGCTCTATAACTGCTCAATGCGCTAAAATTATCAACAGGATATGAGCTAACTGCTTAATTGCGCTATCTACAGGATGGGTTCCAATGGCTCACAAAGTGAACTCTACCGACCCCCTTGTCTTAATAACTGCGGTAGCTGCTATCACTCTCAAAATAGAATATAAAAAGCGCATTCTAACTTTTTGAAAGCTGTAAATCCGACCAATATATATACTTAGATCTACGCACACAGAGAAATAGAGATACGGAATGCAAGGCCTTTAGAACACAAAGTCAAAATCCTTCACGTGTGTTTCTTATTACCAAAACAGAAATGTAAGGATACTTTGTGTGTTGGGTGTATCTTCTACATCTCTTTGAACAACCTATCCTCCTTCGTATACGCTTTTGAAAATAATAATCCCCATCATCCTGTCTGAATTTCAAACATGTTCCTTTTCACTAATTTCTTCACACTCAGACATCCCTCTCAAAACCCCTATCCTTTTATCCTTCATATGACCAAATTCCATTTACTAGGTGTCTTGTAATCGTATCATTATTTCAACATGGGACAAATCTCAATTACTGAGCCATCAAGCAAAGGGAGAAAAACAAATATCTAAAAGCAAAATAAGAGATCAATTGAACCTGAGCAGCGCCATATCGGCATGAGACTGACAGGAAGCTGTGATGGGGGAAAAAGCTCCTACCGCACGCGCCTCTCCCCACACCTCGGCGGCAACACCACGAATGACAAATTACCTGCTCCACTTCGATCAAGTACAATAACGAAACTGACGTAATAAAAATTCAATTTGTAATCGTGACTCAATACTCACTGTCGCCATATCCAAGTAACTCGATCTCCTGGCTCAGTGGCTAAATGTTGACCGATGTAATAACTCTTGTTTCGCAATGTCTGCTGGCTCCAGACTCATTTAAGTACCTTCCACCCACCTACAACATTTCTCCTCGCCTTTTTCCCCCACTCTCGTCCATACTGAATGTCGTTCACACACACACCAATCCACAACCTACAACTTCCAGTTCTACAACACCGTATAAATATGACACTAAACAATGATCCTCTCGCTTTCAAAACCTATTATACTCGTATTTACCTCAGCCATCGTCTACCTACCTACGTATATACATACATCATAGCGGCCCACCATTCTAACGTAACCAGTCTTATAATCAAGCTATATATATATATATATATATATATATATATATATATATATATATATATATATATATATATATATATATATATCTTTTTTTTTCCGCTGTCTTACGCGTTTGCGAGGTAGCGCAAGGAAACAGACAAAAGAAATGGTCCAACCCACCCCCATACTCATGTATATACATACGTCCACACACGCAAATATACATACCTACACAGCTTTCCATGGTTTACCCCAGACGCTTCACATGCCCTGATTCAATCCACTGACAGCACGTCAACCCCGGTATACCACATCGATTCAATTCACTCTATTCCTTGCCCTCCTTTCACCCTCCTGCATGTTCAGGCCCCGATCACACAAAATCTTTTTCACTCCATCTTTCCACCTCCAATTTGGTCTCCCACTTCTCGTTCCCTCCACCTCCGACACATATATCCTCTTGGTCAATCTTTCCTCACTCATTCTCTCCATGTGACCAAACCATTTCAAAACACCCTCTTTTGCTCTCTCAACACGCTCTTTTTATTTCCACACATCTCTCTTACCCTTACATTACTTACTCGATCAAACCACCACACAACACACATTGTCCTCAAACATCTCATTTCCAGCACATCAACCCTTCTGCGCACAACTCTATCCATAGCCCACGCATCGCAACCATACAACATTGTTGGAACCACTATTCCTTCAAATAATACCCATTTTTGCTTTCCGAGATAATGTTCTCGACTTCCACACATTCTTCAAGGCTCCCAGGATTTTCGCCCCCTCCCCCACCCTATGATATATATATATATATATATATATATATATATATATATATATATATATATATATATATATATTTATCCCTGGGGATAGGGGAGAAGGAATACTTGCCACGTATTCCCTGCGTGTCGTAGAAGGCAACTAAAAGGGGAGGGAGCGGGGGGCTGGAAATCCTCCCCCCCTTTTTTTTTTTTAATTTTCCAAAAGAGGGAACAGAGAAAGGGGCCAGGTGAGGATATTCCCTCAGAGGCCCAGTCCTCTGTTCTTAACGCTACCTTGCTAACGCGGGAAATGGCGAATAGTTTGAAAGATATATATATATATATATATATATATATATATATATATATATATATATATATATATAGCTGACTTAATTACAGGACTATGAAGTGATACTTTTACGTTACGCACTAACATGTTACCACACTTAAGCTTTCACCTCCATGCAATGTTGCAGCCAAATTACATTACGTAACTACGGTGATATAATACAACACACAGTCTTGCCGCTCATCCACACCCACCTCCGACCACTGACTCACTCACTCACTCACCTTCGTCCTCACACCATCTCACCAAGGGTACGAGACCGGGATAATATTACTAACCATCTATCTATATCAACCAATATATATATATATATATATATATATATATATATATATATATATATATATATATATATATATATATATATTTTTTTTTTTTTTTGCTTTGTCGCTGTCTCCCGCGTTTGCGAGGTATATATGTATATATATATATGTATATATATATATATATATATATATATATATATATATATATATATATATATATATAAATTCAGAAAACGTGTCTAGCGATAACCCCTTTAACGAACAGAGGAACACCAGTGATAGAAATACAATGAACCTAAATTATACACCGAACGAACCCAATTGGTTTACACTAAATATCATTATTACTATCATTATCATTATCATCATCATTACTATTACTGTTATTATTATTACTATTATCATAATAATCGCCGTTTTCCGTGTCAGCGAGGCAGCGCTAGAATACAGACGAAGAATGGACCATCCACTCGTATGCACATAAATGCCCATACACGCATATATGCATACATATACAACATATACACAGACATAAACGTATATACACATGTATATATTCATGCTTGCCTTCATCCATTCCTCTCGCTATATATATATTGCGCTACCTCGCTAACGCGGGAGACAGCGACAAAGCAAAATAAAATATATAAAATAATATATATATATATATATATATATATATATATATATATATATATATATATATATATATATATATATATTCGTACGAGTGCACGGGGAAATGAAACATAATAAGTTCACAAGTGCACTTTCGTGTACTAATCACATCTGGGGAGATACAATATATAATAATATATATATAAATATATATATATATATATATATATATATATATATATATATATATATATATATATACATACATAAATACATACATATAAAGAGACGGGGCAAGACGAGTGTACTACTCAACGTACCACACCAACAGTACTCGCTCTTAATGCGACTAGCCTTCCTCCCTGGCACATCAAGTTGGCTGGCTTGGTGGGTAGGACATCCTAGTGGTCTCAATACGCTCTCGCCGACCTCAATGCACAAGATACGTGACGTCGTTACACCTAACACAAACCCGTGTGTTAGCTCTCTCACAACACAAACCTTCATACAGGTGAGGCCAGGTAAAATAAGATCACATCCAGTACGGTTCAAAATTGATATACCTTTATATATATATATATATATATATATATATATATATATATATATATATATATATATATATATATATATATATTCATCCTATTCTCCATTTCCTGCGTTGGCGAGGTAGCGTAAAGAACACAGGCCTAGGCCTTTGAGGGAATATCCTCACCTGGCCCCCTTCTCTGTTCCTTCTTTTGGAAAATTAAAAAATATGTATAAAGAAAACGAGAGGGGAGGATTTCCAGCCCCCGCTGTATATGTCTGTGTGTATGTGTGCGTGTGTGGACGTGTATGTATATACATGTGTATGTGGGTGGGTTAGGCCACACACACACACACACACAAAGGAATACAAAGGTGTTTGAAGAACAACAAACCACTGGGTCCCTTCGAAGCTGCTTATGCAAAGTGAAAACGCATGAAAATCACACATCAGTATGGAGAAGAGAGTAAAAGTACGTACATGTCAACAACATCAAAAAAAACAGATAAATTTTCAATGCAGCTAAGGAGGCGCAAATAATGTCTGCGTGGATTTGATACGAAATATCTGTCACGTCCATTTTAAACGTATCTATGATGCTTCTTTCAACTACTCTAATTGGAAAATCATTTCATTCGTTAACAATCCTAGCGAAGGAGAAAAAAAAAGTATTTCGCCTCATTTAATGTAATACGTTTGCCCTCGAGTTTGCTATTATTACTTTCGAGTAAAATCAGACGAATGTGTCCGTAAATAAAGTTAATTCTTCTTTAAAAAGTCCCCTATATCGACTGATGTATCACAGCACCTGCTATAACTTACGTACTAATCCGTACAACACAAAATCTACGTAATAACAACAAAACCATTGTGTACCGGAGGTTCGTGTAAGAAAAGTGCGCTCGCACTCCGGCACGCACCCTCGCTGTCTGACGTACGATTTGTTAACGTACTCCATGACGCGTTTGTTTAAAAAATAGTTACACAACATCTATTATCATTAACACATTTCGTAAAGTCTTTTATCATTTCAAATATATATATATATATATATATATATATATATATATATATATATATATATATATATATATATATATATACATATATATCCTTACTTATTTAATCAATCCCCAATACCATTTCTCTCTTAAAGAACTGATGGTAAAAAATAAATGTTCACTCATTCTTTACTTTCATAATTTTCCATTTCTCTCTCTCTCTCTCTCTCTCTCTCTCTCTCTCTCTCTCTCTCTCTCTCTCTCTCTCTCTCTCTCTCTCTCTCTCCACTACACCTCACTGCTTCCTTTCTCTTACCCTTGACTCGCTCAGCTGACTTAAATAAACGATTTGTAATATACCTATTTATAAGGTACGGAGTTCCCGAGTGCACTTTCATGTCATAATCACATCGTCAGAGGAGATACAACAAGAGTGAGATACAAGACGTAGAACCATCAGTTGATATACAAGGAAGAGACGTAGCTAAGACTGCCATTGGTAAACAAGCGTTACCGGATGTAGGTGCTCGGGTCTGGCATCATGCATGTCAGAATCATTTGTATTTTGTTGACAGGAAAGGGAATTGTTTACAAATTTTGCCTCCGACAAAGCTCTATCCAGTTTGCATAACCTTCACTATCATTCACGTGACAATTCTTTGTGTATTCAATAATAAATACTCAATGATATTTCTCATGGTAAAGGAGTTACAGCTAATAACTGAATTAGCGTTACTCCAATCAATACAATGGTCATAATCTTTGACATGATTTAACAAAGCATTTGATTCTTGTCCTGTTCTAATACCAAATGGCGTCTTAGCTACGTCTCTCCCTTGTATATCAACTGACTGTTCTACGTCTTGTATCTCATCCTTGTATCACCCCTGATGATGTGATTATTACACGAAAAAGCACTTGGGAACTTATCGCGTCTCATTTTTCCTTGTGGCTATCGGCAAATACTAGGTCACACGCACCACCGTGGACGATTGCTATATATATATATATATATATATATATATATATATATATATATATATATATATATATATACACACGTGTGTTTAAGGAACTTTACGTTAAGAAGCTTCTCAGTTCTTAACATTCAGTGTGTTCCACATGCCCAAGTAACCTCTCACACGAAAGCCATTGGTCATTTCACTTTCGTCCACGCCCTCTACCCCAAGTCTCCACATCCTGACACTCGAGTGATCAAGACAACATCCAAGACTCCCACCAAATGTCCCCACAAACGAAGGGAGTAATACTCTGTCCTCTCCATAACACTTCACTACAAATTCTCCTGCGAACGTTGTGGTCGCCGCCAGTCACTGGACCGTATGTTTACCCCGAAGGAGGAAAAGCAAAGGAGCGAAGAATATCTTCCAGGTCGCACATGCGTAGTAGATGTCTTTCTGTGCATGTGCTTGAAGGGGCGATTTTGACAAGCAACATATGGTTTCTCCCCCCCCCCCCCTGGCAACTCTTGGCGTGTGTGATGGCATGTTTATGTGCCAAGGATGTACGTACCTTCTAACCTTTCTTTCAGAGTCTAATCATTATTCGTACTCCTTTACTGCCTAAGAAATACTCAAAAGCTAGAAGGGTGTTCACAACTTCCCATCCAGACTCGGATTTCATTTTTCTCAACCATTTCCGCACCTCGTCTCAGCCGTGGCTTCAGCCTCTGCTCTTACCCCCTCGGCATCTCGTCCAGTCTCAGTCATCTAACAGGAGGAAGGTCAGACATGATCCAAGCCAGGCTAGTAAAAAAAACTTCCGCAGCCACGGATCGGAGACAAGAGTGGGCCTCACCAACCATCGCAGTGGATAATGCCCAACTTAAAGTATATCTGACTCACATGTTCTCACCTCCTTAACAATGACAACTTTCAACCCGTCTTAAAGCGTTTTTGTAAGCAAGTCTGAATATCTACCTTCATGTATAGCCTATAATACCGTATAATATTAAAGAACTTGTAGCAATCCAATACTTAAAACTCAACCCTCCAATCAGAACGGTGCTTATGAACACCTTTCACTTCGACCTTGAATTCAAAGCGTTCTTCCTATCTTCGGTTATCAATTCACTCAATTCTTTGCAGATATGGCCACATGAACAACCACTCACAGTGCAGATCTCTGCAGTCATCCGCATTCCCTTGTCACATGCGCCATCGTCAGCAAACTTTGATCATGTCATCATTCTGCCTCGTAGCTGTCACACCCTTTAACATAAACCGGAAATAATAACAGTCCCACTAGGGGTCAACACCATTCACCATCCGCGCTCCCAGTCACAGTCAGCTGACTGACTTGCTCCTCTGACCCCTCATCAAACACTAGCTTGGATGTCTGGCTCCACCGTCAACCATCTGAGGACAGTATCAAAGGCTTTCCGGCAGTCCATACATAAAACAACTCACGCGTCCATCCGTTTTCTTTAATATGTCGCTTACTGTCTCACAGATATACGAAGAATCGTCACACTTAATCTCTTATCTCTAAACCCACAGTGTCGTCCATTCTAGAGGCTTATGCCAGTTGGAAAAACTGTCGAGGTGCATCACAATTAATTTCTGTGGTACAGTACGTGTGTGTGTGTGTGTGTGTGTGTGTGTGTGTTTCGGGGGCGCATGCGCGAGTGCATTATACCTCTCCAGTTATAACGGAAAATCTCCGTAACTACTATATTCCTCAAAACTTTTCTCTCCGTCACGTATATAAATACGCCATAGCTCACACATGCAGCTACATCCCCTGTGACACACGTCTCTATGTAGACTGTCAAGGCCTTTCCTTTATTTGCACGTTCAACAAAGAATAATAAGGTCAGAGTGGCGTAAGCTAGCTAGGCCGTCTATCTGGGGGGGGGGGGGGGGGGGCTATCAACTACTGTGAGGGTCTAACAAGGCCGTCTAACCTCAGGTTATAACCACCTGGAGAAAAAGGCTCGAACACAGCTACTGGTGTTCCAAGGATGTTTGTCAGACGACACACACACTCACGACCGTATATTATAGCCTTATCTTACACCCTACACTCATTTCATATATATATATATATATATATATATATATATATATATATATATATATATATATCCATACTATTCGCCATTTCCCGCGTTAGCGAGGTAGCGTTAAGAACAAAGGACCGAGCCTTTGAGGGTATATACTCACTTGGCCCCCTCCTCTGTTCGTTCTTTAGGAAAACTAAAAACGGGAGGGGAGGATTTCCAGCCCCCGCTCCCTTCCCTTCTACGACACGCAGGGAATACGTGGGAAGTATTCGCCCCAGGGATTTTATATATAATGTATGTATGACTCATGGTGAGGTGCCTGAGGATTGGCGGAATGCGTGCATAGTGCCATTGTACAAAGGCAAAGGGGATAAGAGTGAGTGCTCAAATTACAGAGGTATAAGTTTGTTGAGTATTCCTGGTAAATTATATGGGAGGGTATTGATTGAGAGGGTGAAGGCATGTACAGAGCATCAGATTGGGGAAGAGCAGTGTGGTTTCAGAAGTGGTAGAGGATGTGTGGATCAGGTGTCTGCTTTGAAGAATGTATGTGAGAAATACTTAGAAAAGCAAATGGATTTGTATGTAGCATTTATGGATCTGGAGAAGGCATATGATAGAGTTGATAGAGATGCTCTGTGGAAGGTATTAAGAATATATGGTGTGGGAGGCATGTTGTTAGAAGCAGTGAAAAGTTTTTATCGAGGATGTAAGGCATGTGTACGTGTGGGAAGAGAGGAAAGTGATTGGTTCTCAGTGAATGTAGGTTTGCGGCAGGGGTGTGTGATGTCTCCATGGTTGTTTAATTTGTTTATGGATGGGGTTGTTAGGGAGGTGAATGCAAGAGTTTTGGAAAGAGGGGCAAGTATGAAGTCTGTTGGGGATGAGAGAGCTTGGGAAGTGAGTCAGTTGTTGTTCGCTGATGATACAGCGCTGGTAGCTGATTCATGTGAGAAACTGCAGAAGCTGGTGACTGAGTTTGGTAAAGTGTGTGAAAGAAGAAAGTTAAGAGTAAATGTGAATAAGAGCAAGGTAATTAGGTACAGTAGGGTTGAGGGTCAAGTCAATTGGGAGGCAAGTTTGAATGGAGAAAAACTGGAGGAAGTAAAGTGTTTTAGATATCTGGGAGTGGATGTAGCAGCGGATGGAACCATGGAAGCGGAAGTGGATCATAGGGTGGGGGAGGGGGCGAAAATTCTGGGAGCCTTGAAGAATGTGTGGAAGTCGAGAACATTATCTCGGAAAGCAAAAATGGGTATGTTTGAGGGAATAGTGGTTCCAACAATGTTGTATGGTTGCGAGGCGTGGGCTATGGATAGAGTTGTGCGCAGGAGGATGGATGTGCTGGAAATGAGATGTTTGAGGACAATGTGTGGTGTGAGGTGGTTTGATCGAGTAAGTAACGTAAGGGTAAGAGAGATGTGTGGAAATAAAAAGAGCGTGGTTGATAGAGCAGAAGAGGGTGTTTTGAAATGGTTTGGGCACATGGAGAGAATGAGTGAGGAAAGATTGACCAAGAGGATATATGTGTCGGAGGTGGAGGGAACGAGAAGAGGGAGACCAAATTGGAGGTGGAAAGATGGAGTGAAAAAGATTTTGTGTGATCGGGGCCTGAACATGCAGGAGGGTGAAAGGAGGGCAAGGAATAGAGTGAATTGGATCGATGTGGTATACCGGGGTTGACGTGCTGTCAGTGGATTGAATCAGGGCATGTGAAGCGTCTGGGGTAACCCATGGAAAGCTGTGTAGGTATGTATATTTGCGTGTGTGGATGTATGTATATACATGTGTATGGGGGTGGGTTGGGCTATTTCTTTCTTCTGTTTCCTTGCGCTACCTCGCAAACGCGGGAGACAGCGGCAAATATATATATATCCACACACTGTGTATCTAAACACTAGAGCCGTAACTACGACCATACACACACTGTCTGTACCGCCGTGCTGTGCCCGGGGCGAGGGCGGCGGTGGTGGTGGCAAAGTGGTGATTGTGGCAGGGGCGGTAGGTAGGGTAAGTACCCCGGATGGTTCTACATCCTGCCGGGCCAGTAGGGGGGAGGGGCCCCATGATGGTGGGTGCTGTTGCTTGGCAACAACCTCAACCCCCCCCACCCCCCCAGGCTGGGGAAACGACTCCACAGGTGAACATTTCACCCATGTCAACTCGCAAGTCATCTTCATCGTTACGAGGTAGAAAAAAAAAAAGTATTCATAAATTCTTTGCCATCATCCTAACATCAATTATTAGCCAAAACAAAAAAAAAAAAAATATTTTGTTCCTTAACTGTATCTCAATATCTCTCATTCAGTACAAATATAATTCCTTTATCAACACCAATATCTAACATGATCCCAAAAAAAATTATCTAATTCTTCATCAAAACCTTAGTATTTATCATTAGACTAATAAAAATAAACCAATGTTTTTTACCAACACTTAATCATTTACAAATATTATATATATATATATATATATATATATATATATATATATATATATATATATATATATATATATATATATATTATATATATATATATATATATATATATATATATATATATATATATATATATATATATATACATATATATATAATTCGAGGAAGTAAGGCATATGTACGAGTAGGAAGAGAGGAAAGTGATTGGTTCCCACTGAATGTCGGTTTGCGGCAGGGGTGTGTGATGTCTCCATGGTTGTTTGTTTATGGATGGGGTTGTTAGGGTGGTGAATGCAACAGTTTTGGAGAGGGGGGGCAAGTATGCAGTCTGTTGTGGATGAGAGGGCTTGGGAAGTGAGTCAGTTGTTCGCTAATAATACAGCGCTGGTGGCTGATTCGTGTGAGAAACTGCAAAAGTTGGTGACTGAGTTTGGTTAAGTGTTTGAAAGAAGAAAGCCGAGATTAAATGTGAATAAGAGCAAGGTTATTAGGTCCACTAGGGTTGAGGAACAAGTCAACTGGGAGGTAAGTTTGAATGGAGAAAATCTGGAGAAAGTAAAGTGTTTTAGATATCTGGGAGTGGCTTTGGCAGCGGATGGACATGGAAGCGGAAGCGAGTCATAGGGCGGGGGACCGGGCGAAAGTTCTGGGAGCCTTGAAGAATGTGTGGAAGGCGAGAACGTTACCTCGGAAAGCAAAAATGGGTATATTTGAAGGAATAGTGGTTTCAACAATGCTATATGGTTGAGGCATGGGCTATAGATAGGGTTGAGCAGATGAGGGTGGATGTGTTGGAAATGAGATGTTTGAAGACAATATGTGCAATAAGTGGTGTGAGGTGGTTTGATCAAGTAATGAGAGGGTAAGAGAGATGTATGGTAATAAAAAAGTGTGGTTGAGAGAGCAAAGGAGGGTGTACTGAAATGGTGTGGTCACATGGAGAAAATGAGTGAGGAAAGATTGACCAAGAGGATATATGTGTCGGAGGTGAAGGGAACGAGGAGAAGTGGGAGACCAAATTGGAGGTGGAAGGATGGAGTGAAAAAGATCTTGAGCGATCGGGGCCTGAACATACAGGAGGATGAAAGGCGTGTAAGGAACAGTGAATTGGAACGATGTGGTATACCGGGGTCGACGTGTTGAAATGTATAGGTATGTATATGTGCGTGTGTGGGCGGTTATGTATATACATGTGTATGTGGATGGGTTGGGCCATTCTTTCGTCTGACTCACTTCCCAAGCCCTCTCATCCCCAACAGACTGCATTCTTGCCCCTCCCCCCCCTCTCCAAAACTCTTGCATTCACCTCCCTAACAACCCCATCCATAAACAAACAACCATGGAGACATCACGCACCTCTGCCACAAACCTACATTCACTGGGAACCAATCACTTTCCTCTCTTCCTACTCGAACACATGCCTTAATTTCCAGAAGCAGATCAACTTAAGTGTTGCGAAAAGCAACTGCTTGCCCAAGCGGGGATGATTGTGGGAGAAGGACTGACAAGCACAGACAAACTCACAACCGACAAATAAAAATCTTTACGAATGTGTTCGATGAAGTTGAAAAGTGGACACAGCGACTCAGGCATGTCTCGCTTGGTTGGCCTCGTAGGTTCACGTGAATGCGAGACCCCATTTCTTATGATGGCAGCGCCACTGTTTAGCAATTCTCGAATCAAAAACTAGAAAGATGATAATTCTTTGAGATAAAAAATATAGTCTACACTGTATACTCTGACTGATATATAACACACAAAAGCATGGCTACGAAATTGAGGGCAAGCCCAGAGGGTACTTGTCAAAATCCTTCGACTCCTGTGACATAGTCTAATACAAAATATAAGGATACTCTTTCTTTTTTGTCCAGGGTACATACCTGCAACTACAGGAATTATGTAACGCAATATTTCAAGCCAGGGTTACATACAATAGAGCCCATTCGATTGTTAATCTATTACCTACAGAACACAAATAGCTTAGGTGTTTGCAGTCTGTCACGCCACCCTAAGCGTGAATTATAAAGGAGGTCGTATGCAAGATTCATGCATTAAATGATAAAAAAAAAATTCTATATATATACTAACATTCTGAATAAGCTGATGATGCAACTGTACACAAACACAAGTGTTGAAATGATGGCCGGAACCATCTTAAACCCTCAGTGTCTAGTATGCTATAGAAATCCATCACCTCCCTAACTTCCTTATTTTCCCTCATCTTTCAAAAAAAATCGTTTACTTTTCTCATTATATATACAAAGTTTTATTTTTTTTTTTAACCCATCCTCAAAATCGCTTAATCATTCTTTCATGTTTCTCCTTTTAAGAGCTGGCGTCCATAATGACTTGGGGTCCGTGACCAAAGCCGCCACACACACACACACACAGATCTTGTCACGTCTCAAATGGCTGGTAAACAAAGGGGGGATGACTCAGAGAGAGACACTGAAGTTTATCCACGGATCTTATCATGACTTTTTCCATCTTCGATCTTGGCATTCATGCGAACGGGGACTTCCTATGCCGCCCCCCAATACACCTCCCCTACACACCCACTGCACCACTAGGTTAAGTGGGCATCAGGTCCTCGCGCACACAACCATCCATCCTCACCTCACTGGCCATTTCAAGCGGACCATGGTGGTATGGGGGCCCCGACTGGCAATCCCCCTCGATCGGATTTGGTTAAAACCACTGGGAGCCTACAGTTAAAGGGGAGGTCAACAATCAAACTGCAGCAGAAGTTAACACCAACTGTGAGATCTATACTTGAAGCGGACATCAATAATCAAACACACACAGCTTCGCTGACCGGGGGTGTAGCCTATTCCGTGGACGACTGTCACGCTGTCCCATTGACCACGCCTGGGTTTGCATACCACTGGAGGGAAAGCCTGGAAAAGCACTGGACGAACACATACATAAAGCAAAGCTTCATTATCAGATGAATGATGGAAACACAGAACAGGGCTATCTTTATGTGGGATGCCGGATACATGGGTCAGAACGGACCTGCGCATTCTAAATACTGACTAAAAGCTTTGTCATCAAAAGTTAATATACTGGCTTGAGTTATAGAAGTGTGAAGTCCTATGGCTTTCTTTGCACTGTTTAAATGCCTGAAATCGTACGATTTGTACTGCGAATTATAGTGGTATAGAGTGGTTACTTCAAAATATAATTCAAGTCTATCATATGGTCGTACAAGATGGAACCATACCCGAATATAATCAGAAAACTGAAAGAGCTTCTAGCATTACACTCTGCTGGGGGAAATATATTCAGGTTCCCGCCTCCCCACATCCGACTGCCATAAACACTTCCAACAAAAAGTTTTATTAAACTTTCCCCAACAGAGAGAGAGAGAGAGAGAGAGAGAGAGAGAGAGAGAGAGAGAGAGAGAGAGAGAGAGAGAGAGAGAGAGAGAGATGAGGTTCCAGAAGTTAGCCGCGAACACTGGGAGCGAGCTGTTGGGAACGGCAATATAAGAGCCGAAGACTCGGGTCAATTTGCCGTGTAGCCTACCTCCACACCCGTGCCTGACCGAACTTCCATATAGCCGGTAACACTTATACCCTGCAGCCATAGGGGACGAGATCCTGTACGAGCGCAAACGTGTAAGTGGTACGTAGTTCGGATTCAAGCGAGGCTCCATCAGCCAGCCCATCTCCTCCTGACCCTATAATCCTCACCTGCCTGTAACCAGGCCTTGTGCTGACCTCCACCTGACACCCTATACGACTGGCTACTACTGTACCTGGGCCCGTGCCTTGCCCGATCACAAAAGCGTTTGTGTGATGATCACCTTGGACATAGCCGGGGACTTATGACTTGGGTGTGGCGCCTGGGTCCTTCTCACCCTATGGACAGCCTTGGGCAATATGTAGGGGGAAGATAATGGCGCTCCAGGACTACCAGCCAGATCGCTTTCTCCACGTCACAACGGCACGAGAGACGTCTGGGGGCCAATATACACCTAGCAGAGAAAGGTGTTTGGGCAAATGCTATGGTACGTATCGCTAAAGACCCTTCGACTACTTCGAAAGACATGAAACTTCACCGACGTCTGGAGAGCGAGGGCACCCACGCTTCGCACCCAGTTCAACAATCATCCCCTGGGGGTAAAACAAGGCAGGTTTCCTTTGCCTGCAACACCCTATGTCCAAGTCCAGTTACTTCATGATTGTGCTCCATTCTCCAGACGGGCGTGTCCACCAGACGGGGTCTGTACACTTCCTGCACGAGGTTAAGGAGGGAGTCAAATACTGGTCTGGTAGCTGGTCTGCGGCAGCAGACTATCCAGCAGACAATACAGGAGATAAAAGGACGAAACAAGGCTATTAAGACCAACAAAACGGATTAATAAGGCAGTTAAACTATGATGATCAAACAAAATTGTTACTTGCACCCAAAATGTAAAAAAAAAAAAGTTAAAACCGGTAATACTGTTATATCAAAGGAGCCCATTTTCTATAGTGTATAAATTCTTGAAAACTAAACTGAACAGCAACAGCGCACCACAGTGTGTCCTGTACTAGGCGAGTGTCCCAGGTACCGGCTACACCCACACCACCTGTCATCACACTCGAGGTTGGTACCTGGACCTGACGGCCCCACCATACAAGGCAGACGGGAGGTTCCCCCCACAGCGCTCCCTGCAGTCCCACGACTAAACACCTGCGATCCTCCATCCCAACATGATCAGGACTTGGAGCAAGCACTCAATACGAACATGATCTAAACAAAACACAAATGAAAAATGTGACCCACTGCTGCTGGCAGAGGATGAACGTTCATATCAATTAACAGCTTTTTACACCAACTAATCCTTATGATAGAGTGCCTCTCATCTCTTCTGGCGTATCTCAAAGGATTATAAACAACATAATTGTCATACTTTGTTTCATCCTTGTTCCTATATCTTCTTCGTCTAACAATTTGTCCTTGATTCCTTCAATCTGTTGCCATGCACAGCTTTGCATGTATATTTCCCATTTCTTTACTAGGTTATGGGCAGCGAGAATATCGTAGAGACAGGGCCCCACAATGGGAAAACTCTCCCTTAACAAAAAAGAGGAAACAGGAGTCACACACAAACACACACACACACACACACACACACTAAAATGTTGAAATCACACCCAGATCGGAATACACTAGCCTGGCGGTTTTAAGGATAACAAACATTTTCAAATAATACAAAAATTGACAGAATTCATTTACTAAACAGACAAAGAAAGAAGCATACATGAATATCCACAAGGATAAGATGCCAAGCCCACTACCTATGAAACTTCACAAGTGAGTAGCAATCACTTATCTGAGATAGTGTACATGATAAAGAGAGGCGCTGTTTAAAGTTCACCCAATCTAGGAGAAAGGAAAGCAAGCAAAACCAAAACTTGGAGAATGGGCAGCACAAACTGCAGATTCTGCGAAACCTACAATTAAAGAGTAGAGATGGGTACTGAGGAACAGAGAGAAGGAATCACAAAAGGTACCACTTAAATGTTTAATTAATGTCAAAGAAAAAAAAGGCAAAGTGGAATATATAGAAAGGACATGCCGGACAGCACTGACGATACCAGAAGGCGAGATATTATGCTTAGATAAGATCACATGGTAACTCTAAACAATCTATCAATTCTGTAAGAGGCCAGTAACAAATAATGGACAAAATAATTACATTACAGACTCAGGTGGCAAAGATGAGGATATATAGGAACTGTAGAACACTTTCAACAATTTCCCTTAAACGGTTTGGAAGTGCTCTGCTACAAAACAGGAAGGAAGCTACTCTAAAAAATAAAGAAGTGAAACCTCTGGAAGCAATACACTTCATACAGTAACTGGACCTGCATAAGGCTCAAAGAGCGAGTGCAGAGACCCTTGAAGAGCTACTACGATATTTAAGACCTTCCTTGGTGAAGGCAATGTTCAAACACGATGGAAAAGAGCCAATGTACTGCCTATATCCAAGATAATGTTCAAGTAGTAGCTATGAGCCAGTGTCGCTAAGAAGCATAATAAGCTAGACAAAAGACAGCAAAAGGAAAAAGAAGCTTTCCTGGACGGCAAAATATACTTTAGGTTGGAGTAACATGAACTCTGAAGAGATTATGAAAAATTATCTCTTGGACTTTTACAAGATGTAATCATGATCTCTGAGAAGGGAGTTAGGTGGGTGCATTGTGTATTCTTGGACTGCCAGAAGGCCTTCAACGCTGTTCCCTCGAGGCAATTTATAGGGAATGGGAACTTTCAAGCTAATACTTGAGGACAATACTGGCTGATAAACATATCTAACAGACAGAAAACATCATGGGAGCCATTATAAGATGGAAAAGGGCAACATGCCAAGATCTACTAGTGCACACTTCATCATGGCAAAATACCTTAGTATCTTGTTCAATCCAATTTACAAGAAGCTGAAAAACAAACTGTAAACACAACAGGAAACACACAAACATGTTCAGAAAATAAAGTATCAAGAAAAATTATGTATCTCGTACATACATAGCAGTTATGGTGAAGAAAACATACAATTATCATATGATTCACTTTGAGGAGCCTTACACTTAACCCACATGCAAAATATTGTAACTACTGGATATGACAAGTTGCTCATTAACACAGAAGAAATGGCAAAATTTTACAGAATCAAGCAGGAGCAGATGAGAAACACAACAAGAAGGCAAGACAATTAACAAATTTCTCTGAGTACCTGCATATATAAATAATCTTTAAACAGAAACGATTGATGGGTTTTATTTCAGCCTAACTTACAACGACTATCAATATCTAAACCCATCTTTCCCTCACTCTCCCTTCCTGCCCTCCATGTTTTCGTACTTCACCAACAGAATCAACAAAAATGCCACCTCATATAATACCTCTTTAAAGCAGTTTACACACTAATACTATATGCTAATTATGTATAATTACATGGCTTCTGTAAAGTTTAAGGGCAGCGGGTCATATCCGTTTACTAAATTACTATATGGTTGGAAAACACATGAAAGTAAACCCTACACACTTACAACTATTATAAGTGAAATTAACTGTTTTCTGTACATTGTCAATCAACATCAATAATTACACGTCTAAAAACACTTTCTATCGTATTAGAAGCTATGGAAATTTGGAAGCTACTTCAACTGGGGTAATGTAAATTGATCCAGTACCAAGATTGCACTATGTATTTTCTTTATTGCAACATGTATGGATATTTCTACTTCTCCAAATAGTCAATTATTTTCTCAACTCAATAAAGGAGATCAAAAAACTAATAATTAAAATCTACTACTAAATTCTGTATGTTCATCTAAATTTTCAAAAAAATTTTCTTAAAAGTTCATAAATTTGAAAGTTCTGGTATAATTACATAAACAGCATGTCTGTCTATCTCTAGGTTCCATTTTAGTTTTTTTCAACTTCTGTAACACCAGTATAAATGCCTGCAACATCCTAAGTGTCGTAAAAGGCAACTAAAAGGGGTGGGAGCTGGAGGCTAAAATCCCCCAGTTTTACTTTTCAAAAAGAAAGAACAGAGAAGCAGAGCAAAAGAAAAAGAGGGGACTTTTCCCTCTAAAGCTTGGTCATCTGTTCTATGACACTTCCTCACTATTGCAGGAAATGGTTAATATGCACAAGAAAACGTGATTTCATGTAACATTATTTCAAGGCATATTTTTGTAAATTGCGTCTAATCCAATCCTGCTCTTCCGTAACCACTCAAAAAGAGAAACATTAGTGAAGGATACTACTGCAGTCCGTGATTCTTCATTTTTTTTTTTTTTTCTGTCTCCCGCGTTTGCGAGGTAGCGCAAGGAAACAGACGAAAGAAATGGCCCAACCCACCCCCATACACATGTATATACATACACGTCCATACACGCAAATATACATACCTACACAGCTTTCCATGGTTTACCCCAGACGCTTCACATGCCTTGATTCAATCCACTGACAGCACGTCAACCCCGGTATACCACATCGCTCCAATTCACTCTATTCCTTGCCCTCCTTTCACCCTCCTGCATGTTCAGGCCCCGATCACACAAAATCTTTTTCACTCCATCTTTCCACCTCCAATTTGGTCTCCCTCTTCTCCTCGTTCCCTCCACCTCCGACACATATATCCTCTTGGTCAATCTTTCCTCACTCATTCTCTCCATGTGCCCAAACCACTTCAAAACACCCTCTTCTGCTCTCTCAACCACGCTCTTTTTATTTCCACACATCTCTCTTACCCTTACGTTACTTACTCGATCAAACCACCTCACACCACACATTGTCCTCAAACATCTCATTTCAGCACATCCATCCTCCTGCGCACAACTCTATCCATAGCCCACGCCTCGCAACCATACACATTGTTGGAACCACTATTCCTTCAAACATACCCATTTTTGCTTTCCGAGATAATGTTCTCGACTTCCACACATTCTTCAAGGCTCCCAGAATTTTCGCCCCCTCCCCCACCCTATGATCCACTTCCGCTTCCATGGTTCCATCCGCTGCCAGATCCACTCCCAGATATCTAAAACACTTCACTTCCTCCAGTTTTTCTCCATTCAAACTCACCTCCCAATTGACTTGACCCTCAACCCTACTGTACCTAATAACCTTGCTCTTATTCACATTTACTCTTAACTTTCTTCTTTCACACACTTTACCAAACTCAGTCACCAGCTTCTGCAGTTTCTCACATGAATCAGCCACCAGCGCTGTATCATCAGCGAACAACAACTGACTCACTTCCCAAGCTCTCTCATCCCCAACAGACTTCATACTTGCCCCTCTTTCCAAAACTCTTGCATTCACCTCCCTAACAACCCCATCCATAAACAAATTAAACAACCATGGAGACATCACACACCCCTGCCGCAAACCTACATTCACTGAGAACCAATCACTTTCCTCTCTTCCTACACGTACACATGCCTTACATCCTCGATAAAAACTTTTCACTGCTTCTAACAACTTGCCTCCCACACCATATATTCTTAATACCTTCCACAGAGCATCTCTATCAACTCTATCATATGCCTTCTCCAGATCCATAAATGCTACATACAAATCCATTTGCTTTTCTAAGTATTTCTCACATACATTCTTCAAAGCAAACACCTGATCCACACATCCTCTACCACTTCTGAAACCACACTGCTCTTCCCCAATCTGATGCTCTGTACATGCCTTCACCCTCTCAATCAATACCCTCCCATATAATTTACCAGGAATACTCAACAAACTTATACCTCTGTAATTTGAGCACTCACTCTTATCCCCTTTGCCTTTGTACAATGGCACTATGCACGCATTCCGCCAATCCTCAGGCACCTCACCATGAGTCATACATACATTAAATAACCTTACCAACCAGTCAACAATACAGTCACCCCCTTTTTTAATAAATTCCACTGCAATACCATCCAAACCTGCTGCCTTGCCAGCTTTCTATTACTAAAAAATCATGTTCCAGAGATAAATTTCATTCTACTATTACTCTAGCATATTCCTCTCATATTACAAAAGACGACTTCCTTTCTACACAAATCCAAGCTACTCTACATGGAAATTCTTTCTATAAATACAACACAGTCATAACAAATGTTCTCCTTACGACAGCAGAAAAAGGCAGAATTATGAACCGATACATATGGATGAAGGCAGCATGTATGAATATGTACATGTGTATATATGTATATGTCTGTGTATGCATGTATGTATACGCTGAAATGTATATGTTTGTATATGTGTGTGTGTGTGGGCGTTTGTTTATGTATATACATGTGAATGTGGGTGGGTTGGGCCATTCTTCCATCTGTTTCCATGCGCTAACTCACTAATGTGGAAGACAGCGACAAAGTATAATAATAATACAATAATAATATATCTGATATATGCAACCTACTGATTTTAATTTCTTTCCTAAGTTGAACACTAAAGATACTCAAACATTAATCAAAGTTTCTAGAAAATTTAGGTTCATTATGTTTGATCAGTATGGTTCAGCATGTTCTCTGATGCAGAGTAGTTCTGACTTCTGGTGGTTCTTGAGTGCAAGGAGACACTTGGAAAATTTCATTTCATTTACCTTTTCTGTGCAATGACAAAACGTTTCTCAAGCTATGCTAACAGGTATCTACAATGAGAGTAATCAAAGACAAAGGAATTCAAATCTAATGATATCTAAAGATCTTGGAATGCCAATTTTTCTTAAACTGCTTAGGTACAGTATTTACTCTCCTCGTACAGGAATTTTTCTAAAAAGAAATTACATAAAAGTAACATAAGGTACTTTCAAGTTGTAATGTTTTCATCATAAACTATGTGGGGAAAAAGTGAAATACCTAGAGTGGCCACAGCTGAATATGAATGATGAAACTGTCAACATCCTGAGTTATACACATCTGTTACATGAAAATGAGTATCCAGCGTCTGCACCATCCCACAATCTGAGTTATATACATCTGTTACATGAAAATGAGTATCCAGCGACTGCACCATCCCACAATCTTTAATGGACCTGACAAAAATAGGAAGAACTTTAAAGTTCAAGGAAAATATGATGTTATGTATAACATTCTCTAAACAAATATCCCGCAAAACCAAACCTAACAAACCAACCAACCAACTAGTCTAAGAATTCCAAGCAGTAATCTTCAAGGATGATAATCACCAATGCATTAAAATAATCATGCCAATATTTTCCATTTGGGTGTGAACAAAAAACCTTGAAGTGAGCCATGTTTGAAAAAAGCATAACCCTAGTTCTGACATAAACATTCTTTCGCACAATAAACTGACAGCCAATAAATATACCAAAGAAAATAGCCACACTATTTTAAAACCCTTAAGTATTTCCAGAATCTAAAGTTGAGAGATACAACTGTTGTCCAATTGTCCAAGAGACATAGTGAAACAAAACTACGAGCTATTCTCATACAATTTCCTGGGGATTTAGTCTTCATAAAAGTAGCTGGAAATTCCTTCCTCTTCTGTAAATAACTACAATACCTTTTCTTCTAAACAGGAAAGTGATAATGTAGAAGTATAGCAGTTCAAGGAGGGGAGTATTAAACCATTATCCGTTTCCTTATGCCATCACACTGGTGGGTTACCTGACAAAATATACCATTCTTTTTAAGCCGAAATGACATGGGCAACTAAAGCCCTAATTGATATCATTAACAATTTACATATACATACACACACACACACACACAGCTATATCTATATACAGTGGTTCCAACAATGTTATATGGTTGCGAGGCATGGGCTATACACAGAGTTGTGCAGAGGAGGGTGGATGTTTTGGAAATGAGATGTTTGAGGACAATATGTGGTGCGAGGTGGTTTGATCGAGTAAGTAATGAAAGGGTAAGACAGATGTGTAGTAATAAAAAGAGTGTGGTTGAGAGAGCAGAAGAGGGTGTTTTGAAATGGTTTGGTCACATGGAGAGAATGAGTGAGGAAAGACTGACAAGAAGGATATATGTGTCAGAGGTGGAGGGAACGAGAGGTGGAAAGGGAGCTGTGGTTTCGGTGCATTATACATGACAGCTAGAGACTGAATGTGAACGAATGTGGCCTTTGTTGTCTTTTCCTAGCACTACCTCGCATGTGTGCAAGGTGAGGGGGTTGTCATTTCATGTGTGGCAGGGTGGCGATAGGAATGAATAAAGGCAGCAAGTATGAATGTACATGTGTATATATGTATATGTCTGTGTATGTATATATATATGGATACGTTGAAATGTATAGGTATGTATATGTGCGTGTGGACGTGTATGAATATACATATGTATGTGGGTACGTTGGGCCATTCTTTCGTCTGTTTCCTTGCGCTACCTCGCTAACACGGGAGACAGTGACAAAGTATAATAAAAAAAAAAGAAATATACATTATCCTTGGGGATTGAGGACAAAGAATACTTAACACGTATTCCACATGTGTTGTAGAAGGTGACTCAGGTAAGTATTTTTTATCAACCTTCTCTTAAAATGTACAAAATCTTTCCTTTAAATTCTAAGAGTAACTGTTCTCCGAATACCAAACTCATCAGCAACAAAGGTAATCTCTCTCTATACTTAAATCGAACTTTTCACACGTTTATCAAATTCACTTGAAAAACAAACTCTAACATCTAGGGAAATCTTTCTACGCAAAACAAATTATTTTGTCAATGATCTGTTCTTATACTATTGTCCTGCTGCAACGTGTGTTTATCACCACTTCAATCACTAAAATAATGTGTGTTCAACTGTATATGTTGATAAGTACACATGAAGTGGATTACATACAAAAATTACCAGAAAAACCCACTGGTGAACTGGCTGTTTAGCACCATCATTACCAAAACAACGGAACATTACAAGACTTTCTTATACATTGGCAGTAAATCATATTGTATGGAGACTGACAAAATACAGTGGGAGTGTGGTTAATGGATTCCATTCTTTGGCCTTCATAAGTCAATAGTGGAGAAATCAATAAACATGAAGGTCAAAGTGGGGTAAATCAATGAAATAGTTGCCAACCACTCCTAAACACAAACAAAACATATGAATACCTCATCTAACCTCTATTGAGGCCATGATTTAACTTAATTTCCAAAGGTATATCGAAAATGTATCTAAATATTTTTATCCAATATTCTGTAAGTCTACTGAAAACCACAAAGAAATAATTCAAAACACTGTGTTCATGAACTCTCAGAGGAAAATGATGTGAACAGACCTCACTTGAACACACATGGCTGCCCAGCAACAGGATGTGGTAAAGTTATAATCCTGTGGTGTCACAAGCTTATCCATAAAGTAAACTGGCTTTCTTTCAAAAGGGTAGTATACTGCACTGAGACTAAAAATACTATGGGAATAAGATTGTAATAGTTTTTATTGACTTTTAAATAAAATCACAGCAAGGAGGACCATGAAGATGAAGGGAAAATGTAAAAGCATGTGATACAATTCTACCATACATATATCAAAAGAAGTCATAAAAACCTAACTTCCCCATCATCAACTAACTATCCTAAGCAGCCAAATCAATTACACTTTCACGTCTCAAAAACATGTAATTATCATGGTTTCTTGCTTACTTTCTGTTGCTGAGCAGCCATGAGTTTGTGTTTACCAGAAGCACAATCAAACGTAAGAACTTACTCCCCTACATATAATTTCCATATGGAGGGGCACAGCAGGATATCACAATTTTAGATCATTGAAAATATCATCAAAACAAAGGTAAGTCTCGGCACCTAGGCATTTTTGGTGAAGCTTTCACCGTTTCATTGATCAATAACAACGTTTCACCCACTTCTATGTTAATTTACAAAACAGTTTAACATGATCTTCATAGCTCTCCCTACTATTGAGTTGATTCAAAACACAGGGTAAGAAATAATCATATTCACACTCTCAGCATTTCTCTACTTTGCATGCCGTACTGTACCATTGCCAAAGACAGCTATGAATATGCCATAATTAGATTTCTAGTGGCACTGAACTACAACTCTACTTCTGATGAATTATTGGTATTCAATTCCACAAGGTCAAGAATCCAGGCTGTGGAAACGAGTTGTTTGAGAGGAAGTGGCACGACTAGATGGAATGAATAAAGGAATCGGGGTGCATGAGAAATTTGGTATGACGGGAAATCCAAAAGATACGGGGTGTGGTAGAATGGGTGAAACATAATACTTTGATGTGGTTTGGGCAAGTGGACAGAATGTACAATAGAAAGTTTAAAAGGAGAACTCATGCATGACAATGCAATTAATGCGGTAGATACGAGAGGGAGACCACCTGTGATATGAGAAAATAGAGTGGGAGACCACCTGTGACATGAGAAAATAGAGTGGAAGAGAACAGGAGGAAGAGAAATGGTGGAATAGTGTATGCAAGTAAGGCATGTAAGGACAGGGATAAAGTGCAGACTTTTGTTGTGGCCACCCCCTTGATGGGGATTCTAATGGGAAACAGGTGTCATAGAGAATCCCAAAATCATCTCCCCAAAAAAGGATTAATTCAAGAATAAAGTAGCCAGAGAGTGAGGTAAAGATGAGTAAGTCATAGTCATATGGACTGTATAAATCAAAGAAATTTCCTTCATAGCAAATATTAATGAGGTTTTGGACGAGTGCCAAATACATAATTCTAAGAAGACATACACGACGTGACAGGACAGGTCAACAACTAGTATATTCAAACAACTTCGATAAAATATATGTAAATCTCAACTTCGCAAATTCTAGCGAGATTTTCATACAATCTTTCAGTTCATAAAATTACTTCAATCAATTTAATATTTAAATTTTTTATTCATACATATTTGCTAGCAAGGTAGCATTAAGATCTGAGGACTGAGCCTAAGAGGCAATATTTCAATATGTCCAAATTTTCTTAGTGCTCTTCATACTATGGACTTAAAAGTATCAAAAAAAATACGGCAATAAACATTCAGTTACTGGGTATCGATTTCCACAACAAAACATCCAATCATATCAAATTCACTTAAGACGTAACAATTGTGGTTGTTATTACCACTGAGAATTGATACATAATGCAATTCCCACTTTTCCCCAACAACACTATAACAGTTAAGTTAAATGATACATAGGCATCACTAAATTCAAGGCCCCAAAACGGTAATCTACAGAAATGGAAGAGTATTATGTCAACAATTACATTCCCAGCATTTCACAAAACTAATCTAGACTAGTGAAATGTAATTTAAGAGCATATTCTATTTCTTAATCCTAAAATAAGTAAATGATAATAGTGAGGTATATGACGATAACAGAAAAAAGTAATTAGTATATTTCCACTAAAATACCTAAAATGAAAATAAATCTAAACTGCTACGCAGAGTCCTCTAGCATTTCAAAGGCTCTTCAGCTCTACATATTTATGATAAATAACTACAAAATTCCCTCTATGACTTAAATATGTAGGAACAATAATACTCCATGCCCATGTAATTCGCTTCCACTGAGAAATAGGAAGTCTAGAATTACTTTGATTACACTGATTCCTTTTTTTTTATAGGCGCCCTTAAACTACATAACTACCAGTCAAACATCATCATTACCGGTCGTTAGGTTAGACCTATTAGAGGTCAAAATGTCCAATTGGGGGGGACGTTACGACATACGATCTCTCGCCAATGGCGACGTATGGGGTATATATGGGGTACATATTGGGGTATATATATGGGGTATATATATATGCCCCCCCCCCTGACCTCCCTCTAAACCCGACGCCCACCTTGGGGGAACCATCCCACCCACTGGAGAGCCAACCCCTCCACTGCAGCCCCCACTGCAGAGGGGGGGAATCACCTTTCAAACTGGCAGTCGTGGCGACGCCAAACTTCACGAAAAGAAAAAAAAAAAATATAATATTAATCAGTCAGTTCCCAGGCTTAACAAGAGCCATAGGGTTGACCCATCGTGTGTACCCAGTTCCAGTGGGGGGGTTGTTGTCTCAGTGGGTAGAGTGACCCACTGGAGCGGGTTAAGAAGCTAAGGCCGTTCACCTGTCCGGCCTACAACCAAGCTGACACTTGTGACCACATCAGCTGCTCCACCAGACACCAAACCCCAACTTACAACCAATTTCTCGCCCTCAACAACATGACATTAACAACCTCCACCATTACGGCACATGGACCAAGAGGGCCCTCCAATCACCGTGCTGGGACTTACCAGGTGTCGTACTCATGGTGTCAAGGGATAAAGATATAACAGATGACGACACTGAACACACTGAAGCTCCGGCAGTGACTCACAACTACACAGTGTTGCCAGTTTGCCACCAACCACATCCAAGATTTTTTTTCTCTCGCCAGAGGTAGCGAGCCTAAATACATATATTTTTCACTTATTCCTTTTAGCTTTACCTAACACATTTAGACAACTTAATGGATGTATCTAATTATCTAGAACAAGATAATGTATCAAGGGGAACAAGTACTTGATAATTCAAAGTAAAATATCTTCATCAAAACGTTTTTTCCCCACCCTTCTACACACCAGATGACATCTATATACCTACAACCCTAAATGCATATTCATATCACTGACAGCTTTACATAAAATTCAGAATTTATCATACTAATGTGATATTTTTTTGCGCAGGAACAAAAAGTATTTAACCCAATGACATATACATCTCTGCTCAGTGTTAAGCAGATACACAGTACTAGCGAACAATCCAGCTGACGCCTAAACCAAGGGAGGATAATTTTCTGACGACCACAAATGGGCAGACCAAACTAAAAACGAATACAAAAGCAAACACAAACAAATATTTGTCTAATTTCAAAGTTCTTTGTAGTGAATACAGTAAATGAGAAGCAGATTGTAAAATCAAACTAATGACAAATGGAGAAATGACTAAACCTTTGAACTATGTAGGCGTAAATATCAGTCACTCTACCCAACACAGCCAAGTTCCGTAGAATATTCTTGTCCTTCATCACAGCCATAGACATTATACCATATGCAGTTGTCCCTTAACATAAGACATCAGATAAAATTGTCCATGGTGAAATTATTTAACGTCCTAGTTAAACACACTGAAGTAATTTACTTCGCTTCCACTGCTAACGGTAATTAAAATAAAGGCATTGTCAGTTTGAATGGTAATGGCCAGATGTTCATCCATAAATAGAAGAATGGCGGTCGATAAACTTTACACCATGTAAAATAAAGATTAAAGATCGTTAATCTTTAGCATAACGAACAAACAGCTGTCTCAACACACGTAAATATATCTGACTGTTCTGATGTCTTCAGTCAAGCTCAAATAGCTATTAGTCAGGTCAAAATGGCCATTTTGACCCCTCAGCTTCGCTTAACTGCATCTTTTACTACTCTCTCATCCTCATCAATTACCATCATTGCATCCTTGTTACGGTCACGACACTGTAACAACCCTCATCTTCACTTCACCAACAGATACAAAATTACAGATACGGTCATAGCGTTTTGAATGATTTTTCTTAGTGGTTTGGCAGTTAAGATGAAAAATGTAAATGTATTACTTTACGTAACCCTTCGCCGGGGTACTGTGACCTAGACCTTTACACATAACGTAATGGCTGCTGTGGTACAGGGGAAAATGAACTACATCAAAAACACAGTCGGCTAACAAGCGTTTACGCAAACGAGGCCAATTCCTCGGTGAAAGAGCCACAGCGTAAATCTAATTAATTCGTTTTGCTTCATTAAGGAAGTACGGTTGAACCTACCCATGTGTATATGAATCTGACTTTATCCCTTCAGAAGGAAAAGGTTAATTAATAAAAGAAAGTTTGGGACAATTTAGGCTGAAGAAAGTTTATCTAAGTCAGCCATTGACTCACAACGTTTTCTTTGGATACAGAAATAGAGAATGAAATGTATATATACAAGTTACGTAATATAGTTTAATAAAAAGTAGCGTTATTGATAATGATTATTCACAATTCTTACAGTTTGAAAATACTCATTTTGAATAGTGAAATAGAAGATATCTTACACAACAAATATGTCCAATAAAGCTAATATACGGCTAAAAAAAGAGCCCAATACTTACATCCACACCATAACGACACCCCAACACACACCTAACCTGACGTGTGCCAATAATGGCACACATGAGAACGAACTGTCACTTTGAAACTGGCAACTTCTCAGCCAAGGAGGCATTATATGTGTTAACAACAAGGACAACCACCATCCGAGCTTGGGGTGAGGAGGCTACTCCCTCTGGCTTTAAGTTTGCCATGAAAGACCTTATACAATGACAGTAAACATTTCGTCTGGCGAAGAGGAAGGAGGGGGTCGACGAACCTCCCAGACCAAAGTTAAATCCGAAGCTTCGACTATGGAATGAGATGATGGTCATGCGTACCACATGATCATCATGACACTCGCTTTTAATTATGTTCGACGACAAACCAATCCACCTCTCAGTCTGCTGCACATAAACAAACCTCCAATTCACACTGTTCAAAAATTAGCATCTCTGTCCGTCTCTTCCTCAAATCATTTATACTTGCAAATGAATCTATTACGAACGATGGATACCAGGCCAATCAGACCTCCTGTTGTCTGTGTCTCTCATGTAAACTCATGTAAACTCCTAGGGGCTGATCACGTCCGCTTGGGCCTCGCCCAAGTCCCCTCCAAAAGGCAAAGGGGCTTGAGACAGAAGGGGAGACGAAAAGCTGTCCGATGAAAGCAATGGCAGACCAACGCGTTCAACTGCGTTTAGTGTCATCGCGGTGTATACACTATATAACCCGACCTTCATTTCTCAGTAAGAGACCTGTCCTAACAATGCTGTGAGAGACGGTGTTGTTTGAGATTTGTTATCATCTGTACGGAAGAGATAAAAAAAAAGATCCTTGGGAGCTGGTTATCTACGCACACCATAGCTTACCCGATGTAGGAACTTGGCCAGCGTGGCGGTGGATGCGCACATGGCGCCGATCGCTTATGATATGAGAATGTGCCATGGCGAGAGCGGTTACCGCGACGAGCAGGCAGGCGAGCACTTTGGCTTGGGCCAAGCACAGTGTGCAGGCAGACGCACCCTTGCTTGGGCCAAGCACAGTCTGCAGGCAGGCAGATGCACAGCCAAATATCTGGGTCAGGTAAGGACATGAGAGCAGTGCGTCTTCTGGGTCCTGTGCTGGCTGACTGGCGAGTGAGTTATGATCAACTTCAACCGTTTTTTTATATTAAATATTACATGTTTCTCCTTGTATGTATACGATGAGATGTATAGGTATGTATATTTGCGCGTGTGGACATGTATGTATATACATGTGTATGTGGGTGGGTTGGCCATTCTTTCATGTTTCCTAGCGCTACCTTGCTAACTCGGGAGACAGCGACAAAGTAAAATAAATTAATAAATAAATAGATAAATATATAAATAAATAAATACTTCCATCTCCAATTTGGTCTTCCGCTTCTCCTTGTTCATTCTCTCCATTTGTCCAAACCATTTCAGCACACCCTTTTCTGCTCTCTCAAACACACTCTTTTTATCTCCACACATCTCTTACCCTTTCATTACTTACTCGATCAAATCACCTCACACCACATATTATCCTCAAACATTTCATTTCCAACACATCCACCCTCCTCTGTACAACCCTATCTATAGCTCATGACTTGCAACCATATAATATTGTTGGAACCACTATTCCTCCAAACATACCCATTTTTGCTCTCCAAGATAACGTTCTCTCCGTCCACACATTCTCCATCGCTCTCAGAACCTTTGCCCCCTCCCCCACCCTGTGACTCATTTCCACTTCCATGATTCCATTTGCTGCTACATCCACTTCCAGATATCTAAAACACTTCACTTCCTCCAATTTTTCTCCATTCAAACTTACATCCCAACTAACTTGTCCCTCAACCCTGCCAAACCTAATAATGTTGCTGTTATTCACATTTACCCTCAACTTTCTTCTTTCACACATGAGGAAATTGAAGCATAATAAATTCCTTAGCGCACTTTCGCATGATGATCACATCGTCAGGGGAGATACAAGAATGAGATAGAAGACTTAGAACAGTAAGCTTATACACAAAATAGAGCTGGAGCTAAGACGCTGTTGGTACACGTGTTTCCAGTTGGTGGTGTTTGGGTCTGGCAACCATGCCTGTCATAAAATTTTATTATGTGGGCTAGACAGTGAATTTTATGACAGGCATGGTGGCAGACCCAAACACCACCATCTGGAAACACTTGTTTCTCAACATCATCTTAGATCCGTCTTTATGTTATATACACGTTTATACACATGTATATACATAAACGTCCACACACGCAAATGTACATACCTATACATTTCACCGTATACATATATATACACACACAGACATATGCATATATACACATGTACATAGTTCATACTGTCTGCCTTTATTCATTCCCATCACCACCCCGCCACACATGAAATAACAACCCCCTCCCCCCTCATGTGCACGAGGTAGCGCTAGGAAAAGACAACAAAGGCCACATTCGTGCACGCTAAGTCTCTAGCTGTCATGTAATAATACACCGAAACCACAGCTCCCTTTCCACATCCAGGCCCCACAGAACTTTCCATGGTTTACCCCAGATGCTTCACATGCCCTGGTTCAATCCATTGACAGCACGTCGACTCCAGTATACCACATCATTCCAATTCACTCTATTCCTTGCACGCCTTTCACCCTCCTGCATGTTCAGGCCCCAATCACTCAAAATCTTTTTCTTTTCATCTGTATATATATACAGTATACATATATATACACACACACACACACACACACACACAAACTCTATTGTGTAACACTGAAATTCGCTTACAAAGATTTGTGCATATAGTAATTGCTGGAATAATTATCATTTTCAAGATACTTCTGAGAAAAATCATTTAATTACAATGAACACAATGTATGTGGATTATGCATATGACTAGTCATGCTACTGGACTCATCTAATGGTGAAAGCGATGACATAGTTTAAAGATGTATGGTTGGAGAATACATAAGATAAGGACAAGAGGGGGAGAGGAGCTGAAAGAGGATGTATAACCAAGGCATTTATGTTGGGCTGATCAAGGTCTTTGACAGTTTGATTTAAGAAAATGACTTCCACAAAATTAATTATAAACATACACATATCCTTCAGGTTTTTTGAAATACTCATTTGAAGTGAACAGTAAGTGGGTACCATTAGATACAAATAGGGTAGGAATATCATGATAGAAGAGTGTGGCTCAGCAAAGGATGCCAAAAGGTGAAGGAAATAAATGATAAGAAACGAGTGCCAGAAGGTAAGGAAACGCAGACAAACTTTGAAAAAATTGTGGACAAGGCAAAAGACAAGGTCAGTTTTGGATTTATAATGCCAAGCAAGAATGGTCTGTTATCTATAATTACGGTGTTCCCGGACTTCACCTGGTTGTGGTCACACCGCAAGTGAAAAGACACCTTTTGTGAGAAACTATCATCAAAATATAACCTGGTGGAAGAGCTCATTCCATTTGTCTTTTTCTGCTATATCACATATCAGATTTTGAATAACAATTTTTTGGGGGAAATAGCTGTCACTTTGCACCGAGTTAATAAGTAGAGATTATGCAATAAACTCATCAAGCTACTACCATCGCACATGTCTAAAAATTTCTTCAGTGAATTTCCATGTTCAGCTTTATGCATAAACAATTCAGACTAAACAGTAAAAAGTGTTTTGAAATACAACTATTTCTTTGATCAAGTAGCTACTTTGTGTCAGCATACTTGTAATGGTGACAATAGGTAAAAGCAGTATTCAAAATGAAACACGGAGGTTAAATCATATGTATTTTGGTTGTATCAAGGTGAAACTAACATTCAAGATTACTTATTGCATATGCCCCATTACAGTCCTTTGTATCTCTAAACAATTCTGGACCTAACAAGCAGCGGAAGCTTACCATGGTAACTTGCCATATCAATATCTGATACTGAGAATTAACAAATAAATAGATTATGCTATCATATTCAAAGGAAGTTCTCAATGCCTGCTAGGTGTGCTTCCAAAATAAGCACTTTTTTTTTTAATAAAACCTTCAAGGTATAATATTAAAGTGATTTCATGAACAAAAAGCTAAAAGGAATCATGGAATGAGCTAAAAAATTAAATCAATGGAAGTTGCCAAAAAAAAGATTAAATTTCTTGGGAAGCAATGGCAGACACCCTCTTGACTTGAGCACATGCATATGACTGACAGCATGGCTGCCAGATATGTGATAACTGAAGTTGATTCTTCATAAATTTGAATCACCAGCTAATTAAGACCTCTTTTTTTATATAAAAATATGTTTTATATTATACTCTACATTAAAAAAATGCACCATAACTCTCCTGATCAGTATCCTTAGAGGACAAATAAATCTGAGACATTTATTTGACATCAAAAATTCATCATCAGCTTAAGAAATATAAATTTGAATTGTCAGGTTTTACTAAATATGTAAATTTCCTATCAAATACGAGATGCTTGAAGTGGATTAATGCAAGGGCATCAGGATGTGTTCCTATGCCATCCTATATTCATCCTACAAAAGTTGGCTACATTTTGAAAAAATAAACATCTGGTGTGAGAGTGATCAGTGAGGTAGAGTGAGATTACAAGCTGCGAGAGTGGCCAAAAATTTATACATGTTGGTACCTGCTCTTGTGACTTGTTGTGCTCCTGTAAGCAATCAAAGGCAATATCCTTCTATAAATTTGCTAACAAACTAGCAATACACTTTGCAATACACAAGCATCTATTTTGGAAATTGAAGAACAAAGCAGAAATTTGTGATACAGCATATTTACAATGTCTACCTACACTTAGTATAGCTATTTCTACTGACACGAACAAGGCACCTCTCATAGAAATGCTGTAAATCACTGAAGCATAATGTACTTCTTAAGAAGCAATATAAAGATTTTTTTCAAAAGACCTATATTTTCTCAAGAATAAATTCTGTCTAATACTATATAATAATTTCATTTTTCTGTATTCCATTTTTCTTGGGGAAAATCCATATGACGTAACTGCAGCTTAAAGATATGGGAGTGTTATTCTTCACATCACGTTAAGTCATCTTTGCATGTATTTACATGTTTATGAAGAATACTTATTTTTATATTCTAGTGACTAAATTTGAGACATGTTTGTAGATAAATAAGGAGTCATAAACATGCTACATCAACACACTTGTCACTATATCCTATACCTAAAAGCAACATGCACAGTTTTTATTTTCTATACATCAAAGGCAGTAAATATAAGAATAATTATAACTGCAATACAAAAAACATAAAATTTTCTTTTCATTTAAGGTCTCTCTGTACATATTTGGAAAATAATTTCAAGTTAGATGTGAAATTTGCAGATATTTAACAAATATGAGATTAAAAATCATCTGTATGCCTTAGGAAGATCTAGCATTATGCTTAAACTGAGGAATAAAATCTCTCTTGGTACAACTCATTCCAGGTAACATTACATCCTTATTTCACAAATTTCAAAAACCATTACTTGTATTTGGTCTGACAGGAAGACAAGAAATTTTTATATCAAAAAGGTCCCACATGAAATTTGTTTTAGGATGGTGGGACACCTGAACACCTGATCTTGCATGAACCAGTATCTAACCACAGTGAAGAGCATTGACATGAAAGTTTAAACTTACATATTTTAGAAATGTTTAATCTAAGCAGAAGAACCATAACAAGGACACTGTTAATAGATTTTCCTGTGTTTCTCAACTCAGTCTTTCAGTGCAAAATATTTAACCTCGGCGGAAACTTCTGACAGAATAGATGCTGGACAAGACATACAGAGCACAATTCACTAGTCCCACAACCTGGAAATGGAAATAAAGTTTTTGCATTCAACACTTGGGGCTTTCAGTTCCTATACATCTAGGAAATATCCTTCAATAATATTTTCTGTAATAACATGAGTGTTAATACCTTCACAAACTTTCAGAGAATTCCTAATACATGGTATGTAATTAACCTAAATGATTAAGGACTGATGATGACTAATTTACTAAGCTGTGACCAAACATGAAGAGATTCCAAAGAATTCAAAATATAATGTAAACATATACAGGTACGCCACCAAATTTCCAGCAACTGATGGTTCAGCACCTCCCTTAGTCTGGACAAAATTACGTGAGGGAACTTGAAATTACCGCACCCATCAGACTAGTTTACTGGGCGGCCACAGATGGCATTGTGTGTAGGGTGCGCTTATCTACATTCTTCACACTGCACTTGTTGGTGATGATAACGCAATTGTGAGATTCTTAGCTTATTTTGCTTAAATTTAACCCTAGCTATGGCTTCTAGGACATATGAGAGTGTCCGTTGTGGTGTCACGTGTAAACACTGGTCCGTATCGATCCAAGATAAATTAGAACTGTTGAAAAAAATGGACCATGGTGTTTCAGTGTGTAAGCTGTGTAACATCTACAGTATGGTTCATCAACGGTTTATGATATAGAGAAGCAAAAGGAGAAAATACTGAAATTCTATGCAGACAGTGATTCCAAGAAGCAAATGACGATTAGAAAAACTATGAAAGATGGTAAGAGCACTGAGCATGATCGAGTGATGATGGAATGGTTTTGACAGTGTCATGGTGATGGAGTGGACTTGTCAGGTAGCATGATAATGGACCAGGCTAAGTTGTTCCATAAAGCACTTAAATTACAAAATTTAATATTTGCTTAATCAAAATTTCTAGCAGTCCATGGTATACTTTAGATGCATACGAAACGTATAATTGGTGGGTTAGAGGTGTGTTGATGAGCTATTATCATGTGACCATGGTTGGTCCGGCAAAATGGTTAATCCGGCAAGGCTTTGGAACGAAGAGTGCTGGAAAACCGGTGGTGTACCTGTACAGCCTTCTGTAAGTCATACATATTCTGGCAGTCCAGAAGCACATAATCCACTCACACATCTCTTTTGTTAAAAGACAACTCACTCTTTCATAGAATCTATGAGTTTCGTTGATACAAACACCCTTCCCAGAACATATGGTGTCTCAATCAGGAATTTTCTCCTTTACATATCATAATTCATATGCTTTCTGATTATTCTTTCCTCTGTTTTAAAGGACAGACTACTTAGAAGTAGATGCTTGAAGTCTACTGCAATTTCCATCTTTACATAAAACAAACCTCACACCCTGTCAATGAAGTAAGTGCAAGTGAGCCTGCGGCAATTATACTGATGCAAATCATTTCACCTCACCTAAAATAGTATTGGTGTCCACCACTGAAGTTGGCGCCCTCTAGCTAGTTATACCATGCCTACTTTAGTAGCAGTTGTCTGTTACTGGAGGCAGGAATGCCCTGTTGCGATCCCCACTTATGCCCTCAATTTTCGTTTATACCCTTTCTGTGCCTCTACCACTTACTATGGTTGGAAATACTCAGTTTCAAGTGACCAAACAGCTTCTATAGTTGCACTTTAGCAAGGACATAAGCCACTTAAGGATATTTCTAATATTACTAGAGTGACCCTCAATGATGACTTAAGAAATTGAACGATAGCAGCGGCACCTCTACACCAACCCATGTGAAATGCTCTGGGAAGGCAGGAAAACCTCTTCATGTACTCTAAATGTTCTTAAACATAAAGTGGATGCAGATCCACATTTGAATGCACAAGAATCAAAAGAAAAAAATGCTAGACTGCTCAATGATGTGTTGGTAAGGAAAGTACAGTGCTGTTTACATGATGACTTTTAGTACCTGAGCTGCAAGCTGTGTCCAAAACCGCTCAAAGCCCAAAGGCACCAAAAGAAAAGTTGATTTTCTTAAGAAATATGCAGTATGGGATACAGCTAAGTTCAGAGGTGTCTTGTGAAGAGATAAGTCCATCTTTCCTGTGAAAGAAGACTGTGGCAGGTATGTATACAGTCAACCATGCTTTGATCCATTTGAGCCCTCCATCTCACACCAAGTACATTGTGAGCACTGTTCAACTACGCTGTGATCCATATGAGCCTTCCATCTGACCCCAAGTACATTGCAAGCACTGTAAAGTTTCCTATCTCTCTTACAGTATGCGAATGTTTCTGTTATCATGGTGTTGGGGGCTTTGTACATTGCCATAGAATGAAACCATGAACAGTCATAGTTACCTCGAGCTATTGTGTGACCATCTTCCAGATTTCTTCAAAAAGTGCAAGACCAAAGTGTTTATGCACTGTTTAGTCAATGATCAGCTTAAGGACTGTGCAGTAGAGTTTTACAGTGACGCCCTGGAATTCACTGAATATGAATCCAATATAAAACTAGAGGGTGCTTATGAAAATGAAATCACTACCTACGCTGGAGTTGGCCATTCGTGATATATGGGTAAAGATGGAACCTCAAAGGCTTCAGAACCTTGTTGATTCATGGAGTTGTTGATTTCATGGAGTGTATAAAGAAGAGAGGGAATCTACTTGTAATACCCGGTGGTGGATAAAAAGTTTTTATGGTTTTATTCTATGTTTAGCCCTGACAGTTGTGCCACTTCCCTCTCATGCCTAACTCACTGGTGGGCAATCTATATACCTTATAGAAAGTGTCAAGTGTTATGGTGCAAAAGAAATGCTACCAAGTGCAGTGAAGAGATATATGGTGAGGGTGAGGCATGTGCACAAGTAGGGAGACATGAGGGTGTGTGGTTCCACATGAAAATGTCTTAGTCAAGGATGTGTGTCACCATGACTGTTTCATATGGTGAGAGTGGTACATGCAAGTCTTGGACCTATGGGTGTCTTCAGAATGCTACAGGTTGGAGGGATCTGAAAGGTATGTCAGTTGCTGTTTGCAGATGACAGTTCTGGTGGCAGTTTCTCATCCAGGTCTGCCACCACAACTATGTCATCAGCAAATAACAACTAACCTACCTTCTAAGCCCCCAACCCCCCAACAGACTGGAAAATTGCCCCTTTCCAAGATCTAGTATTTACCTCCCTAAACATTCCATCCATAAACAGATCAAACAGCCACTGTAACTTCACACCCTTGTGCCGCAGGCCTAACTTTATCTAGAATCCCTCACACTTCTCTCCTCCTACTTGTACAAACACCTTACTCTTGATAGAAACTCCTTAATGTTTCTAATTTTTCCCCCACATACGTGATAGACATGAATCCAACCTACACCCCACCGTCACCATGTGTGGTCAACCTTTTGCACTCATCAAAACTCACATAGAATTTACTCCACACACCACAAACAAGAGCACTAAGACTATATACAAATTAAATGCCAAAAGAACACTAACCAGCTTCAGATGTGAACAAGGAAAAAAAATCCTTTATCATCCTCTACAAAAAATTCACCTGCTTCATCTTAAACTATGGGACAGATACATCATAACATATGCACAGCAGCAGAGTGAAGGCATAAATAGCAACACTTTAAATCTGAAAGTGCATCAGCAAGGAAAATGCAGAATTATCATGTCAGGAATATTAAATGAAAATTCTTTTCTTTTCTTTTAAACTATTCGCCATTTCCCGCGTTAGCGAGGTAGCCTTAAGAACAGAGGACTGGGCCTTTGGGGGAATATCCTCACCTGGCCCCCTTCTCTGTTCCTTCTTTTGGGAAAAAAAAAAAGAAAAAAAAAAGAAAATACCAGGATATAAAAAAAATGCATGGAGTGATTATTACAGAAAGTATTTACAAGAAAATTAGACTCCTGGAGGAAGTTAATCCCAAATGAACCTCAGATTGATAACTAAGCCAGAGGAGTAATGGCAGAGGGAAACAGTACACTTGAACAAGCAAGACAGGCAGTGACTGTTTCATGCTAGCCCTGTAAATATGGCAAAATGTCATCAAAAGTACTCAAAGGTAGTTAAACCTGACTGGTCAATCCAACCTGTCAAAAGCAAATGTCAAGCCACAAACCTTACTAAATTAAGTGCTCAGAACAAATCACTGGCTTCCTAATAATAACAAGCATTCAACACCTGTTGAGTAAGATAGAAATACAACACAATCCCACCCCAGTAGGATTGCACTTGGGTCTTTGCAACAGCACCATACCTCTCCCAAACAGAACACTTTACATGCAACCATCACATCCCAAGTAGACATAAAAAGCTTAACTCTGCTCCAGCTTATACCAACAGATCCTCCCCTCCCTCACCAAACACAAGACCAATACAAAATATACACCCAGTAAGCACTATACAATTGCCTTCTAACCTAGTCTGAAGCTCCACTCAAAAAGGCACATACCCTACTGGAAATAAACTATCCAGGCATGTACAAGTTACATTTTCTCATCTACACTACCCATCTCTCAAACATTTCAAACATTAGTCCAATATATCACAAGATCCCTCATGTCTAAGAAGTAATTTCTAAACTAAAGACACAGAAAACCTCCTCATTATCTATCTAGTGCTCATCCAAAAAGATAAAAAAGGCAGTACAATAAATCAACATCACAGAATTTTAAAAAATTTCATATTCTTACACAGGTATGAAGTACCTTTAGGAGTCATTTCTCCAGCAAATGGGCTGTGGGTGACAGGTACTATGTGAGCCCAAAGTTCTTTGGAAAGCTACTCTGCGAGCCTAAAGTTTTTTAGAAAGCTGTCATAAAGTTAACACACATAGTCCCAGTGCCGTTACAGGTATCAACTTTGTGCAATTGCCATTCAGCTATAACACATATCCTGTTGTGGGTGTAGTTCACTATACTGGTGATACAGCTACAGACCACTGTCGTGATGAGAGTGTAGGAGTTTATAACAATGCAAACCTGCAATAAACCTACAACCTAGTGTCTTAGTATGGATTTTCATGAACATGGAGAGCTTTCATCAAAACTATAACCCAGGGTCCTGTTGTGGGGTGTTGGTGTTATTATATATGAAAAGCTGTTATAAGACAACATGCAATTACCTTGATACATGTAAAGAATCTGATTTTGCATCCATAACAAAACTACAACCCAATGTCCTGGTGTCAGTGTAAGTGATAGTAACATTAAAAAGCTCTGATAAAGCAAAAACCAAATGTCAAAGTAAGGATCTTATCAACTTTGCACAGCTTTCATAAAAGATAAATCACAAAGTCTCCTAATGGCTATGTCCATAACATTAAAAAGCTGTCATGAAGTTACAACTAAAAGTCCTCATGTTACAAAACTTATACAGCTGATAAAAAGCTATAATCCATACCTTACAGAGAAACTGGATGTCTATAACCTCACACATGCAACAGAGCCAGAAAACAATGTCCTAGTGCGAATGCTGGCATTAGTGACACTGCACAGTTGTTGCAATGAAGCTAGACATCAGTCTCCTGGAGTAGATGTTAATAACTTAGCATACCTGTTTCTCTGATGCAATCAAGGCTCAAAGCATTGGTGTTAAAAGCATACAGAGATATCACAAAGCTACAAATAAGGGCCCGGTCAAGTGTTGGTATTACCAAAGTCATACAGAACTCATAGAACTATAATCCAGTACCCTGGTGAAAGTACAAGGTTTATATTTCTGCAGAGGCAATAAAGCTAAAGTTATGACATTGCAAAGCTATAATAAAGCAGTAATCCAGTATTCTGGTGTTAAAGTTAATATTTCTGTTCAACTGTCATGTCATAAAGCTGAAGATCAACATCTGGTTTGGATGCAGGTATTAATTATTCTGTACAGCCATCAAAAAACAACCCAGTACCCTATTATGAAAACGGATGTTGATAAATTACACCTCCAATGCATTCGTATAGAAATTCAAGACTTTTCTCCTCATGTTTATTTTCCTGTTCATGAGTTCACGAATGAAAATGCACTCACCCCTGAAAATATTTTAGACTCATATCCTTTTTCATAAATTCTATATCCACTGTTCCTGGTCACCACTTCCCTCAGTAGGTTAACAGAAGAACACACAAGAAGGTAGGACAGTGTACCATGTAACAGGACAACCTATAGGGGAAAAAACCACACCTCAGTCTCATGCATCCTTTTTCACTCATTTTCATCTATGCTCTAATAAAAGTTATTGTTGCCTCACTGATACATTGCAAGCCATGGTTGCCTGACCATAGAAATCTTTAACTATCATAGCTTTCATCTTATTGTTGCCCATCCAACTTCAACGGTTTTCAGTTATGAAAAGGTCACAAAGTAAATGTGAGGCAGCAATATTAAACCATCTTAGTTCTTAGTTGTGTTACTTCATCAGACATTCTACAAGCATTGATTTTTTTTTTTTTTATACTTTGTCGCTGTCTCCCGCGTTTGCGAGGTAGCGCATTGATACGTATAAAAAATCATGCAGATTTACCAATATGTCAAGATGAATAACACAACCAAGAACAAAAATGGGATAAGTACAGAGACAGATAGAGAATATTTCAGGCCTTTCATCTTGCCCCTGAAACCGAATGCCAGACAAAAGTAAACGAATAATGAACGTTTTATTTTATTTGCTCATGCATTCAGAGATAATTCTAATTTTCACAGAAATCAGTGGTCACTATCAGCCAAATGAACACCTGAAATATCTGCTATCTAATAGACATAGGAAAGAAAGAATTCAGTCATCACTTACGCTGGCAGCCGTTTTAGCTGTATGATAGTTGTAACGGTGATTTCTGTCCATCAGAAGAATGAGGAGGTAAAGAGCACAGGCGAGGTAAAGCAATGATGCCACTATGTGATACAACGTCTCCTGCAGGACCCAAAACATGATAATAAAGAGAAAAAATACTTGGCCATCTTACATACTGCTTTCTCCTTGATGGCCAGTTGAGAGACGACCTGCTGGAAATTTATCTTTGAAAACTAAAAGGTAAGAAAACTGAAACTAGGTAATTACTTAGAGGAACATATACAAATATCTTGAAACCCAAATCACCACTTCCTTTTCACATAACGGCAATCATGAATACTTCTATACCTGCATAAAACTAAATATTTCATTATTACAAACAACTTAATATTTCTAAGTCTTAACCTGTTAATTCAGGTGATGGTCAGCACCTGTGGTATATACTTCACTAACCAAAAAAGCAGCAGTAAGTTTCTAATCACTGATTGAAACTTCATTTGTTTCCCAATAACAGTTGATACATTCTGCTTTGAAGAATGTATGTGAGAAATACTAAGAAAAACGGATGGATCTGTATTTAGCACTTATGGATCTGGAGAGTGCATATGATAGGGTGGATAGAGATGCTTTGTGGAAGGCTTAAATAGTATAGGGTGCGGGAGGTAAGTTGCTAGAAGCAGTGAAAAGTTTTTATCACGGATGCAAGGCATGTGTACAACTAGGAAGAGAGGAAAGTGATTGGTTCCTAGTGAATGTTGGTTTGTGGTAGGGGAGCATGATGTCAACATGGTTGTTTAATTTGTTTATCGAGTGGTTAGGGAGGTGAATGCAAGAGTTTTGGAGAGAGGGGCAAGTATGCAGTCTGTTCTGGATGAGAGGGGTTGGGAAGTGAGTCACTTGTTGTTCATGATGATACAGCACTGGTGGCTGATTTGAGTGAGAAACTGCAGAAGTTGGTGACTGACTTTGGTAAAGTGTGTGAAAGAAGAAAGTTGAGAGTAAATGTGAATAAGAGCAAGGTTATTAGGTTCAGAAGGGTTGAGGGACAAGTTAATTGGGAGGTAAATTTGAATGGAGAAAAACTGGAGGAAGTGAAGTGTTTTAGACATCTGGAAGTGGAATTAGCAGCAGATGGAACCATGGAAGCGGAAGTGAGTCACAGGGTGGGAGAGAGAGCGATGGTTCTGGAGCATTGAAGAATGTGTGGAAGGTGAGAATGTTATCTAGGAGAGCAAAAATGGGTATGTTTGAATGAATAGTGGTTCTAATAATGTTATATTGTTGCGAGGCATGGGGTATAGATAGGGTTGTACGGAGAAGAGTGGATGTGTTGGAAATGAAATGTTTGTGTGGTAATAAAAAGAGTTTGGTTGAGAGAGCAGAAAAGGGTGTGTTGAAAGGGTTTGGACACTTAGAGAGAATGAGTGAGGAAAGACTGACAAAAAGGATGTATGTGTCAGAGGTGGAGGGAAGAAGCGGCAGACCAAATTGGAGGTGGAAGGATAGAGTCAAAAATATTTTGAGTGATTGGGGCCTGAACATACAGGAGGGTGAAGGGCGTGCAAGGAATAGAGTAAATTGGAATGATGTGGTATACCGGGGTCGACGTGCTGTCAATGGATTGAACCAGGGCATGTGAAGCATCTGGGGTAAAACATGTAAAGGTGTGTGGGGCCAGGATGTGGAGAAGGTGCTGTGGTTTTGGTGCATTACACATGATACCTAGAGACTGAGTGTGAACGAATGTGGCCTTTTTTGTCTGTTCCTGGTGCTGCCTCGCTGGGGGGGGGGAATGCTATTTCGTGTGTGGTAGGGTGGTGATGGGAATGGATGAAGGCAGCAAGTATGAATATGTACAAGTGTATATATGTATATGTCTGTGTATGTACATGTATGTATATGTTGAAATGTATATATATATGTATAAGTGCATGTGTGGGCATTTATGTATATACATGTGTATGTGGGATGGGTTGGGCCTTTCCTCATCTGTTTTCTTGCTCTAACTTGCTAACGCGGGAGACAGTGGTTAAGTATAATAAAATAAACGAACATTCTGAAACATGAAATACATATTTTTCATGTGGAGGTGAGGGTGAACATTTGTAGAGTTTTTCAAAAAAGGGAAAAAATGTTGGGGAAAAGAGGAGTGAGAGTATGTGAGCTTGGAAAGGGGATGAGTGAAGAAATACCAGGAGATATTGACTACAGAATGGGAAAACGTGATAGCAAATGAAGCTAGGGGAAGTGAGGAATGGGAGGTACTTAAGGAAGCAGTGATGGCATGTGCAAGAGATGCATGTGGCATGCAAAAGGTTGGATGTGAGCAGATCAGAAAGGATAGTGAGGCATTTAGGCAGTGAATACAGGGAAGGAGTGCAAATAATTGAGAGATGTACAAGAGAAAGTAATAGGAGGTTAAGAGGATGTTGCATGGGTTGAAAAGAGGGCAAATGAGAGTTGGGGTGAGAGAGCATCATTAAATTTTAGGGAGAAAGTACAACTGTTTTAGAAGGTGGTAAATAATGTACAAAAGACAAGAGAACATGTGGGAACATCAGTGAAAGGGGCAAAAGGGGAAACGATAACAGGTAGTGATGAAGTGAGAAGGAGATGGAGAGAGTATTCTGAAGAACCCCTAAATGTGTTTGATGACAGAGTGGCAGAAGTAAGGTGTTTTGGTTGGGGTGGTATGTGAAGTGAGAGAGTCGTGGACAGTGGTTTGGTAAAGAGAGGAGGTGGTGAAAACCTTGTGGAGGATGAAATGTGGCAAGGCATCTGGAGTGGATGGTACTACAGTTGAATTTACTAAGAATGGGGAGACAAATCAGCAAACCTCAGAACCTTTCAATGATTATGCTGCAACACTCAACACCCTAAAGAGCACCCTAAAAAACTTAACTGTGATTTCTTCCATCTTTCTGGATTCTTCCCATTTATCATGATTTTTCCTAACTTACCATTTAAATGTATCATCCTCCAATCTTAAGGTTAATTCATTATCTATGACAAAGACCAAAACTAATCATGACAACCTGGCATTGAATGAGTATCCTCATTATTCCTTCTAAGCTATTTGTCGTATTAAGTAATAAAATCAGAAATACAACATATATACCATCACAAATATTCACTCACTACTTTACAAAATTCAGAAATTACTTCAAAAAAACTCTTCAGATAGTCATGCAAAACTTACAAAAAGTGTCTTTGGGATGATGGAAGCTGTAGCAATGGAAAAGATACATGAGAGGAGCAGAAGAGTTGTTGTGATGAGGCAGGCACTGGTTATCAGCAGGAAGAACAACTCTGGTACAAATAAGTCCGATGATGCGTATGTCCACTTAATGTAATGACCTATGATACCAATGGCCACACATCCAAGGATCTGTGAAAGGTAATCAGATATCTTGGATTCAAAAAATGTGATATGAAGAAGTGTAAGGTAATAATAATTTAAAGAATCAAGGAAAGCAGCTGAAAACTGGCAGTTTTACAGAGTATATTAACCTTTCATGGATATGGATAACTGTTCTTTGACTTTCATTTTTTTTTTCACTGGAAGCTCCAGTCACATGAAAAAGTCCACATCAAGGTGGGATCTTAACTGAAATAAAAAGAGGCTAACGAAATGACAATAGAAGAGACAAGGAAAAGTTTTTACCAATTTTGGAGGAAGTGAAAACCTAGTCTTTTAAAAATGCTAAGTCATGGTTATTGGGAAAGACATGAGAGGGGTAAAGAGTTTCAGAAAGATACTTATAAAAATGGCCCACCCTTGAGTTGCCAATGGCCACATAGTAAACATGTAATGCAGCAGTGTGCTGAGTATTGCATGGTCTATCTAGTGGTGGGAGCACACAAGCAGCCAGTTCTTGGGAGCAAAAACCAAAGTTATACCTATAGAAGAGGGAAAATGAACCAGCACTGTGGTTCCAAGTGGATCAAGTTTTGAAGTTTGTCTGGGAAAGTTGATAGGGTGAATGCTTTCAGCTTTTTGCTATCAAGTAAGGTGCAAAGTTAGAACCATCCCTGATGTGAGATCAGTATTCTAAACAAGGACAGATCAATCCTTTGTATAAATGGAGTAACTGTATGGAAGAAAAGAAATTTCGACACCTTAACAGGTTTTACAGTTTCTTAAAATCAGACTTAGCTATTTCTGTAATAAGAGATTTCCAGGATAGTGTGCATGTTACAGTAATACTAAGTATGTTCATTGCATCAAGTGGTGGAATGACCTATCTCTCAAAAGAAAGAGGAAAGTTGTGAGGAATTTTCAATAAAGAGATGGGCAGAAACTAAGTATTACAGGCATTAAACCAAACCAGATTTTTTTCTCCCACACCGAGACATCCTGTTGCCAGTATATGCCAGCATTTGGTTTTTTGTGGAAGAAAGGAAATCATTGATAAAAAACAGAGAAAAGTAAGAGAAGGAAGAAACTTGTGGGACACCACTGTTTATGGAGAAAGGGGGAGAGACTGATCAATCAAAAACATGGAGATAGGTCAGCAAGAGAGGAAGTTAGATATGAGCAAGAACAGTGAGAAAGGGATGCTAAAAGAGGGAAGCTTACAGATGAGACCCTGATGCCACATCCTGTCAAAAGCTTTGGATATATCAAGAGCAATTACATAGGATTCCCCAAAACCTTTAAGGTATGACAAATAGACATTAGTAAATTAAGGAAGAATATCACTTGTGAATCACCTTACCGGAAAACAGAGAGACGACTTTGAGATTCAAGATGTTAGAGGATATGGGAGTTGAGGAGGGATTCAAAGACTCTGGGGATAGTAGTTGTCAAAGGAACTTTGGTTCCATTCTCATCAAGTATCGTAATGTGGACATGGAGTAACTACAAGACAGTATCTAAAGTAACAACGAAAGCTTAAGTACACATTACACCAACCAAGGTCTTGTAATATTTGTTTCTTACACTTAAATCAAATGCAAAACACACAGTAAAGTCTTTAGAACTTACAACTTGTAATATCTTCAGAATACCAGGGAACGTCTTGACATATCCAACATTAATGAGTACAGCTGAAGTGGTGGTGGTGGTGACCATCCTCCTGTGTATAGTAACCTGGGTTGACATCTTGTATCTGTTGGACAAATCAGTGACAAAATCAGAAACACCAATGATAAATGTACATGGCAGTTAAATGAATCACAAACTGCATTTGTAGCCTAAATAATTATAGACAAATTAGTTCTTTTCATATCAATGATTTCAATACTGGCAGTCCAACAATTCAACAATTATGAAGCTGCAAATTCGGTAAGCACAGTATGAGGGGAGGATGTTCCAGGATACATGTTCTTTATCATTTTGTTGCATTCCTTAAAAATATATTGGTAGGTGTACTTTTATTTGCCCATGGTATGCAATATCAAATGATGAGTGGAAGGTAAAAATGTAACATGTGCTAAGCAGTGACATTTATCATCAAGAAACAAGGTAAGCACTGCTTACCATACAAAATAAGCGTATATATATATATATATATATATATATATATATATATATATATATATACATATATATATATATATATATATATATTGGTTCTCAGTGAATGTAGGTTTGCGGCAGGGGTGTGTGATGTCTCCATGGTTGTTTAATTTGTTTATGGATGGGGTTGTAAGGGAGGTAAATGCAAGAGTCCTGGAAAGAGGGGCAAGTATGAAGTCTGTTGGGGATGAGAGAGCTTGGGAAGTGAGTCAGTTGTTGTTCGCTGATGATACAGCGCTGGTGGCTGATTCATGTGAGAAACTGCAGAAGCTGGTGACTGAGTTTGGTAAAGTGTGTGGAAGAAGAAAGTTGAGAGTAAATGTGAATAAGAGCAAGGTTATTAGGTACAGTAGGGGTGAGGGTCAAGTCAATTGGGAGGTGAGTTTGAATGGAGAAAAACTGGAGGAAGTGAAGTGTTTTAGATATCTGGGAGTGGATCTGTCAGCGGATGGAACCATGGAAGCGGAAGTGGATCATAGGGTGGGGGAGGGGGCGAAAATTTTGGGAGCCTTGAAAAATGTGTGGAAGTCGAGAACATTATCTCGGAAAGCAAAAATGGGTATGTTTGAGGGAATAGTGGTTCCAACAATGTTGTATGGTTGCGAGGCGTGGGCTATGGATAGAGATGTGCGCAGGAGGATGGATGTGCTGGAAATGAGATGTTTGAGGACAATGTGTGGTGTGAGGTGGTTTGATCGAGTAAGTAACGTAAGGGTAAGAGAGATGTGTGGAAATAAAAAGAGCGTGGTTGAGAGAGCAGAAGAGGGTGTTTTGAAATGGTTTGGGCACATGGAGAGAATGAGTGAGGAGAGATTGACCAAGAGGATATATGTGTCGGAGGTGGAGGGAACGAGGAGAAGAGGGAGACCAAATTGGAGGTGGAAAGATGGAGTGAAAAAGATTTTGTGTGATCGGGGCCTGAACATGCAGGAGGGTGAAAGGAGGGCAAGAAATAGAGTGAATTGGAGTCATGTGGTATACAGGGGTTGACGTGCTGTCAGTGGATTGAAGCAAGGCATGTGAAGCGTCTGGGGTAAACCATGGAAAGCTGTGTAGGTATGTATATTTGCGTGTGTGGACGTGTGTATGTACATGTGTATGGGGGGGGGTTGGGCCATTTCTTTCGTCTGTTTCCTTGCGCTACCTCGCAGACACGGGAGACAGCGACAAAGTATAAAAAAAAAAAAAAAAAAAAAAAAAAATATATATATATATATATATATATATATATATATATATATATATATATATATATATATATATATATATATACGAATAAAGTGTATATGAACGCGCACCTTCATAGAACATACAAAGCTCCATCAGCCAGGATCGAACCTGGGACCCCTTGTGCTAGAGGCAGGCATGCTAACCGCTAGGCTAAGGGACTGTATAATAGGAAACAATTATTCGAAATACTAAGTATTCGAATACCCTTCGTCTCACTATGGTGAGACCCCGTTGCTCACCATAGTGAGACGAAGGGTATTCGAATACTTAGTATTTCGAATAGTTGTTTCCTATTATACAGTCCCTTAGGCTAGCGGTTAGCATGCCTGCCTCTTGCACAAGGGGTCCCAGGTTCAATCCTGGCTGATGGAGCTTTGTATGTTATATATATATATATATATATATATATATATATATTTTTTTTTTTTTTTTTTTTTATACTTTGTCGCTGTCTCCCGCGTTTGCGAGGTAGCGCAAGGAAACAGACGAAAGAAATGGCCCAACCCCCCCCATACACATGTACATACACACGTCCACACACGCAAATATACATACCTACACAGCTTTCCATGGTTTACCCCAGACGCTTCACATGCCTTGATTCAATCCACTGACAGCACGTCAACCCCTGTATACCACATCGCTCCAATTCACTCTATTCCTTGCCCTCCTTTCACCCTCCTGCATGTTCAGGCCCCGATCACACAAAATCCTTTTCACTCCATCTTTCCACCTCCAATTTGGTCTCCCTCTTCTCCTCGTTCCCTCCACCTCCGACACATATATCCTCTTGGTCAATCTTTCCTCACTCATTCTCTCCATGTGCCCAAACCATTTCAAAACACCCTCTTCTGCTCTCTCAACCACGCTCTTTTTATTTCCACACATCTCTCTTACCCTTACGTTACTTACTCGATCAAACCACCTCACACCACACATTGTCCTCAAACATCTCATTTCCAGCACATCCATCCTCCTGCGCACAACTCTATCCACAGCCCACGCCTCGCAACCATACAACATTGTTGGAACTACTATTCCTTCAAACATACCCATTTTTGCTTTCCGGGATAATGTTCTCGACTTCCACACATTTTTCAAGGCTCCCAAAATTTTCGCCCCCTCCCCCACCCTATGATCCACTTCCGCTTCCATGGTTCCATCCGCTGACAGATCCACTCCCAGATATCTAAAACACTTCACTTCCTCCAGCCTCTCACCATTCAAACTCACCTCCCAATTGACTTGACCCTCAACCCTACTGTACCTAATAACCTTGCTCTTATTGACATTTACTCTTAACTTTCTTCTTCCACACACTTTACCAAACTCCGTCACCAGCTTCTGCAGTTTCTCACATGAATCCGCCACCAGCGCTGTATCATCAGCGAACAACAACTGACTCACTTCCCAAGCTCTCTCATCCCCAACAGACTTCATACTTGCCCCTCTTTCCAAAACTCTTGCATTTACCTCCCTAACAACCCCATCCATAAACAAATTAAACAACCATGGAGACATCACACACCCCTGCCGCAAACCTACATTCACTGAGAACCAATCACTTTCCTCTCTTCCTACACGTACACATGCCTTACATCCTCGATAAAAACTTTTCACTGCTTCTAACAACTTGCCTCCCACACCATATATTCTTAATACCTTCCACAGAGCATCTCTATCAACTCTATCATATGCCTTCTCCAGATCCATAAATGCTACATACAAATCCATTTGCTTTTCTAAGTATTTCTCACATACATTCTTCAAAGCAAACACCTGATCCACACATCCTCTACCACTTCTGAAACCACACTGCTCTTCCCCAATCTGATGCTCTGTACATGCCTTCACCCTCTCAATCAATACCCTCCCATATAATTTACCAGGAATACTCAACAAACTTATACCTCTGTAATTTGAGCACTCACTCTTATCCCCTTTGCCTTTGTACAATGGCACTATGCAAGCATTCCGCCAATCCTCAGGCACCTCACCATGAGTCATACATACATTAAATAACCTTACCAACCAGTCAACAATACAGTCACCCCCTTTTTTAATAAATTCCACTGCAATACCATCCAAACCTGCTGCCTTGCCGGCTTTCATCTTCCGCAAAGCTTTTACTACCTCTTCTCTGTTTACCAAATCATTTTCCCTAACCCTCTCACTTTGCACACCACCTCGACCCAAACACCCTATATCTGCCACTCTGTCATCAGACACATTCAACAAACCTTCAAAATACTCATTCCATCTCCTTCTCACATCACCACTACTTGTTATCACCTCCCCATTTACGCCCTTTACTGAAGTTCCCATTTGCTCCCTTGTCTTACGCACCCTATTTACCTCCTTCCAGAACATCTTTTTATTCTCCCTAAAATTTACTGATAGTCTCTCACCCCAACTCTCATTTGCCCTTTTTTTCACCTCTTGCACCTTTCTCTTGACCTCCTGTCTCTTTCTTTTATACTTCTCCCACTCAATTGCATTTTTTTCCTGCAAAAATCGTCCAAATGCCTCTCTCTTCTCTTTCACTAATACTCTTACTTCTTCATCCCACCACTCACTACCCTTTCTAAACAGCCCACCTCCCACTCTTCTCATGCCACAAGCATCTTTTGCGCAATCCATCACTGATTCCCTAAATACATCCCATTCCTCCCCCACTCCCCTTACTTCCATTGTTCTCACCTTTTTCCATTCTGTACACAGTCTCTCCTGATACTTCTTCACACAGGTCTCCTTCCCAAGCTCACTTACTCTCACCACCTTCTTCACCCCAACATTCACTCTTCTTTTCTGAAAACCCATACTAATCTTCACCTTAGCCTCCACAAGATAATGATCAGACATCCCTCCAGTTGCACCTCTCAGCACATTGACATCCAAAAGTCTCTCTTTCGCACGCCTGTCCATTAACACGTAATCCAATAACGCTCTCTGGCCATCTCTCCTACTTACATAAGTATACTTATGTATATCTCGCTTTTTAAACCAGGTATTCCCAATCATCAGTCCTTTTTCAGCACATAAATCTACAAGCTCTTCACCATTTCCATTTACAACACTGAACACCCCATGCATACCAATTATTCCCTCAACTGCCACATTACTCACTTTGCATTCAAATCACCCATCACTATAACCCGGTCTCGTGCATCAAAACCGCTAACACACTCATTTAGCTGCTCCCAAAACACTTGCCTCTCATGATCTTTCTTCTCATGCCCAGGTGCATATGCACCAATAATCACCCACCTCTCTCCATCAACTTTCAATTTTACCCATATTAATCGAGAATTTACTTTCTTACATTCTATGACATACTCCCACAACTCCTGTTTCAGGAGTATTGCTACTCCTTCCCTTGCTCTTGTCCTCTCACTAACCCCTGACTTCACTCCCCAGACATTTCCAAACCACTCTTCCCCTTTACCCTTGAGCTTCGTTTCACTCAGAGCCAAAACATCCAGGTTCCTTTCCTCAAACATACTACCTATCTCTCCTTTTTTCACATCTTGGTTACATCCACATATATATATATATATATATATATATATATATATATTTTTTTTTTTTTTTTTTTTTTTTCATACTATTCGCCATTTCCCGCATTAGCGAGGTAGCGTTAAGAACAGAGGACTGGGCCTTTGAGGGAATATCCTCATATGGCCCCCTTCTCTGTTCCTTCTTTTGGAAAATTTAAAAAAAAAATGAGAGGGGAGGATTTCCAGCCCCCCGCTCCCTTCCCTTTTAGTCACCTTCTACGACATGCAGGGAATACGTGGGAAGTATTCTTTCTCCCCTATATATATTTATCTATTTATTCACTTTGCCCCGTCGCCGCCCCCTGCACCAGCGAGGCAGCGCAAGGAAATATATATATATATATTTTTTTCTTTTTTTTTCTTTTAAACTATTTGCCATTTCCCGCGTTAGTGAGGTAGCATTAGGAACAGAGGACTGGGCCTTTTTTGGAATATCCTCACCTGGCCCCCTCTGTTCCTTCTTTTGGAAAAAAAAAAAAAAACGAGGGGAGGATTTCCAGCCCCCCGCTCCCTGCCCTTTTAGTCGCCTTCTACGACACGCAGGGAATACGTGGGAAGTATTCTTAATCCCCTATCCCCAGGGATAATATTTTTTTTTTTTTTTGCTGTCTCCCGCGTTTGCGAGGTAGCGCAAGGAAACAGACGAAAGAAATGGCCCAACCCACCCCCATACACATGTATATACATACGTCCACACACGCAAAATATACATACCTACACAGCTTTCCATGGTTTACCCCAGACGCTTCACATGCCCCGATTTAATCCACTGACAGCACGTCAACCCCGGTATACCACATCGCTCCAATTCACTCTATCCCTTGCCCTCCTTTCACCCTCCTGCATGTTCAGGCCCCGATCACACAAAATCTTTTTCACTCCATCTTTCCACCTCCAATTTGGTCTCCCTCTTCTCCTCGTTCCCTCCACCTCCGACACATATATCCTCTTGGTCAATCGTTCCTCACTCATTCTCTCCATGTGCCCAAACCATTTCAAAACACCCTCTTCTGCTCTCTCAACCACGCTCTTTTTATTTCCACACATCTTTATGGATGGGGTTGTTAGGGAGGTAAATGCAAGAGTTTTGGAAAGAGGGGCAAGTATGAAGTCTGTTGGGGATGAGAGAGCTTGGGAAGTGAGTCAGTTGTTGTTCGCTGATGATACAGCGCTGGTGGCTGATTCATGTGAGAAACTGCAGAAGCTGGTGACTGAGTTTGGTAAAGTGTGTGGAAGAAGAAAGTTAAGAGTAAATGTGAATAAGAGCAAGGTTATTAGGTACAGTAGGGTTGAGGGTCAAGTCAATTGGGAGGTGAGTTTGAATGGAGAAAAACTGGAGGAAGTGAAGTGTTTTAGATATCTGGGAGTGGATCTGGCAGCGGATGGAACCATGGAAGCGGAAGTGGATCATAGGGTGGGGGCGGGGGCGAAAATTCTGGGGGCCTTGAAGAATGTGTGGAAGTCGAGAACATTATCTCGGAAAGCAAAAATGGGTATGTTTGAAGGAATAGTGGTTCCAACAATGTTGTATGGTTGCGAGGCGTGGGCTATGGATAGAGTTGTGCGCAGGAGGATGGATGTGCTGGAAATGAGATGTTTGAGGACAATGTGTGGTGTGAGGTGGTTTGATCGAGTGAGTAACGTAAGGGTAAGAGAGATGTGTGGAAATAAAAAGAGCGTGGTTGAGAGAGCAGAAGAGGGTGTTTTGAAGTGGTTTGGGCACATGGAGAGAATGAGTGAGGAAAGATTGACCAAGAGGATATATGTGTCGGAGGTGGAGGGAACGAGGAGAAGAGGGAGACCAAATTGGAGGTGGAAAGATGGAGTGAAAAAGATTTTGTGTGATCGGGGCCTGAACATGCAGGAGGGTGAAAGGAGGGCAAGGAATAGAGTGAATTGGAGCGATGTGGTATACCGGGGTTGACGTGCTGTCAGTGGATTGAATCAAGGCATGTGAAGCGTCTGGGGAAAACCATGGAAGGCTGTGTAGGTGTGTATATTTGCGTGTGTGGACGTATGTATATACATGTGTATGGGGGGGGGGGTTGGGCCATTTCTTTCGTCTGTTTCCTTGCGCTACCTCGCAGACGCGGGAGACAGCGACAGAGTATAAAAAAAAAAAAAAAAAAAATAATATATATATATATATATATATATATATATACATATATATATATATATATTCTTAATACCTTCCACAGAGCATCTCTATCAACTCTATCATATGCCATCTCCAGATCCATAAATGCTACATACAAATCCATTTGCTTTTCTAAGTATTTCTCACATACATTCTTCAAAGCAAACACCTGATCCACACATCCTCTACCACTTCTGAAACCACACTGCTCTTCCCCAATCTGATGCTCTGTACATGCCTTCACCCTCTCAATCAATACCCTCCCATATAATTTACCAGGAATACTCAACAAACTTATACCTCTGTAATTTGAGCACTCACTCTTATCCCCTTTGCCTTTGTACAATGGCACTATGCACGCATTCCGCCAATCCTCAGGCACCTCACCATGAGTCATACATACATTAAATAACCTTACCAACCAGTCAACAATACAGTCACCCCCTTTTTTAATAAATTCCACTGCAATACCATCCAAACCTGCTGCCTTGCCGGCTTTCATCTTCCGCAAAGCTTTCACTACTTCTCTGTTTACCAAATCATTTTCCCTAACCCTCTCACTTTGCACACCACCTCGACCAAAACACCCTATATCTGCCACTCTATCATCAAACACATTCAACAAACCTTCAAAATACTCACTCCATCTCCTTCTCACATCACCACTACTTGTTATCACCTCCCCATTTGCGCCCTTCACTGAAGTTCCCATTTGCTCCCTTGTCTTACGCACTTTATTTACCTCCTTCCAGAACATCTTTTTATTCTCCCTAAAATTTACTGATAGTCTCTCACCCCAACTCTCATTTGCCCTTTTTTTCACCTCTTGCACCTTTCTCTTGACCTCCTGTCTCTTTCTTTTATACATCTCCCACTCAATTGCATTTTTTCCCTGCAAAAATCGTCCAAATGCCTCTCTCTTCTCTTTCACTAATACTCTTACTTCTTCATCCCACCACTCACTACCCTTTCTAATCAACCCACCTCCCACTCTTCTCATGCCACAAGCATCTTTTGCGCAATCCATCACTGATTCCCTAAATACATCCCATTCCTCCCCCACTCCCCTTGCTTCCATTGTTCTCACCTTTTTCCATTCTGTACTCAGTCTCTCCTGGTACTTCCTCACACAGGTCTCCTTCTCAAGCTCACTTACTCTCACCACCCTCTTCACCTCAACATTCACTCTTCTTTTCTGAAAACCCATATGGTGTGGGAGGAAAGTTGTTAGAAGCAGTGAAAAGTTTTTATCGAGGATGTAAGGCATGTGTACGTGTAGGAAGAGAGGAAAGTGATTGGTTCTCAGTGAATGTAGGTTTGCGGCAGGGGTGTGTGATGTCTCCATGGTTGTTTAATTTGTTTATGGATGGGGTTGTTAGGGAGGTAAATGCAAGAGTTTTGGAAAGAGGGGCAAGTATGAAGTCTGTTGGGGATGAGAGAGCTTGGGAAGTGAGTCAGTTGTTGTTCGCTGATGATACAGCGCTGGTGGCTGATTCATGTGAGAAACTGCAGAAGCTGGTGACTGAGTTTGGTAAAGTGTGTGGAAGAAGAAAGTTAAGAGTAAATGTGAATAAGAGCAAGGTTATTAGGTACAGTAGGGTTAAGGGTCAAGTCAATTGGGAGGTGAGTTTGAATGGAGAAAAACTGGAGGAAGTGAAGTGTTTTAGATATCTGGGAGTGGATCTGGCAGCGGATGGAACCATGGAAGCGGAAGTGGATCATAGGGTGGGGGAGGGGGCGAAAATTCTGGGGGCCTTGAAGAATGTGTGGAAGTCGAGAACATTATCTCGGAAAGCAAAAATGGGTATGTTTGAAGGAATAGTGGTTCCAACAATGTTGTATGGTTGCGAGGCGTGGGCTATGGATAGAGTTGTGCGCAGGAGGATGGATGTGCTGGAAATGAGATGTTTGAGGACAATGTGTGGTGTGAGGTGGTTTGATCGAGTGAGTAACGTAAGGGTAAGAGAGATGTGTGGAAATAAAAAGAGCGTGGTTGAGAGAGCAGAAGAGGGTGTTTTGAAGTGGTTTGGGCACATGGAGAGGATGAGTGAGGAAAGATTGACCACGAGGATATATGTGTCGGAGGTGGAGGGAACAAGGAGAAGAGGGAGACCAAATTGGAGGTGGAAAGATGGAGTGAAAAAGATTTTGTGTGATCGGGGCCTGAACATGCAGGAGGGTGAAAGGAGGGCAAGGAATAGAGTGAATTGGAGCGATGTGGTATACCGGGGTTGACGTGCTGTCAGTGGATTGAATCAAGGCATGTGAAGCGTCCGGGGTAAACCATGGAAAGCTGTGTAGGTATGTATATTTGCGTGTGTGGACGTATGTATATACATGTGTATGGGGGGGGGTTGGGCCATTTCTTTCGTCTGTTTCCTTGCGCTACCTCGCAAACGCGGGAGACAGCGACAAAGTATAATAAAATAAATAAATATATAAATTATCTATTATTATTATCATTATTATACTTAACCTCTGTTTCCCGCATCAATGAGGTAGTGCAAGGAAAGAAACAAAGAATGGCCCAACCACCCACATACACACATATATATATATATATATATATACATAAATGCCCATACATGCACATATACTTATGTATACATTTCAACGTATACATACATATACATACACAGATATATACATATATAGACATGTACATATTCATACTTGCTGCCTTCATCCATTCCTGTTGCCACCCCTCCACACATGAAATAGCATCAACCCCCTTCCAAAAATAATCTACATTTATAATGTATGTTCATCCAGTGCTTTAACTGCTGTTCAAATGTGCACGACAGCGGGCTCTGTAGGTTTGGAAACGTGACACTGAATACAGATCCTGCTTCACATTTCACAGCAAGTTTAGGGGGAATAAAATCATCAATCACAATTACTGTGACTGAATCCTCTTTTTCTCCCTACAATAAGACTCAAAAGTCCTATTGGACATTGACATCCCATGAAAACAAAATTATTCCACATATGTCAGTGAGGTAAAGGTGTCAGGTTCTATTTGAAAGGTACAGATATATATCATAAACTAGCCACTTTCTATTTGAAAGGTACAGATATATAACCTAAACAAGTCACTTTCTATTAGAAGGGTACAGAAATATATCCTAAACTACCTACTTTCTATTTAAAAGGTACAGGATATATAACCAGCCACTTTCTATTTGAAAGGCACAGAAATATATCCTAAACTAGCCATGTTATGTTTGAAAGGTACAGAATTATATCCTAACCTAGTCACTTTCTATTAGAAAGGTGTAAATATATATCCTAAACTAGCTACTTTCTATTTGAAAGGTACAGATATATATCCTAAACTAGCCACTTTCTATTTGAAAGGCACAGATATATTTCCTAAACTAGTCACTTTCTATTAGAAAGGTACAGATATATATCCTAAGCTAGCTACTTTCTATTTGAAAGGTACAGATATATATCCTAAACTAGCTACTTTCTATTTGAAAGGCACAGATATATTTCCTAAACTAGTCACTTTCTATTAGAAAGGTACAGATATATATCCTAACCTAGCTACTTTCTATTTGAAAGGTACAGATATATATCCTAAACTAGCTACTTTCTATTTGAAAGGTACAGATATATATCCTAAACTAGCTACTTTCTGTTTGAAAGGTACAAATATATATCCTAAACTAGCCACTTTCTATTTGAAAGGTACAGAAATATACCCTAGACTAGGTACTTTCTATTTGAAAGGTACAGGATTTATAACAAGCCACTTTTTAATTGAAAGGCACAGATATATATATATCCTAAACAAGTCACTTTCTATTTGAAAGGTACAGAAATATATCTATATAAATGGTTCCCAGCAGTAATTACGGCCAAGAGCAGGCCAAACATTATATTCTTAGCACTCCCAAACAGAAGTCTAGTTAATGGTAATAACATTTGACAATAATTCACTTATAACTGAACCCCACATTATCCCCACGCCTTCGTACTTCTTGCACTCGGGTTCCTTATTGTAAAACTTTATTTGTCTCAGTAACTATACGTTTCTAGGACTCTTTTTGAGGTTATGAAGACATAGTTTCTTTATTGAGAGAGGCATCAGAGAGGGATGGAGGGCTGTTACGACCTACAGCTCAGTGGGCGAGAGAGTAATGAGGTCAACCCATCCCCCCTCGCGCCTGGAATAGCGCTGGCACATTGCCTAGCTGTAGGAGGACGGGGTCCAAACAACGTAGTCCCTTATACCTAGTCAGAAATATGAGGACGTCCATACCTTATACTATTATCAGGCGGCTACTGTACTGTGCATTAACATACGTAATAAGTAACTGTCTCCAGTTAAGACGTCCTTGAGTTTACACGTCGATATCTTCTCAGTGTTATTCTACAAAATCCAGTATTGAGAGAAATGATTAAACCAACCTAACAATCTAATTTAGTGTGTGTTTGGCTATTCCTTACAGAGAGAGAGAGAGAGAGAGAGAGAGAGAGAGAGAGAGAGAGAGAGAGAGAGAGAGAGAGAGAGAGAGAGTGACCTGCTTTTCAAGCAGAGCACAAGTCTTCATCTAGCAGGCACGTTAGTGTACACCCTAATTATCAAACCAGACTTAACCCAGGCGAGGGCAAGCAGCGTGAGAGGTTAGGTTCCACTGGTTTGAAATTGGTCAGGAGCAGAGAGGAGAAAGACTGAGGTATGATGAATAAACACTGACGCTCTTTTGCACCTTAACATTGGAGAATCATGTCTTTTCCTACAGGAAACAAGGCTACCAATGAATGAACAAAGCAGAATACAGTATACACTCAGTGAAAAAAAAGGTAAATTTTCATTTGCTCATCGAAATTTGCTCATGGAAACTCAACAGAATTTCAATTGTTCAGTTTATAATTACTATAAACAACCAGAAGACCTATAAACAACCAAAAGCCCTATAAACAATGATATCAGTTTCCTTTGGCCAAACCTATGTGTGTGTGTGTGGGTGTGTGTGGTTGGGTGTGGGTTACTGAAACCCAAGCCTTTCCTATTTAAATGTCAAACGAAAATATGAATTCAGTTATTTCTTTATCTCTTTGGCCCCTTACAAGCAGTATAGTAGGGTTTACAATGCACTTTGTAAAATGAGCTTGTGAATATATCACAGAAACGTATATATTTCAGTATTTCTGGAAGAAAAAAGGGAAAACATTAATCGCCCTAGATCATTAAACACCCAGTTATTTCTGCTGTACCTAGCAAAGGTTAACTGTTGCCCAATCATTTCCCACCAGGTACGTGACAAGCATCATATCAGATAATAGTGAAGTAGAGGTAGTCATGCTATTTCCTGTGGGGCGCGGTAGCGACAAGAATGGATGAAGGAAAGCAAGTATAAATATATACATACATGTACATATATGTATATGTCTGTGTATGTGTATGTAAATGTATATGCATGTATATGTGCGTGTATGGGCGTTTATGTATGAATATATATGTATATATATATATATATATATATATATATATATATATATATATATATATATATATATATATATATATATCAAAAGTACGTATAATGTTAATGGTCGCCTCTATAGCTAGGGTGAAAATTTGTCAGCAATAATGCGTTTGGCCCACAGCCCATGTTGCCAGTGTGATCAAGCCAAGACCTCCAAGATATGCTGCTCCCACAGCTTCAATAAGCAAGCAACATCATAGTTCTAACAAGAGGATAAGAAAGCCCCATTAACCACTCAACATAGCAACACACTACTACATAGCCTCATAGCAACACACGACTACATAGCCTCATACCAACACACTACTACATATACAAAGCCTCATAGCAGTAAACTACATAACTTCATAGCAGTAAACTACATACCCTCATAGCAGTAAACAATCACAGATTACCTGGTAAGTAGCCATCTATCATAACCTTACATCTCTGGTCTCTCATAACCTCATCAAGAATGCTATGGCCTCTGTCTACTGTCACATCTCTGGCCAATCCTCATGTCTCATAGCTCAAGACGAAGTCTATCACCTTGTCAACACACATCTATCAAAATATCCCCAAAATCTCAACATTTTTACGCTTCTTTCTTCTTTTTTAAACCATCAACAGTAAACAACGAGAAAGAAATATTCCCGTTGTCATGAGGAAGCTTGCCATATGACCATTCACAACGGGGAAGTGCACGGCCCGTCTTACAAGACCTAACACCTCTGGGGCTATCACTCACGTCTAACTGACCTAGTTACTGGCCAGTTAAGAGATAATTACTGGCCAGTTAGGAGTGAGTAAGAGAGAGAGAGAGAGAGACATGGTTGTAGGTGGATTGTTTACATGAAGTATTCTGGGGACTTGGAACACATACACACACACACACACGACTGACACAACAACAACTTGTAGTTTGGACAGCAGCCATGAACGCTGATTTATGATCTACAAACCCTCACAACTATACACTTACATGGCCAGCTAATACACACACACACAAACACACACACACACACACACATATATATATATATACACAAACCTCCAACAGCCAGGATCGAACCTGGGACCCCTTGTGCAAGAGGCAGGCATGCTAACCGCTAGGCTAAGGGACTGTATAATAGGAAACAACTATTCGAAGTACTAAGTACTCGAATACCCTTCGTCTCACAATGGCGAGCAACGGGGTCTATCGGTTGTTTCCGAACAGAACACATAGCCAGCTGATATAACTCCGCGTTGTACAGTTAGGTTCGGTAAAACGCTATCAGCTGGCTATGTGTTCTGTTCGGAAACAACCGATAGACCCCGTTGCTCACCATTGTGAGACGAAGGGTATTCGAGTACTTAGTACTTCGAATAGTTGTTACCTGTTATACAGTCCCTTAGCCTAGCGGTTAGCATGCCTGCCTCTTGCACAAGGGGTCCCAGGTTCGATCCTGGCTGTTGGAGGTTTGTATGTCCTATGAAGGTGCGCGTTCATATACACTTTATTCGTATATATATATATATATATATATATATATATATATATATAATATCAACATATACATACACACATATAGACAAATACATATAAACACGTACATATTCATACTTGCTTGCCTTCATCCATTCTGGCGCTACCCTGCCCCACAGGAAACAGCATCGCTACCCCCTGCTTCTGCGAGGTAGCGCCAGGAAAACAGTTAAAAAGGGACCAGATTCGCTCACTCTCAGTCTCTAGCTGTCATGTGTAATGCACCGAAACCACAGCTCCCTTTCCACATCCAGGCCCCACAGACCTTTCCATGGTTTACCCCAAACGTTTCACATGCCCTGGGGATAGGGGAGAAAGAATACTTACTACGTATTCCCTGCGTGTCGTAGAAGGCGACTAAAAGGGAAGGGAGCGGGGGGATGGAAATCTTTCCCTCTAGTTTTTACTTTTCCTAAAGAAGGAATACAGAAGGGGGCCAAGAGAGGATTTTTTTCCCCTCTAAGAGTCAGTTCTCTGTTCTTGACGCTACCTCGCTAATGCGGGAAATGGCGAATAGTATGAAGAAAAAGAAATATATATATATATATATATATATATATATATATATATATATATATATATATATATATATATATATATATATATATACACGAACAAAGTGCATATGAACGCGCAATAACATGTAACACACGTGTGCAATAAAATACTTCAGGGATTTTGCCCTTCAAGATCAGCAGAGAGAGAGAGAGAGAGAGAGAGAGAGAGAGAGAGAGAGAGAGAGAGAGAGAGAGAGAGAGAGAGAGAGAGAGATTTGTACCAGCTGCCCCCACAAAGTCATCAATGATAATCAAACAGTAAACTATAGGTATTAGAAGCTAGGTTAGAATAATCAGATGATGTGAGACATATTTGTTCTAAATAAGCGTCTGTCGTCTTGGACAGACGTAGCCAGTAATAAGAAAATGGATAACTCGCAACTCATTTTTTTTTTCTACCAACCACTTCGAGAGAAAGTAGATAAATAAGAAACTTCACAACATTTGAAGAATACGACCTTCCTCTTGCTGGGTGACAAGATAATCATAAAAAAGACAAAATCCAAAGATGCTGATATTCACGAAACGCCATAGTTGTGTTGTATATGTAAAGGATCATTTAAATATATATATAATTTTCAAGAGGGACAACTTGCATCTTTATGCTGCAAGCAAGCGTCATAGTTTGACCTTACAAGGGTAGTTTATACATATGATTTTAAGAGGGACAAGTCGCATCCTTTCGCGGCAAACCTGGATTTAATCCCTTCCTCACCTACACTTAATAACTGAATGTAATTAAAGGTTAACAACTGAATGTAATTAAAGGTTTTTAAAGTAATTACAGAAGAAGGTTACCACACCCCACCACCACCACCTCAGGACCAGCGTCTGCCACACAGCGTCCTCGACCCACTAACCTCCAGGTCTTGAGGCACAAGAAGGCAGCCATCACCTCCACCACCGCTCTACAAGTCGCCTTTGCCTCTATTCACTCTCTTCGCCTCTAAGCTCTCCCGACGTCACTAATTATGACCCTATCTACAGTATTCTAAATCCACGACGACTTGTACTTAAATTAATGGTGGTTTTTCCTCCCCCAGATGCACGACGTAATGAAGTTGTCGTACCAGATGCACAGAGTGAAAGTATCGTACGGAAATGATGCGTCAAAGGTCGACTGTGAGACGACAACATACAGCTTTCCCTTCAGTTCTGGGTCTTAATAAACTGACTATTCCGTCTTGCTTTGCTTTAATTATGGCGAGGGAAAACTACAGCACAAGTCTAGGAAAAAATGGAGGGTAAAGGGAGAAGTAGTTCTCGCTTATTTAGTCTTTAACTATGAATACCTGACTTTAACAGCCCAGTATGCTTCGCCTAAGCTATGAATGCCTCACCTAACAACCCAAAATCCAAGATTCATCTTAATATTCATCATTGCAGTCGGAAACTACGTGTCTTGCGCGTCCCATCACTGATAACTTTGAGGAAAATTATAGCTTGTATAGATACGATGTCAGACATAGCAGACAGCAAGCGCTGAAGGTCAAAACCCAAAGAGTAAATCAACTTTCCCCCTGATGTACTTATAATTATTCACTAGTATCATTATGTAATTCTAATTATTATCAAAGACTATTAAGTACTTTACGTTGAAATATGATCTATAGACGAGTAGACATTTTTTTTTTTTTTTACAGGACGTGTGGGTTTAAAAGCATTTTGACTACTAGGTTTTATTTATCCTCATATCATAACTCCTTTTTATCCACTTTTCTAATAGATGTTATAAGACCACAACTGAGATTCGTGCATAAAAATAATCACAATAAACGAAGATATATCTTAAATTGCACGAAGTCGATTGGGGTCCCATGGAGAGCCCAAAGCCAAGCCTATCTTGAACTGGTAGTGTTCAGAGGTCAAACTAGTTAACCTTGCTTAATCACTGCCACACTAGTTAACCTTACCTAATCACCAGTTGGGGTGCTGTGCCCCTGGCCTCAACCCTACTCTGACCTACCTCAACGTCACCCAAGGGCGATGGAAGGGAAAATATATAGTCGAAAATTACGTTGGCCAAATTTGAACCCAGTGGTGCCAAACTGTCGGCAAAATAACAACTACGTATCAAATTCCCCTTTTCACGTCTCGTTATAGTTATCTTTATCTTTTTTTTTGTCTGTCCTTCCTCAGTAATGATAAAGTACACGGAACGACGTTGTTGCGTGCATGGGACTGTCAGAGTGAATGACGTCATACATTGACCCTCAAAGGGGTGAAGAGGGAGACGAACACGAAAAGAAAACTAGGTCATTAGGTTCGTTCACACATTAAGAATTCCATTAGATTTAATGACACTGGTCAAGTTTTCGAAAACATTAGGCCATTTCTATTACATTTTTTTTTTTTTTTCTTTCCCCCCAAAAGAAGGAACAGAGAATTGGGCCAGGTGAGGGTATTCCCTCAAAGGCCCAGTCCTCTGTTCTTAACGCTACCTCGCTAATGCGGGAAATGGCGAATAGTTTGAAAGAAAAGAAGAAAATTCACCCTGATACCCACACATGCCATACACCTGATGTAGTGTGTTACTGTAACACAACTGCATGATTTGGGGTTGGGGGGTTGAAAGGTCAAAGGTTAAGGTCATTAAGACACTGAGAAACAACGTTTCTGAAAGGGATTGGAGTCACCGTATGAGTTTCTGAAAGGGATTTGAGTCCCCGTATGAGTTTCTGAAAGGGATTTGAGTCCCCGTATGAGTTTCTGAAAGGGATTTGAGTCCGCGTATGAGTTTCTGAAAGGGATTTGAGTCCCCGTATGAGTTTCTGAAAGGGATTTGAGTCCCCGTATGAGTTTCTGAAAGGGATTCGAGTCCGCGTATGACAGGTGGTCATAATACAGCTAAGTTATAAGATCTCTGTAATAATACAGCCACTGTAGCCGATGTAGTGCATCCCATGTTCTAAATGGTATTTCAAAGACCTAACGTAACAGTGCATAAAAAAAAATACTTCATATTTTCTAATATGTAATTAACCCATATCAAAACCAGCCTCGTTACCTTATCAATTGGTCGTAAGATAAAACCATCATTTATATATTGCACCCAGCTCAAAATAAACAGCTAAACTAAGACAAATGACTTTCATCTCTTTCTAACTTTTAAGTCTTATTCAAATATTCGAATGGAAGTCAGGGTGAATTTTTGGTCCAAAAAATGTGGCTTCTTCACAGAACAGCTCACTACTCAAGCCTGACTGAACAAGGCATAACCACCCTGGAACACTCCCCCCCCCCCCCCAACAACCTTATCTAACAACCCATTAAACCGAGCTACACATTGACTTCCGACTAAAGGCACTGCATACATATATATATTTACGTGCTGTCAATGGATTGAACCAGGACATGTGAAGCGTCTGGGGTAAACCATGGAAAGTTCTGCGGGGCCTGGATGTGGAAAGGAAGCTGTGGTTTCGGTGCATTATTACATGACAGCTAGAGACTGAGTGTGAACGAATGTGGCCTTTGTTGTCCTTTTCTAGCGCTACCTCGCACACATGCGGGGGGAGGGGGTTGTTATTATTTCATGTGTGGCGGGGTGGCGACGAGAATGAATAAGTGCAGAAAGTATGAATTATGTACATGTGTATATATGTATATGTCTGTGTGTGTAAATATATGTATACGTTGAGACGTATTGGTATGTATATGTGCTGTGTGTGGACGTGTATGTATATACATGTGTATGTGGGTGGGTTGGGCCATTCTTTCGTCTGTTTCCTTGCGCCACCTCGCTAACGCGGGAGACAGCGACAAAGTATAATATATATATATATATATATATATATATATATATATATATATATATATATATATATATATATTTTTTTTTTTTTCTTTCTTTTAAACTATTCGCCATTTCCCGCATTAGCGAGGTAGCGTTAAGAACAGATGACTGGGCCTTTGAGGGACTACCCTCACCTGGCCCAATTCTCTGTTCCTTCTTTTGGAAAAAAAAAAAAAAAAAAAAAAAAACGAGAGGGGAGGATTTCCAGCCCCCCGCTCCCTCCCCTTTTAGTCGCCTTCTACGACACAAAGGGAATACGTGGGAAGTATTCTTGCTCCCCTATCCCCAGGGATAATATATATATATATATATATATATATATATATATATATATATATATATATATAAGCGAAACGTTTACTTCAACCAATGCTCGAGACGCCATGGCCCACATATTATATATCACTGTGGTCTGTCTGCAGCTGTGTAACCCAACCTAAGAGGAGTCGAAGCAAGCAAGCAACCCCTTGACGACTCCTAACCTCAAACTAATACGAATAACCTCACCATTTGGACTGGGAACCCGTGTGGCCCGAAACAATGACAGAAAATGGGTTCGAAACCATTAATTCAACGGATGGGGTCTGAAATACATCTCGTACACATCATAACACTTGTCCCTTAACAGGAAATAACAAACAGATACAGACCAACAGGATGGCGTGTGATATGAAGAACTGGCTGGCCACAACCCACGCATTGAATGTATTTGTTCTTGTTAGCTGGTGAGTTCTTGTAACCTCACCAACCACTCTCTGAATTGCTCTTAACGACCATAAATCTGTATCTGTGTACCAGCACCACTTGGAACACATGACACCGCTGTTTGGCAATAAATACAAAGGTTATTATATGTCATTTTGGATCACCCGTTTTCTCTCCAAGGCTGGGCCAAATTAGGCGTAAATAAGCCCTATCAGATATAATCAGCCAATGCTACAGGACTTCATAGACACCATTTTCTTAATATACCACATTAATCATATTCTGATGCCTCAATTCTTGTGTATATCGTCCGGTTGCAGAATTATCGTACATCATCAAACATTATACGGTTGACTGTTATCGTACAGCGTTACCTGTAGTATCTTCGTTTAACAACTATCGTACATTTATCATCTATGTCTGCTTTCACATCTAGTGACTATCTTGAGTAATTTGAATGTCTAATGATTTTATTTCACTATCACACGTTGTATTCAGTCAAAACTTACTGATTATCGATAATATAAGTCTATTACCGTCTGCCATGAACTGAAATTGCCATGAACAACTTTTCAAGAGTGTATTGTCTAAATAAACATGTGCAAGTCGTCTCCCACAAGCCTCCTAATAATGAGGCATGTCATTAATAATTATCACACCTTAACGGTTGTTGCCTCACTACACATTTATTTACCGCGTTACTGGGCAAATAGTTATCATACACCACCATACTGCCTCACTATCCAGTGGGTTATCGTACACCATCATCTCTTTGTGGGAAAAGTTATCGTACACTACCACATTACTGCCTCTCTACAAGCATGTGTTATCATGCACCATATTGTTATCTTCACCATAGAACAACTGATATAATACACCATTTCTGGTATGCAAATGTTTTCAGACACCATCATGGTCTTATGAATTAGGAAGGGTATCGTACACCCATCATGTCGTTCTCAGTAAAAGGGGCGAATGTTACTACGCACCACCATCTGTGGTGTGAGGCGAATAACAGGGTGTTATCATGCACCATCATCTCATTATCTCACTCTAAGGGCACTGGTCATCGCCACAGATAGCCTACAGCACTAATTCAAACCTAACTAGCCAATCTTAACTAGGCTATCATCATCGACTACCATCTGGTGCTGTTACCTCTTCAAGATGGGCATATAACAAAAGATGATAATAATATACCAAAACCTCAATCATTACAACCTGATAAACAAGATAAACAACAAACAATATTCAAATTTACATTAGCAAAAGTTACCTCAATGTGGCATTTTTATTATTATGCACTAAGGAGAAAAACGCTGCGCCATTTAAAATCGTAATTTAAATGTATTTTAACTTAGTACAACAGGATCATTAGGTGTATCTTCAGGACAATATAAGTCTTGCATCTCATTTTTCAGCTATTCTAAACCAGTTATCATTATACCTACCAATCCTCTTTAGTTATCTTGAAATACCAAACCTATCAGTGTCTACTCTCAAATAATCTAACTGTCAGTGCTTTAAAGGTAATAATAATAACTTCTTGTCCATAATATACCAGGGTTATTACAACACATTTATTGTCCTTGGTTATATTTCTTGACCAGGGGGTATTAATTTACCTCAGTTATCGTACTATACCAAGGTGGTCAATATCTTCATCTTGGCTCTCATACAACACCGGGCTATTGTCGTACATTCATTGTCAATGGTACTTTCACTGCACAACCTATTATCGTATTTTCTTACTCTAGTTCATCGTACTGTATCAAAATTATCAACGTACTTCCATCTATATTAATATAACATTATATTGTGATAATCATTAATGTAACTATAATCCTATATATCAATAAATTCGTTAGGTATATCTTCCACATGAAAATGGTTAGTTTTCGTTATTTTACGTATTTCTCTTCATCGAAAAGAGGAATGAGTACTTATGATAAACATATAAACATTACGTGAAATTATAAAGGGATTAATTCATAATTACCAAATGTGTAAAAAAAAAACATTTAAGCTGACGAAACCTTTTTAGAAGTCTGGCTGAAACGTCCCGACCCAGGAACCCACAACTGGTCATGCAAAGTTATTCCTTGAGGCCCTCTGTCCTTACCAGTCCAGCTGGAGTTCTTCTTGTCGTACGTCTCCTGGAGTTCTATTCTTCTTGTCGTACGTCTCCTGGAGTTCTATTCTTCTTGTCGTACGTCTCCTGGAGTTCTATTCTTCCTGTCGTACGTCTCCTGGAGTTCTATTCTTCTTGTGCGTCTCCTGGAGTTCTATTCTTCTTGTGGTACGTCTCCTGGAGTTCTATTCTTCTTGTACGTATTCTGGAGTTCTATTCTTCTTGCCGTACGTATCCTGGAGTTCAGATGGGTCAAACAAAGCCATTCCATGTACGCGTCCATAACGAGGTGACCACAGCTGGGTCAAGAGCGTCATTCCTGGTTGTCGTCCTTGCCCGTCAGTCCAGATGGGTGACGCACACCCATTTCTTCTGGTCGTCCGTAACCAGGAGTCCAGCTGGGTAACGCACACTCATTTCTTGTGGTCGTCAGTAACCAGGAGTCCAGCTGGGTGACGCACACCCATTTCCTGTGGTCGTCCGTATCCAGGAGTCCAGCTGGGTCACGCACACCCATTTCCTGTGGTCGTCCAAAACCAGGAGTCCAGCTGGGTGACGCACACCCATTTCTTGTGGTCGTCCGTAACCAGGAGTGACCTAGAGGGGGGTCAGGTGGGCCCATTCCTTGAGGTCGTCCCCCAAGAGTGACCTAAGAGGGGTTTAAGTAGAACCATTCCTTGTCGTTCGAACCCAGAAGTGACCCAGATGGGGGTCAAGTGGAGCCATTCGTTGTCTCTGTCCGTCCCCAGGAGACCCGACGGGTCACGCAAACCCATCATCCATTTATGATAACTTTTGGCGCTGGTCCACGACTGGTCGCCATGACAACGCTACGTCATCGCCATTAATTCACCCCTCCCACTTGTGGACGTCTGTTGTTGTTGTTGTTGTTGTTGTTTGTGGACTGACGTCACTACGCAACAGGGGTATATCCAGAGGTATACTAAGATGGACATACTATCAAGCAACAGGAGTTCTAAGTGCCATGGTAAGTCGGTTCTTTTAAAGACGTGGTATTTGGCGCGCATTATCAACATTTTCCAAAGACCCACAACTTGTGCTTGTACTAAGTCTAAAAGCTATCGCCCACTAAGGGGAACCGGTGCATTTGAAAGTCAAACAAGCAAAGCTATATTTATATGACCTGTTATGAATATATTCTTGTGTATACACAAATAAAAGACTTTGTACACATTACAGAGGAACCCCAGGATATACCGCTCAGCCTGGCAGAAAACATTCCGGTATTGCTAAAGGTTTTTTGAGGGAAATCAGACCTTCGTAAACAAATTATCATACATCAGAGGATTCACGTACTTAAGTGGAAAAAAACGAACCCATAGGAACACTTAGAAAACTTAGAATTACTTTGAAAACACTGGTCAACTAAATTTCTTTCTCATAAGTTCTTCACCCAACCTTGTGTGGTAACACTGCATGACGCTGGCGGGGCGTTGGCTCCATATGACCAACTTTTCCCTCATTTCACGTCCTACTTGGAGCAACATCTTGAAATGATTCCTACAATGTAAACCTAAATAGTCCAACTTTACCACGGGACCAACAGATCCCCTTAACACTTACCTGGGCAGGAATAATTAGCGATTACTCTCAAAAATTGTTGGCGAGGTGAAGCCACACACACACACACACTGGCTGGCTGGCCGATTGCTCACCGACTGTGGAGGGGGCGTCCCACTTGCTGCTTCGCTCCCCCCTCCACCGGTGCTCAATTGGATGCCAAACAACTCCATACACCATGTCCATTTACGACAGTGGTTATCTGATGGGTATAGATCCACTGGCATAATCACTCTAACCTGCATAAGAGCCAGTGGCCTAGGTGATGTGACGTCAAACCTTACCGTACACTGGCAAAATTTGAAAGTATAAACTTTAACGTAGCGACCATGATCGCCTCGTATCACTACTTTCAAAACTTTTCAGTCTGAAAATTAAGATAATAAATAAGATATTTTTACAAGTGAAGGCAAGACACTGTGAGTTGTGTGTCGTTAGGCCGGTATGAGCTGTTCCTACCTGATGTCACTATATATATATATATATATATATATATATATATATATATATATATATATATATATATATATATATATACTTTCAATTTAATTCGTTCCTGAAGTATTTTCCCAATCACTGTGGGGATATATTCTCCCATCATAGCAGCCTATATGCAGGGGTTGTGAAGCTGGAGTTTGTCTTTATTTTGTGATTATAATGATATTCAGTTACCAAAAATGATAAGAAATGTGATCTCACTGTCCGGGTTCATAGTGTTCGAACTGGCTGTGATCAATGGCACTGTTGTCACTGTAACATTGTGTAATTAAATCGTGTTTCCCTGTTCTGAAGATGAAGGAAACCAAGTAGATAGAAGGAATTTTGAGAATTCCCCTGCTAAGGCATCTCACCAGTGTACAGCACACTGAGAAGACCTTACATCGTGTCTCAATGTTAAGTACACATTTGCGAAGTCCTATGCTGGGTTCGGTATCTCATTCGTGTTCATTACTTACACTTTAACTCATATCTATTTTGGCATCTCACCAGTGTACAGCATAGCGACAAGGTTGTATTGCTTGAGCATTTCACTAGTGTAATAAGCACACTGCTGACACCTTGTGTTTCATATGGCATCTCACCAGTGCATATCTTACGAACAAAACCTTAAGCTTAGGAGTTTCATTAATGTAGAATACACTGGCGGTATCTTAATTCGAATTACTTCAACAGTCCACAAAGATGGTCTGTTCAAAGTGCGATCGAAGATGGAATAGATACGTGAGAGTGAGTGATGAGCCAAGAGCTAAAGTGGGAGATGCAGTATACGATGGTCTGTGAGAGAAAGAGACCATTCAGATGGTCTTTGATCAAGTGGCCTAAGACCATGGGAGCAAAAGGAGGGTTTGGTGACACGGGGAAAAAAAGACGTGTATCTCAAAGTCTTACAAATTACGTTTGACCATCTCATCTAGCCAACTCCACCTTAGTACCTTATATTAACCCAACGATTAATGCCTTTTTTATCATAAATATCTACTTCAAAACGCCATGATCACTCTGAAAAGAACTACCTAATTGTCATAAACATTGGTTGTTTCTTATTATACAATATAACGATGCATTGGACGGTCTTATCAGAGAATGAGATAAAGAAATGCCAAGACAGAGGTATATGTTGTACCAGGTTATCGCCTCACACAACGTCCCCACCTCCACAACACAAGCAGTGGCCGCGTCAGGAGGTGTGGGCGTGGGTGTGGGCGTGGGCGTGGGACAGACCACCACTGTGCCAAATTCGATGACCTCCATTTGGCATCACTTTATTTACACTTCTTGGGATCGCCTCAGTTACCAGTTTGGCTCTTTTAAGTATCATAAATTTCCCTTAACAAAGGTACAACAACATAGAGAAGCGAACATCATCATTAAAACATCTCTCAATAAGTAGTTAATTAGTTTATATAATTGATAAACCGGTGTATACTTTAATATTAAGTACGGAAATACCATAGACAAGATGGCATTGCCTCTCCCCCCCACAAACCCCCACCCGGGGCCAATGACTCATACATAGATGCCACATCTCGCCAGAAAGTCATCTCAAGCTGTATCAATATCTGTTTTAAAACCAACACATGGAAGTGCCCTTGCCACTTCCCTCACCCTTGAATGAAAAGGGGAATACTTTCTCTAGATGTTGTTGTAATACAATATGTAGACGGACGTTAACTACCTTCTTATAGGGTTTTATTTAGATCTGGTAGAAGCAGGACAGGTGACATGCAACCTATTTACATGAATGGTGTATGTTTACACATATTTCTGTCTCTGTGTACTTCCCTTTTTTGTAAACGAAGCAGAAAGTGACATTCCTGAGATAATACCTTTATCATCTCCTAAAGCTATGATACAGAGTTTTATAGTTCTAATTTTACCTTCCAGCTTGCTGCAAATGTCTTAAAGTGCTGCTTAAAATACATGTCCTGTACGTGTATAACATTTAAAACACCAAAAAGATGTAAAACACTCACAAAATCACTGGTATTCATAAAGCTCTTCCCTAACCTACGGTAGTTGATGAGATTTCTCTAATTTTCAATGTTCTGGTCGGGGTGTATAGCACACCTTGATTGCGACCCACACCCACTGCCAGACAACAGGGTGAGGGGGGGGGGGGGCATGCTTCCCTGTAAACCCTGAGTATAAGAGGAGGATACATGAGGTTTTCATATGTCCTTTTGATTTTGACATCTGAATTAACCAGTCGTGTATTTTCTCTGATAAACATAGCCTTTACTATTATTGCCTCGTATATTAGAATGAAACAATGCACTAAACCTTGCTCTGCAATAATTATTGTATTTTTATACGCTACATCATCAGTACATATCAAAATCACTCTATACTCTAATCTAATTTCGAAGTATGACTTAATTGGCAATCTACCAACTGGGTTGCCGGGCAGGTAAAAATAAAGATTTTAATTGATTTTATTTTTTTTACACGTGTTCCTCCTTAATTCACGGTAACCTCACATTTTCTTTGATACTTGTAACACCTCACATTCTCTGTGATGGTACAACCGTTACTACCATTAACCCATTTGATGTTAGTCGATGAAATACGGTGTCCATATTGTCCCCAACAGCTTTAATATATTATTCACTCATTACACCACCATTGCAGAACACACTCACAACCCAAATTATAAGGATAACTACAACCCATGATCAGCCATCAGAGGTCAAGCAAATTGTGAACTGAATTAGTACAAGTGACCTTTAATTCTTCTATGGTCAAACTGAGGTTCCTTCCTAATATTTATCTTACATGACTGTAGTATTATTTGCCCGAATAGTTCCAGAACTGTAGACATGTATTCTACACGGATAGGAAATGTATTGTGTTAGACAAACGAAGTGGTGGTAATTTCGCCCCCCCCCCTATAAAACATGATATACATTTTCTTCATGAAAGTTTTAAGTTAAATTACCAACCAGATACTGAGTGGTTCTCTTCTCCAGTTCTGTAATCGTGTGTAGAGAAAACAAGAGCAGTTAGAGCATTATACTTTATTTTGCTGTATTAAGGCGACAAGTGTGAAAAGTGGTTGGCTAACTAATGTAACAGAATGTAAAACACGTAAACTTCCAGCAATACGAAAACCTCACCAAAACACCCTTGGCAGTATAGATTTACTATGATGCTCAATATTCTAACTGGTGACACATGTACACACACACACACACACACAAATGACAGACCAAGCACTCATGTGTGCTTACCAGCCCATCTACCCATAATGCAACCAGTCCATACAAGCCACAGCACAGGGCAATTTAAATGTTGGTATATCTTCATCATACATCTTGGCTTCTATGGTGGCTAAGATGAGGGTTTTCATGGCTTTACAAGTCTTTGGCCAACATTTTTTTCCCCACCCTCATATTCCCAATCTTCCTCACTGTTTCCTTCTTTAATATTGTAAAATAAGATATAACATTGGAGAGAATGCTCTGGAGCTTTTATGCTATAGAAATCTTTAAATACAACACTATCATTGAAGAATACAATCACTCATCATTAAAAACACTAGCTTCACTGCACAACTAAACAAGTTTGCTTAGGTTTTCTAATTCCAGAAGAGTAACTTCATTGCAGGAGATGTCAAATGGTGTCATTGAAAATGCAAGGAAATATACACACTGCTTTACTCACAGTGCTTATATTAGGCTAATTTGTCTTAAGCTGGTACCAGTGGATCAAAATTATTATAATGACAACTGATTATTTTCTATTTTGCCACTTTATCTCTAATATTTTTTTTAAAACTGTTGAACCTTTTGGTTATACTGAAGTAGGTAAGGGTTGGAGCCTACCAGTTGGGGGTTAGGGTTCATGGGTTTAACTGTTGTAATCTAATATTTGGCCTTATACCAGTTTAGTCCTGCCACATGATTAACTGTGTAAGCTAAAAGAAATTGGTTTGGAATGATAGGATTCATATTGAAGATTAATGTAAGATAAGGGAAGCATGATTACATCTGTAGTCACTGTCCTTTTTTAATGATATTAACTAAGTTGATAATGCTGGGGGGATGAAGATCACAAAAAATGTGTAGTTGAATATCATGAATGGGGTGAAATAGTACTGGAAATGAACATTATCAATGAAAACCCTCATCTGCCATCGCCTTGCAATTGATATCTATCTTCACTTTGATAATTTAGAATCATGTGACAATGTCTCCATTCACAAGTAGCTGCTCTCATTGTATGTATCAATTAGACACAAATGCATTCCACGACAGATTATTAGAATATTCCTTCTACTCTGTTTCTCGAGGAATTGAACAAATTTGGTATCAATACTTTCCTTACACTGTGTTGAAAGTGATTGAGACTGATCCTGGTTAATTTTGAACCCTCTTTTTGTAAGAAGTGTATCCAGAACAATTAGCTGCTATTTATTACAGTCCAGCAACTTGAGTGAAATACTTTAAAATTTTCCGATCTGAAATAAGACTGCCAGGGCTGAAACTGATAGTGGATCTAATATCTTTTTAAGGCATTCAAAGTATAAGGAACAAAGAATGTTGCTGACTTAAGGATGACAATGGCATGGAAGAACAGGTCCAGATATTGGTTGGATGTTCAGATAAGGATTCTGCAGAGGACTTCATTTAACGTGACACTAACTATTCTAGACAAGAAGCATCTTCATAGACACTGCAGCTATTTCAGACAAAATGAACATTTTAGAACACAAAATCTCAATACATCAAAATATTGTATATGCAACCTGTTAAGCGTCACAACTACATTGGATGTGATGAATGGAAAATCCAGTGATTCTTAAAAGAAATGGTTTGTCAACTTTTGAAAAATATTAGGCATTGCAGAGCAAAGTTTGGCCAAAGTTTGGTAACACAACTTATGAAGAAGAATGTAAGCTACAATAGATTCAACCAAACCAAACAAGGTGGGATTCAAAGTTTCTGACTGAAGAAAATCTTGCATATAGTTAAGTATGAAGGAGGAGAAGCCATCAGGACTGTGTTCAGCATACAGAATTAATGTCCAGATAACATTTGATTTCTTTTTCTTTCTAAATGCTGAAATGCCTTTTTTCTGCTTTAATCTATGTATCCTATTTTCATGATGCACATTTATGATTCATGTGTTAGTCACACATAAGTGTAAGACATGCAGAGGTTTAATGTAAGTTCTTAAACTGCTTTTGTTCTTTACTCATATTGCTACTATTCCTAATTGTTTCTTTACATTACAGGTTTTGACTGTATCATGCTTGAGGAGGACAAGAAATCACTTGAGGTTCAGTAGACCTTTGACAACTTTTTGGAGGAGAATCTCCTTTTATCATTGAAGCCTCAGCAATTTTTTTGGAAAAGGGAACTAAAAGGGTACCTGGCATGCTCTGGTGATAGGTTTGATATTCTCAAATCATTTCCCTCCATTCTGTACATAACAAATCATATCAACTCACCACTGTCTGCCTCCGCTGCCTGAGGGTTGTTCTTCCATTGTGCTGGGCACATGTTCAGCATCATATGAGCATGGCTTACCTGCAAGAATTTTGAAAATCAGTTGCTGCCCAAGCTAAACAAGAATCTCTGTACATAATCACCTAATGAATATCATTAATATGTAGCTTACTGTTGTTACAAAGTAATGTTTATCATTATTGACATTATGTTTAAAGCAAACTTTCTACTTCTACAACTTGGATATGTTACAAATTAAACACTTCTTTGCTTTTATTCAAACTTGAGTATATTTATGTCAAACTAGCAATACTTTAAGTTAAATAAAAAGATTCTGGTACTTTTGAATTTTTCTTTTACATCCACAGCTTATCTTTCCTGTAATGTTTACTGATACATACTGTTCATTTCTATTACAAACTCAGCATACATATATACACTCTACTAAAACCAAATCTTATAGTATAAGAAGCAAAGAAAATATAAAGAGTGGCAGTCAGAACAGAGGAAAGAAGATGGGAGTGGTAGGATCTCTACGTACATATTATGTGTATATATAGAGTAGTTACTCTTAAGTTAGCACTGTATCACTATTAAAACAGATAAAACAATCAAATATTTGGGATAGAAAGTGTGGTGACCCTTAAATATGTGTTGCATCACCACAATGATAACCAAATATTTAGATGCTTTGGCAATTTGGGATAGAATTATCATATTGCAATATCAGGGTTTTGAGGTGAGAATGGAAAATGCATGGGCAAGGGGTCACAATGCCCAGAGATTTGTATGCAGCAATATTTTTTAGTATTTTATATATTTTCAAGCTGCCTAAAAGAAAATTCAAAATAGAAAAATCAAGCTGACAGCAGAAGCAGGAGAAACTTGTAGCATGTCTCCTTTACTTTCAGTAAAAAGAACTATTCATCATGTAAATTCACAAATTATGAAAACTGTTTCCAAAAAATGCAAGTAGACATGAAGGTACATTATCATTCACATTCTTTTTCTTGAGCAGACATTAAATTATATTGTCATTTACATCCAGTTTTATAATGTATTAAATTATATAGTCATTTACATCCATTTTTATTTATAGTAGACATCAAATCATATTGCCATTCACATCCTTTCTTATAATAGACATTAAATCATATTGTCATTCACATCTTTTTTTTAAGTTAAGGATTTTTGTAACCTGACTGATACATTAATTCTTTTCCAGTTGTGTGTTGTAATTGCAAGTTTAATCCTGTATTGAGTGGTTTCTTTAGTTTTTTCCCTAATGTTATTGCTAAGCAATTCACAGTGTTCAGAATTTGAGAAAATTAGTAAATAATCTTTTTCCATTTCATTAATTTTCACACACACACACACACACACACACACACACACACACACACACACACACATACTGATGACTATATGGAAGGAAAGAGATCATTATTTGGGAGAGTAAATATGGGTATGTTTGAAGGTATGGTAGTCCCAACATCATTATGTGGATGTGAGTCATGGGCTTTCGATAGTACCATAAAGGAGGGTGGGTGTGTTGGAAATGAATTGTTTGAAGACAATATGTTGTGAGATGGTTTGATTGATTAAGTAATGAAAGGGTAAGAGAGATGTGTGGTAATAAAACGAGTGTGGTTGAGAGCTGAAGAGGGTGTGTTGTGAAATGGTTTGGACATATGGAGAGAATGAGTGAAGAAAGATTGACCAAGAGAATATATGTGTCAGAGGTGGAGGGAACAAGGAGAAGCTGGAGACCAGATTGGAGGTGGAAGGATGGAATGAAAAAGATTTTGAGCAATCGGGGTTTGAACATACAGGGGGGTGAGAAGCGTGCATGGGATACAGTGAATTGTAATGACATGGTTTACAGGGGTTGACTTGCTTTCTGCAAACTGAATCAGGGCATGTGAAGCGTCCAGGGTAAACCATGAAAAGTCTGTGGGATCTGGTAGATGACAGAAGCAGGTAGAGGTAGTCAACATCAAAATTGCAACTAAAATCACAAAAGCTTCAAGTTTTGAAATGCAATTCTTTGTGGGAAAGAGATGATCAGTCAAAGAATGTTATAATACCCTGACAAAGTTTAAACTGTCATCTGAATACTGCTTTTCTCACATTAGTCAAATGATTACTCCACCAAGAGCCATGATTTTGTTAAGTAAATGAGTCAGCACCATCAGGATGTAAATTCACAACTAAACTCAGCACAGTTACAACCGAAGAAGAATACTGATAACTTGGTCCATTCTTGAGGCAGTTACAGAATGAGTTTTGCTGCATGTCCGCTAGAACTTTCCCCTTAGAGCTAACAGGAGACACAATGATCACCCAAGTTTCTGGACACTCTAAAGACCTGTTACAGAACATAGATAAAGGTGATGACAATTTTCTATAGAATCATTTGTAGGCAGTGCTATAGAATGCAACTTATATGTCAAACATTCCTCAAAATGAGATGAACATTCTGGTGACACTGTGAAGGAACGAGGGACAAACTATGAGTTTTGGTGGATGATTTGCTTTGCAAATGAGGTGTGAGGTACTTCCAGCAAGGAACAACTTGTAGTGATTAAGGGTCGTTAATGGCACCATTGATGCCAGTTGGATTTCCTGAGCATCATCTATGTAAACTGATGAGCTTAACTCACATAAACTCTTTGTTAACAAGCTTGAACTTCACCCCATGGTGATAAAGGGCCAGTGCTGCGAGTGTGGCAGGAATGTGAATTGGGCCAAAAATAAATCAGGGATATTATCCAAATGCTTTGCCCATCTGGTGCACAGCTCATCAACAAGCATGAAACATTCCTGTAGTTAGGCCAAAGTTCTTAGACTATGTGAATTTTTTTCACTAAGGAAGCAGTACCAACTCGAAATTTGTTTTTTTGTCATGTGTGAGACATGAAACAAACATTCTGAAACTGGAAAAAAAAACTTTGTCTCTATAGATCATCTAAGTGCTACAATACTTTTGCAGTATTCATTGAATTCCCAGCTGAATGATTTTGCAAAGAACTATATTCTAGCACACCTCGAGCTGCTGATGTACAATTGTTGTTTAATCTTTTCTTAGACAGCCTTGTAGCAGCACATGTGGCAAGTTATGAACTGCTGAATCTAAATAGTGAAGGGATTTGGGAGAATGTTGAAGGAGAGTTTACGAAATGAGGGTAGGTCCACGGAATGCATCAAATATCCATTTCTAGTAAATGGACCTTGACACGTTTCATGAGTTTTGATAGGTTGTGGAATTAAACAAATGAGTAGATATAAGAAAGCCGAGGGCATGTAGGACTTAAGTAGAATTGTAGGTCTAACAATGCTTCTGAGACTACAGCAGAATGCTACAAAAAAGCAGTCACCATTCCATATTTAGACCATCTGTTAAGTGAAATGAAGACTTTTGTCTGAACAAGTTTGTCATTTCTTATGCAATAATGCACACCAGGAGCAGATAAATAAAAAAAAAGGGCCTCATTCTCACTCTCTTACATCAGCAGAGGAACATGAGTCAAAAAGTATACTTGAATGAACAATGCCTGTCTATCTGTACGTACATCAGTGGTAGACTTTCAGTACAGTTGATATGCAGAGAGTGATACCATATATTTCGTAGGACACTATCAGTTGCTTATGTAGGAGGGAGGGAGGGGAAAAAAGGAGGGAAGGAGTGAAAGAAGGAGGGGCGATAGGTGGTATGTACCCCTTAACTTTGTACCACAATGTCCAGCCTCACAGAAAAGCCTGTTGCCTACATTCTTCTTCCTCCATCAACCACCACACCCTACTGACACATCCTTTTTTTAACAGCATCAAGCTAAACAAATATTTACCAAATAAACACAAAAAAAGTGCCATTCTGAAAACAGCCCGATGACGTACGTCGTGTATCAACACTCTTCAAACAAGAACAAACTACCCACAACATAATTACGGATGCGACCACCACAAATGGTCCTTGGGATTAAACAAGCAAATTGGGTGATAATTGTGATAAATACTTTACTGATAACTGACGTCTTGTAATCTTGACGGGACGAGATTTTAGATAAATATATAAAAGATTTTAGATCCAAATCAACAAAATTCCTTATCATACAGACATATTATCTCAGGTTATATTAGTACGTATTAAACGTATGATAATGGGGAGTGTGTATTATAATGTAGACTGGGGAGTACATATGATATGTATGATAAACACGGGTGTGCTTATCATTTACATATGACACAGACTGGTAAGTATATATATGTATAAGATATAGAAAGGGTAGTGAGTGGTGGGATGAAGAAGTAAGAGTATTAGTGAAAGAGAAGAGAGAGGCATTTGGACGATTTTTGCAGGGAAAAAATGCAATTGAGTGGGAGATGTATAAAAGAAGAGACAGGAGGTCAAGAGAAAGGTGCAAGAGGTGAAAAAGAGGGCAAATGAGAGTTGGGGTGAGAGAGTATCATTAAATTTTAGGGAGAATAAAAAGATGTTCTGGAAGGAGGTAAATAAAGTGCGTAAGACAAGGGAGCAAATGGGAACTTCAGTGAAGGGCGCAAATGGGGAGGTGATAACAAGTAGTGGGGATGTGAGAAGGAGATGGGGTGAGTATTTTGAAGGTTTGTTGAATGTGTTTGATGATAGAGTGGCAGATATAGGGTGTCTTGGTCGAGGTGGTGTGCAAAGTGAGAGGGTTAGGGAAAATGATTTGGTAAACAGAGAAGAGGTAGTAAAAGCTTTGCGGAAGACGAAAGCCGGCAAGGCAGCAGGTTTGGATGGTATTGCAGTGGAATTTATTAAAAAAGGGGGTGACTGTATTATTGACTGGTTGGTAAGGTTATTTAATGTATGTATGACTCATGGTGAGGTGCCTGAGGATTGGCGGAATGCGTGCATAGTGCCATTGTACAAAGGCAAAGGGGATAAGAGTGAGTGCTCAAATTACAGAGGTATAAGTTTGTTGAGTATTCCTGGTAAATTATATGGGAGGGTATTGATTGAGAGGGTGAAGGCATATACAGAGCATCAGATTGGGGAAGAGCAGTGTGGTTTCAGAAGTGGTAGAGGATGTGTGGATCAGGTGTTTGCTTTGAAGAATGTATGTGAGAAATACTTAGAAAAGCAAATGGATTTGTATGTAGCATTTATGGATCTGGAGAAGGCATATGATAGAGTTGATAGAGATGCTCTGTGGAAGGTATTAAGAATATATGGTATTGGAGGCAAGTTGTTAGAAGCAGTGAAAAGTTTTTATCGAGGATGTATGGCATGTGTACGTGTAGGAAGAGAGGAAAGTGATTGGTTCTCAGTGAATGTAGGTTTGCGGCAGGGGTGTGTGATGTCTCCATGGTTGTTTAATTTGTTTATGGATGGGGTTGTTAGGGAGGTGAATGCAAGAGTTTTGGAAAGAGGGGCAAGTATGAAGTCTGTTGTGAATGAGAGAGCTTGGGAAGTGAGTCAGTCGTTGTTCGCTGATGATACAGCGCTGGTGGCTGATTCATGTGAGAAACTGCAGAAGCTGGTGACTGAGTTTGGTAAAGTGTGTGAAAGAAGAAAGTTAAGAGTAAATGTGAATAAGAGCAAGGTTATTAGATACAGTGGGGTTGAGGGTCAAGTCAATTGGGAGGTAAGTTTGAATGGAGAAAAACTGGAGGAAGTGAAGTGTTTTAGATATCTGGGAGTGGATCTGGCAGAGGATGGAACCATGGAAGCGGAAGTGGATCATAGGGTGGGGGAGGGGGCGAAAATTCTGGGAGCCTTGAAGAATGTGTGGAAGTCGAGAACATTATCTCGGAAAGCAAAAATGGGTATGTTTGAAGGAATAGTGGTTCCAACAATGTTGTATGGTTGCAAGGCGTGGGCTATGGATAGAGTTGTGCGCAGGAGGATGGATGTGCTGGAAATGAGATGTTTGAGGACAATGTGTGGTGTGAGGTGGTTTGATCGAGTGAGTAACGTAAGGGTAAGAGAGATGTGTGGAAATAAAAAGAGCGTGGTTGAGAGAGCAGAAGAGGGTGTTTTGAAATGGTTTGGGCACATGGAGAGAATGAGTGAGGAAAGATTGACCTAGAGGATATATGTGTCGGAGGTGGAGGGAACGAGGAGAAGTGGGAGACCAAATTGGAGGTGGAAAGATGGAGTGAAAACGATTTTGTGTGATCGGGGCCTGAACATGCAGGAGGGTGAAAGGAGGGCAAGGAATAGAGTGAATTGGATCGATGTGGCATACCGGGGTTGACGTGCTGTCAGTGGATTGAATCAGGGCATGTGAAGCGTCTGGGGTAAACCATGGAAAGCTGTGTAGGTATGTATATTTGCGTGTGTGGACGTATGTATATACATGTGTATGGGGGTGGGTTGGGCCATTTCTTTCGTCTGTTTCCTTGCGCTACCTCGCGAACGCGGGGGACAGCGACAAAAAAAAAAAGATATACACTAAGAAGTGCTCGTTATACATATGGTTTACAGTAAGATAGTAGATTCTATATGCATGATTGACAATGGGGAGTGGTTATTATATATTCAGTATTGAGTAGGGGGGTGATAATTCAGAGGGGGGGGGGGTTGGCAAATTATACGAGTATATTTTTCTTTTTCAATGAGCTCAAGAGCACCAGACAAAGAATCAAATAAAATATATTACATTTCTTTTAGGAGCAACACAGACATTACCCAGCTGACTGGGTTAACTTGCCATAGTCCAAGATAATTATGCCAATAACAAAGATTTTCAGTTATTTTCTTATTCATTCATATTTACCCTTGAAGACACTTCATTTCCCAAAGCAAGTTTCACTGCTAGCATAGAAAAATGTACAATATACAAAATAAAGAATTTACATAATACACATTGAAGATTACTTGTCAGCATCAAAGAGAGTGAAAGCAAAAGAAAATATAAATACCATCATGTTCTATCTAAGTACAATGAAACCAGGTAAATATGAGGTATGTAAACCCTTGAATATTCAATAAGTCACTTGTTACAGAGAGTTGCAGAGAACTGAGAGTGTGTCTATGTACGAAAGATTCTGAAAAACCAATGTAATGTTTCTTTTCAGAAATCTTCGCCCAATTAGAGTGATGTGAGTGATGTCTGTTGTCATTCATATCTCATAATCTACTTGATTTCTAATGTAATCAATATATATATATATATATATATATATATATATATATATATATATATATATATATATATATATATATATATATGGATTTGTATGTAGCATTTATGGATCTGGAGAAGGCATATGATAGAGTTGATAGAGATGCTCTGTGGAAGGTATTAAGAATATATGGTGTGGGAGGCAAGTTGTTAGAAGCAGTGAAAAGTTTTTATCGAGGATGTAAGGCATGTGTACGTGTAGGAAGAGAGGAAAGTGATTGGTTCTCAGTGAATGTAGGTTTGCGGCAGGGGTGTGTGATGTCTCCATGGTTGTTTAACTTGTTTATGGATGGGGTTGTTAGGGAGGTAAATGCAAGAGTTTTGGAAAGAGGGGCAAGTATGAAGTCTGTTGGGGATGAGAGAGCTTGGGAAGTGAGTCAGTCGTTGTTCGCTGATGATACAGCGCTGGTGGCGGATTCATGTGAGAAACTGCAGAAGCTGGTGACGGAGTTTGGTAAAGTGTGTGGAAGAAGAAAGTTAAGAGTAAATGTGAATAAGAGCAAGGTTATTAGGTACAGTAGGGTTGAGGGTCAAGTCAATTGGGAGGTGAGTTTGAATGGTGAAAAACTGGAGGAAGTGAAGTGTTTTAGATATCTGGGAGTGGATCTGTCAGCGGATGGAACCATGGAAGCGGAAGTGGATCATAGGGTGGGGGAGGGGGCGAAAATTTTGGGAGCCTTGAAAAATGTGTGGAAGTCGAGAACATTATCCCGGAAAGCAAAAATGGGTATGTTTGAAGGAATAGTAGTTCCAACAATGTTGTATGGTTGCGAGGCGTGGGCTATGGATAGAGTTGTGCGCAGGAGGATGGATGTGCTGGAAATGAGATGTTTGAGGACAATGTGTGGTGTGAGGTGGTTTGATCGAGTAAGTAACGTAAGGGTAAGAGAGATGTGTGGAAATAAAAAGAGCGTGGTTGAGAGAGCAGAAGAGGGTGTTTTGAAATGGTTTGGGCACATGGAGAGAATGAGTGAGGAAAGATTGACCAAGAGGATATATGTGTCGGAGGTGGAGGGAACGAGGAGAAGAGGGAGACCAAATTGGAGGTGGAAAGATGGAGTGAAAAGGATTTTGTGTGATCGGGGCCTGAACATGCAGGAGGGTGAAAGGAGGGCAAGGAATAGAGTGAATTGGAGCGATGTGGTATACCGGGGTTGACGTGCTGTCAGTGGATTGAATCAAGGCATGTGAAGCGTCTGGGGTAAACCATGGAAAGCTGTGTAGGTATGTATATTTGCGTGTGTGGACGTGTGTATGTACATGTGTATGGGGGGTGTTGGGCCATTTCTTTCGTCTGTTTCCTTGCGCTACCTCGCAAACGCGGGAGACAGCGACAAAGTATAAAAAAAAAAAAAAAAAGACAAAGAATCAGATAAAATATATTACATTTCTTTTAGGAGCAACACAGACATTACCCAGCTGACTGGGTTAACTTGCCATAGTCCAAGATAATTATGCCAATAACAAAGATTTTCAGTTATTTTCTTATTCATTCATATTTACCCTTGAAGACACTTCATTTCCCAAAGCAAGTTTCACTGCTAGTATAGAAAAATGGACAATATACAAAATAAAGAATTTACATAATACACATTGAAGATTACTTGTCAGCATGAAAGAGAGTGAAAGCAAAAGAAAATATAAATACCATCATGTTCTATCTAAGTACAATGAAACCAGGTAAATATGAGGTATGTAAACCCTTGAATATTCAATAAGTCACTTGTTACAGAGAGTTGCAGAGAACTGAGAGTGTGTCTATGTACGAAAGATTCTGAAAAACCAATGTAATGTTTCTTTTCAGAAATCTTCGCCCAATTAGAGTGATGTGAGTGATGTCTGTTGTCATTCATATCTCAAAAAAATATATATGTGTGTGATGAAAGCGCTTGATGTCATTTATATAGATTTTCAGAAAGGTGTTTGCTTGAGCCAGTCTTGTGTGCCTGTGGGCCAACATCAAGCAATCCTGAAGGGGATCTGGATGAGATGATTTTGAGGGCGTGCTCCCAGGGCCTGAGCCAGGCGCGTACCTGGGCTAGCGTATGACATGACCCAAAGAGACTTGTCACCTCGACCACATTCACCCGCTCACCTTGGGCGATGTATTGATTTGGTGACAGCCGGTGCGCTAAAGGGAGTCCTGGAACACAGTTCCTGCTCCAGGGAGGCCTGGAACACAGCTCCTGCTCCTGGGAGGCCTGGAACACAGTTCCTGCTCCAGGAAGGCCTGGAACACAGCTCCTGCTCCAGGAAGGCCTGGAACACAGCTACTGCTCCAGGAAGGCCTGGAACACAGCTCCTGCTCCAGGAAGGCCTGGAACACAGCTCCTGCTCCAGGAAGGCCTGGAACACAGCTCCTGCTCCAGGAAGGCCTGGAACACAGCTCCTGCTCCAGGAAGGCCTGGAACACAGCTACTGCTCCAGGAAGGCCTGGAACACAGCTCCTGCTCCAGGAAGGCCTGGAACATAGCTCCTGCTCCAGGAAGGCCTGGAACATAGCTCCAGCTCCAGGAAGGCCTGGAACACAGCTCCTGCTCCTGGGAGGCCTGGAACACAGTTCCTGCTCCAGGAAGGCCTGGAACACAGCTCCTGCTCCCGGGAGGCCTGGAACACAGCTCCTGCTCCAGGAAGGCCTGGAACATAGCTCCTGCTCCTGGGAGGCCTGGAACACAGCTCCAGCTCCAGGAAGGCCTGGAACACAGCTCCTGCTCCAGGAAGGCCTGGAACATAGCTCCTGCTCCAGGAAGGCCTGGAACACAGCTCCTGCTCCCGGGAGGCCTGGAACACAGCTCCTGCTCCAGGAAGGCCTGGAACACAGCTCCTGCTCCAGGAAGGCCTGGAACACAGCTCCTGCTCCAGGAAGGCCTGGAACATAGCTCCTGCTCCAGGAAGGCCTGGAACACAGCTCCTGCTCCAGGAAGGCCTGGAACATAGCTCCAGCTCCAGGAAGGCCTGGAACACAGCTCCTGCTCCAGGAAGGCCTGGAACACAGCTCCTGCTCCAGGTCTTTAAAAGAGGAGAAAGGAAATGAATGCGGGAGGTCATGGATAGAAGGGAAGAGTTAGAAGGTGACAGGAAAGGCAGAGAGAGAGAGAGAGAGAGAGAGAGAGAGAGAGAGAGAGAGAGAGAGAGAGAGGGAAGGGAAGGTAGCGGACGGGAAGGGCTGAGGGAAAGGCAGGCAAGGGATGATGCCTTCTCTTTCCCTCCAGCAGTCTTACCACTCTTGCAACATTTCTTATAATCCTTCACTAATGTACTGCTCCTTCCTGGAAAACCACCACGTCACAATTCCTCGTCTTGGATGCCCCTTGGGTGGGCGGAGCTGTGAGTGGGTGGGTGGGTGAAGCCGTGGGTGTTAGGGGCGGAGGTGTGGGCGGGCTCTGGAGGGGAGAAATGGCTGCTTGGTGCGCCAAGCGAGCCCACCTGTTGAGTGTGGGCGTAGACGCTGAGACGAGAAGACCTGTTGACGCCTCCCACGTTCAGCCAAACTACTGCTGCTGAAGTGTTGTGATGATGCTGTTGTAGTGTTGTGATGCTGCTGAAGTGTTGTGATGATGCTGTCGTAGTGTTGTGATGATGCTGAAGTGTTGTGATGATGCTGTTGTAGTGTTGTGATGCTGCTGAAGTGTTATGATTATGCTGTTGTAGTGTTGTGATGCTGCTGAAGTGTTGTGATGATGCTGTTGTAGTATTGTGATGATGCTGTTGTAGTGTTGTGATGCTGCTGAAGTGTTGTGATGATGCTGAAGTGTTGTGATGATGCTGTTGTAGTGTTGTGATGCTGTTGAAGTGTTGTGATGATGCTGTTGTAGTGTTGTGATGCTGCTGAAGTGTTGTGATGATGCTGTTGTAGTGTTGTGATGCTGCTGAAGTGTTGTGATGATGCTGTTGTAGTGTTGTGATGCTGCTGAAGTGTTGTGATGCTGTTGTAGTGTTGTGATGCTGCTGAAGTGTTGTGATGATGCTGTTGTAGTGTTGTGATGCTGCTGAAGTGTTGTGATGATGCTGTCGTAGTGTTGTGATGTTGCTGAAGTGTTGTGATGCTGCTGCTGTAGTGTTGTGATGCTGTTGTAGTGTTGTGATGCTGCTGTTGTAGTGTTGTGATGCTGCTGTAGTGTTGTGATGCTGTTGTAGTGTTGTGATGCTGTTGTAGTGTTGTGATGATGCTGTTGTAGTGTTGTGATGATGCTGCTGAAGTGTTGTGATGATGCTGTTGTAGTGCTGTGATGCTGCTGAAGTCTTGTGATGATGCTGTTGTAGTGTTGTGATGCTACTGTTGTAGTGTTGTGATGATGCTGTAGTGTTGTGATGCTGTTGTAGTGTTGTGATGCTGATGAAGTATTGTGATGATGCTGTCGTAGTGTTGTGATGCTGCTGAAGTATTGTGATGATGCTGAAGTGTTGTGATGATGCTGTTGTAGTGTTGTGATGCTGATGAAGTATTGTGATGATGCTGTCGTAGTGTTGTGATGATGCTGAAGTATTGTGATGATGCTGTTGTAGTGTTGTGATGATGCTGAAGTGTTGTGATGCTGCTGAAGTGTTGTGATGATGCTGCTGTAGTGTTGTGATACTGATGAAGTATTGTGATGATGCTGTCGTAGTGTTGTGATGCTGCTGAAGTGTTGTGATGATGCTGTTGTAGTGTTGTGATGCTGCTGAAGTGTTGTGATGATGCTGAAATATTGTGATGATGCTGAAGTATTGTGATGATGCTGTCGTAGTGTTGTGTTGCTGCTGAAGTATTGTGATGATGCTGTCGTAGTGTTGTGATGATGCTGAAGTGTTGTGATGATGCTGAAGTGTTGTGATGATGTTGTTGTAGTGTTGTGATGCTGCTGAAGTATTGTGATGATGCTGTCGTAGTGTTGTGATGATGCTGAAGTGTTGTGATGATGCTGTTGTAGTGTTGTGATGCTGTTGTAGTGTTGTGATGATGCTGTTGTAGTGTTGTGATGCTGCTGAAGTGTTATGATGATGCTGTTGTAGTGTTGTGATGCTGCTGAAGTATTGTGATGATGCTGAAGCATTGTGATGATGCTGTTGTAGTGTTGTGATGCTGTTGTAGTGTTGTGATGATGCTGTTGTAGTGTTGTGATGCTGCTGAAGTGTTATGATGATGCTGTTGTAGTGTTGTGATGCTGCTGAAGTATTGTGATGATGCTGTTGTAGTGTTGTGATGATGCTGTTGTAGTGTTGTGATGCTGTTGTAGTGTTGTGATGATGCTGTTGTAGTGTTGTGATGCTGCTGAAGTGTTATGATGATGCTGTTGTAGTGTTGTGATGCTGCTGAAGTATTGTGATGATGCTGAAGCATTGTGATGATGCTGTTGTAGTGTTGTGATGCTGCTGAAGTATTGTGATGAAGCTGTCGTAGTGTTGTGATGATGCTGAAGTGTTGTGATGATGCTGTTGTAGTGTTGTGATGCTGCTGAAGTATTGTGATGATGCTGTCGTAGTGTTGTGATGATGCTGAAGTGTTGTGATGATGCTGTTGTAGTGTTGTGATGCTGTTGTAGTGTTGTGATGATGCTGTTGTAGTGTTGTGATGCTGCTGAAGTGTTGTGATGATGCTGTTGTAGTGTTGTGATGCTGCTGAAGTATTGTGATGATGCTGTCGTAGTGTTGTGATGCTGCTGAAGTATTGTGATGATGCTGTTGTAGTGTTGTGATGCTGCTGAAGTATTGTGATGATGCTGAAGTATTGTGATGATGCTGAAGTATTGTGATGATGCTGTTGTAGTGTTGTGATGCTGCTGAAGTATTGTGATGATGCTGTCGTAGTGTTGTGATGATGCTGAAGTGTTGTGATGATGCTTAAGTGTTGTGATGATGCTGTTGTAGTGTTGTGATGCTGCTGAAGTATTGTGATGATGCTGTCGTAGTGTTGTGATGATGCTGAAGTGTTGTGATGATGCTGAAGTGTTGTGATGATGCTGTTGTAGTGTTGTGATGCTGTTGTAGTGTTGTGATGATGCTGTCGTAGTGTTGTGATGATGCTGAAGTGTTGTGATGATGCTGAAGTGTTGTGATGATGTTGTTTTAGTGTTGTGATGCTGCTGAAGTATTGTGATGATGCTGTCGTAGTGTTGTGATGATGCTGAAGTGTTGTGATGATGCTGTTGTAGTGTTGTGATGCTGTTGTAGTGTTGTGATGATGCTGAAGTGTTGTGACGATGCTGAAGTGTTGTGATGCTGCTGTTGTAGTGTTGTGATGATGCTGTTGTAGTGTTGTGATGCTGCTGTAGTGTTGTGATGCTGCTGTAGTGTTGTGATGCTGCTGCAGTGCTGTAATGCTGCTGCTCTGATACGTTACCGCTGTAATGTTGTGATACATCTGTCCTGTTGTGTTGCTCATGCCGTGTTACGATACGTTTTGTGTTGTAATAAATCTATTGCAATATATTCTTTGTTGTGTGACTGACGACATTTAAAGTGTTGTGTTTTTGGGTATGTATTTGTGCATGACTGTCTTGTTGTCTGTATATATATATATATATATATATATATATATATATATATATATATATATATATATATATATATATATATATATATATATAATAAGTTTATGATACGCTTGTTGTCTGTCTTGGACAATCGCATGTTTACCAAATGGCGTCCTAGCTTCGTCTCTTCGTTGTATATCAACTGACTGTTATATTTCTCTCTTGTGTCTCCCCTGATAATGTGATTATTACACGAAAGTGCACCTGGGAACTTATAGTGTTTGATTTTCCTCGTGGACTCATAGGAATATATATATATATATATATATATATATATATATATATATATATATATATATATATATATATATATATATATATATATACTTTGTCGCTGTCTCCCGCGTTAGCGAGGTAGCGCAAGGGAACAGATGAAAGAATGGCCCAGCCCACCCACATACACATGTATATACATACACGTCCACACACGCTCATATACATACCTATACATTTCAACGAATACATATATATACATACACAGACATATACATATAAATACAGGTACATAATTCATACTTGCTGCCTTTATTCATTCCCGTCGCCACCCCGCCACACATGAAATGACACCCCCCTCCCCCCGCACGTGCGAGGTAGCGCTAGGAAAAGACAGCAAAGGCCACATTCGTTCACACTCAGTCTCTAGCTGTCATGTATAATGCACCGAAACAACAGCTCCCTTTCCACATCCAGGCCCCACAAAACTTTCCATGGTTTACCCCAGACGCTTCACATGCCCTGGTTCAATCTACTGACAGCACGTCGACCCCGGTATACCACATCGTTCCAATTCACTCTATTCCTTGCAAGCCTTTCACCCTCCTGCATGTTTAGGCCACGATCGCTCAAAATCTTTTTCACTCCATCCTTCCACCTCCAATTTGGTCTCCCACTTCTCGTTCCCTCCACCTCTGACACATAATATCCTCTTGGTCAATCTTTCCTCACTCATTCTCTCCATGTGACCAAACCATTTCAACAGGCCCTCTTCTGCTCTCTCAACCACACTCTTTTTATTACCACACATCTCTCTTACACTTTCATCACTTGCTTGATCAAACCACCTCACACCACATATTGTCCTCAAACATCTCATTTCCAGCATTTC
>NC_092273.1:24009071-24029071 GCF_036320965.1 Panulirus ornatus
CACACGTAACAAGGGTTCCCCTGCCCACGTCACACGTAACAAGGGTTCCCCTGCCCACGTCACACGTAACAAGGGTTCCCCCTGCCCACGTCACACGTCACAAGGGTTCCCCCTGCCCACGTCACACGTAACAAGGGTTCCCCCTGCCCACGTCACACGTCACAAGGGTTCCCCTGCCCACGTCACACGTCACAAGGGTTCCCCCTGCCCACGTCACACGTCACAAGGGTTCCCTGCCCACGTCACACGTCACAAGGGTTCCCTGCCCACGTCACACGTCACAAGGGTTCCCCCTGCCCACGTCACACGTAACAAGGGTTCCCCTGCCCACGTCACACGTCACAAGGGTTCCCCTGCCCACGTCACACGTCACAAGGGTTCCCCCTGCCCACGTCACACGTAACAAGGGTTCCCCTTGCTTGTGCCTCAGGTAGCAACAGTTTGACCTCCCCGGGCGAAGGTCAGGACGCCTCTCCCCTCGCGCCCTTGGAGGCAGGTGACCTTTGACCTCATTAGCGGGCGGGTGAGGGCCACCTGAGAAGGACCACACAGCTGGCGCCCCATTGTCCTGTCCTGTCGCAGTGGTTGAGCACAGGAAACCCACTGCCTTCGCTCTACTTCCACTGCGTCAGGCACCGTTCGTTTGCGATAGATGAATAATAGATTATCCTAATCTCTGATCAGCGAACGATCGCCAGAGATTAATCACAACGTTAATCACTTCGTTAGGATGTAGTCTTGTTTATATCAAATGGTTCGTAATCTAGGGGGTCTTCCCTGGCGTAGATACAGAGGCCCCCCCCAAAAAAGACCCTGAGGTGGTTTCTTAGTGTTTGATTCAGCGTCTGTCTCCGACAGGTTGATGGCTTCACCAGAACGGAGGGCCGAGGCGGAAGGTGGCATGGGAAGGTCTCTGCCACATCCTGAAGAAGATGGTCCAGACGAGCCACAGGACCACGCACCAGAGGCCGTCGGACCCGAGGAGGTGTCTGTCGGACCCGGGGAGCAGTCCGACGGCTCCAAGGAAGTGAAGGAGGCTGTCGGACCCGGGGAGGTGTCTGTCGAACCCGAGGAGGTGTCTGTCGGACCCGAGGTGGTGTCTGTCGGACCCGGGGACCAGTCCGACGACCCCGAGGACGTGAGGGAGACTGTCGGACCCGGGGAGGTGTCTGTCGGATCCAGGCACGCGAAGAGCCCTGTCGGACCCGGGGAGGAATTTGTCGGACCCGGGGAGAAATCTGTCGGACCCGGGGAGGAGTCTGTCGGACCCGAGGACGCGAAGAACCCTGTCAAACCCGATGAAGAGCTTGTCGGACCCGAGGAGGACATTGTCGGACCCCGGGAGGGGTTCGACGATCATGGGGGGACCACAGGAAGGCCAGGAGACCAGGGAGGACCTACTGAAGACCCGGCCGACAGCGAACACCACCTCGGCCACGGAAGATCTCTGGTGAGCCTCGTCCTGTACAACTACGACACTGAAACAGTGGTATAACTACGTACAGTGTTGCTCCACAGTGGTACCTGTAGGGTAGATATCCTCTGGATTGCCACTGAGGCAACTACGACACTGAAACAGTGGTATAACTACGTACAGTGTTGCTCCACAGTGGTAACTGTAGGGTAGATATCCTCTGGATTGCCACTGAGGCAACTACGACACTGAAACAGTGGTATAACTACGTACAGTGTTGCTCCACAGTGGTAACTGTAGGGTAGATATCCTCTGGATTGCCACTGAGGTTAAAGTAGGAAGGGACACTCAACTGTTTTTGGAACGTAGTTAAGATATAAGGTTGATCTCTGATTGCAGTTTATACACTATCGTGTCTGTGTGACCTTGACGACCTACGCTACCCACAGGTGACCCAAGTTCTGGGTTTCGAACCACGTGACCTGCTGACCCTGAGTGACCTGACCCGCCTTCTGCACCGGCCTTGTGACCCAGCCTCCTTAGCTGCCACAAGGATCATGTTCGGTGAGTCACGGGACACTTTTTTGAGTCTGTGAGTCGCCCATGAGTCTGTGACCTCCTGATGAGTTAGGGAATGTGAGGTGAAGCAATGAATCTGAGATGAGTCTGTGAACAGGAGGTGAGTCAGTGAAAATGAGGTGAGTTGGTGGACATGAGGTGAGTCAGTGGACATGAGGTGAGTCGGTGAACATGAGGTGAGTCGGTGGACATGAGGTGAGTCGGTGGACATGAGGTGAGTCGGTGGACATGAGGTGAGTCAGTGAAAATGAGGTGAGTCAGTGGACATGAGGAGAGTCGGTGAACATGAGGTGAGTCAGTGAACATGAGGTGAGTCGGTGGACATGAGGTGAGTCAGTGGACATGAGGTGACTCAGTGAACATGAGGTGAATCAGTGAACATGAGGTGAGTCGGTGAAAATGGGGCGTCAGTAAACATGAGGTGAGTCAGTGAACATGAGATGAGTCGGTGAACATGAGGTGAGTCGGTGAACATGAGGTGAGTCGATGAACATGAGGTGAGTCAGTGGACATGAGGTGAGTCAGTGAACATGAGGTGAGTCAGTGCACATGAGGTGAGTCAGTGAACGTGAGGTGAGTCAGTGAACATGAGGTGAGTCAGTGAACATGAGGTGAGTCAGTGAACATGAGGTGAGTCAGTGAACAGGAGGTGAGTCGGTGAACAGGAGGTGAGTCAGTGAACATGAGGTGAGTCAGTGAACATGAGGTGAGTCGTTGAACATGAGGTGAGTCAGTGAACATGAGGTGTCAGGGAACATGAGGTGAGTCGGTGAACATGAGGTGAGTCAGTGAACATGAGGTGAGTCAGTGGACATGAGGTGAGTCAGTGAACATGAGGTGAGTCAGTGAACATGAGGTGAGTCAGTGGATATGAAGTGAGTCAGTGAACATGAGGTGAGTCAGTGGACATGAGGTGAGTCAGTGAACATGAGGTGAGTCAGTGAACATGAGGTGAGTCGGTGAACATGAGGTGAGTCAGTGAACATTAGGTGAGTCGGTGAACATGAGGTGAGTCAGTGAACATGAAGTGAGTCAGTGAACATGAGGTGAGTCGGTGAACATGAGGTGAGTCAGTGAACATTAGGTGAGTCACTGAACATGAGGTGAGTCAGTGAACATGAAGTGAGTCAGTGAACATTAGGTGAGTCGGTGAACATGAGGTGAGTCAGTGAACATTAGGTGAGTCGGTGAAAATGAGGTGAGTTACTGAACATGAAATGAGGTAATGAACATGAGTTGAACCAGTGAACATCCAGTCCCTCAATGTATCAAACATTTCTGTGTGTTTATAGATATGAACATCTATGTATATACAATATACATTCCAGTAACACGCAGTCTTTCGATCTTAGACTATCACACAGCCTTAAGTATCAGGCTTAGTGTATAAGTGGAGGCAGGTATAGCAAAATGTGGAGAGTGTATGTATGAGTGGAGGCAGGTATAGCAAAATGTGGAGAGTGTGTATGTATGAGTGGAGGCAGGTATAGCACAATGTGGAGAGTGTATGTATGAGTGGAGGCAGGTATAGCACAATGTGGAGAGTGTATGTATAAGTGGAGGCAGGTATAGCACAATGTGGAGAGTGTACGTATAAGTGGAGGCAGGTATAGCACAATGTGGAGAGTGTATGTATAAGTGGAGGCAGGTATAGCACAATGTGGAGAGTGTATGCATGAGTGGAGGCAGGTATAGCACAATGTGGAGAGTGTGTATGTATGAGTGGAGCCAGGTATAGCACAATGTGGAGAGTATGTATGTATGAGTGGAGGCAGGTATAGCACAATGTGGAGAGTGTGTATGTATGAGTGGAGGCAGGTATAGCACAATGTGGAGAGTGTATGTATGAGTGGAGGCAGGTATAGCAAAATGTGGAGAGTGTGTATGTATGAGTGGAGGCAGGTATAGCAAAATGTGGAGAGTGTGTATGTATGAGTGGAGGCAGGTACAGCACAATGTGGAGAGTGTATGTATGAGTGGAGGCAGGGATAGCAAAATGTGGAGAGTGTGTATGTATGAGTGGAGGCAGGTATAGCACAATGTGGAGAGTGTATGTATGAGTGGAGGCAGGTATAGCAAAATGTGGAGAGTGTGTATGTATGAGTGGAGGCAGGTATAGCAAAATGTGGAGAGTGTGTAATTATGAGTGGAGGCAGGTATAGCAAGATGTGGAGAGTGTATGTATGAGTGGAGGCAGGTATAGCACAATGTGGAGAGTGTGTATGTATGAGTGGAGGCAGGTATAGCACAATGTGGAGAGTGTATGCATGAGTGGAGGCAGGTATAGCAAAATGTGGAGAGTGTGTATGTATGAGTGGAGGCAGGTATAGCAAAATGTGGAGAGTGTATGCATGAGTGGAGGCAGGTATAGCAAAATGTGGAGAGTGTATGCATGAGTGGAGGCAGGTATAGCAAAATGTGGAGAGTGTACGTATGAGTGGAGGCATGTATAGCACAATGTGGAGAGTGTATGTATAAGTGGAGGCAGGTATAGCAAGATGTGGAGAGTGTATGTATGAGTGGAGGCAGGTATAGCACAATGTGGAGAGTGTGTGTATGAGTGGAGGCAGGTATAGCACAATGTGGAGAGTGTGTATGTATGAGTGGAGGCAGGTATAGCACAATGTGGAGAGTGTGTATGTATGAGTGGAGGCAGGTATAGCAAAATGTGGAGAGTGTATGTATGAGTGGAGGCAGGTATAGCAAAATGTGGAGAGTGTGTTTGTATGAGTGGAGGCAGGTATAGCAAAATGTGGAGAGTGTATGCATGAGTGGAGGCAGGTATAGCAAAATGTGGAGAGTGTATGCATGAGTGGAGGCAGGTATAGCAAAATGTGGAGAGTGTACGTATGAGTGGAGGCAGGTATAGCAAGATGTGGAGAGTGTATGTATGAGTGGAGGCAGATATAGCAAAATGTGGAGAGTGTGTATGTATGAGTGGAGGCAGGTATAGCAAAATGTGGAGAGTGTACGTATGAGTGGAGGCATGTATAGCACAATGTGGAGAGTGTATGTATAAGTGGAGGCAGGTATAGCAAGATGTGGAGAGTGTATGTATAAGTGGAGGCAGGTATAGCACAATGTGGAGAGTGTATGTATGAGTGGAGGCAGGTATAGCAAAATGTGGAGAGTGTATGTATGAGTGGAGGCAGGTATAGCAAAATGTGGAGAGTGTATGTATGAGTGGAGGCATGTATAGCACAATGTGGAGAGTGTATGTATGAGTGGAGGCAGTTATAGCAAGATGTGGAGAGTGTGTATGTATGAGTGGAGGCAGGTATAGCACAATGTGGAGAGTGTATGTATGAGTGGAGGAAGGTATAGCACAATGTGGAGAGTGTATGTATGAGTGGAGGCAGGTATAGCACAATGTGGAGAGTGTATGTATGAGTGGAGGCAGGTATAGCACAATGTGAAGAGTGCATGTATAAGTGGAGGCAGGTATAGCAAATTGTGGAGAGTGTATGTATAAGTGGAGGCAGGTATAGCAAAATGTGGAGAGTTTATGTATGAGTGGAGGCAGGTATAGTACAATGTGGAGAGTGTATGTATGAGTGGAGGCAGGTATAGCAAAATGTGGAGAGTTTATGTATGAGTGGAGGCAGGTATAGCACAATGTGGAGAGTGTATGTATGAGTGGAGGCAGGTATAGCAAAATGTGAAGAGTGTGTGTATGAGTGGAGGCAGGTATAGCACAATGTGGAGAGTGTATGTATGAGTGGAGGAAGGTATAGCACAATGTGGAGAGTGTATGTATGAGTGGAGGCAGGTATAGCAAAATGTGAAGAGTGTGTGTATGAGTGGAGGCAGGTATAGCACAATGTGGAGAGTGTATGTATAAGTGGAGGCAGGTATAGCACAATGTGGAGAGTGTATGATATACACAACGGGTGAGTTCGCCACCTTGCGATGCCTCTCAACCAGCGACGTAGGTCAGTGACGGAGTGAATTCTCACAACGTAAACACCAACAAGTCACCTCCAACGAGCAACAAGTCACCTCCAACGACCAACAACTCACCTCCAACGACCGACACCTCACCTCCAACGACCAACAACTCACCTCCAACGACCAATAACTCATCTCCAACGAGCGACAAGTCACCTCCAACGAGCAACAAGTCACCTCCAACGACCAACAACTCACCTCCAACGACCAATAACTCATCTCCAACGAGCGACAAGTCACCTCCAACGAGCGACAAGTCACTTCCAACGACCAACAAGTCACCTCCAACGACCAACAAGTCACCTCCAACGACCAACAAGCCACCTCCAACGACCAACAAATCACCTCCAACGAGCAACAAGTCACCTCCAACGACCAACAAGTCACCTCCAACGACCAACAACTCACCTCCAACGACCAACAAGTCACCTCCAACGACCAACGAGTCACCTCCAACGAGTTATAAGCCACCTCAACAAGCTGTACCACCGGCAGTGGACGAGATCGAGTTGAGGACCATCTCGCCCCAGGCCGAGACTGTCTCATTTGGAGCACAGCCACTTCAAAAAAAACTTCTCTCTCCAAAGGAGTCTACATATTCCTGCTACTGGGAGCAACGCAGCCTTGGCCTGCAGGAGTTTTTAGATATATCCTGCCTAGGTAAGATAGAGGGGCTCTTTCTTAGACATTGGTCCTGCTGTCGGGAACTCAAGGGTGGGCCGCTTTGATAACTGTTTCCTCCCTTACACTCTCGAAGCTTTGGAACTCTCTTACCTCTTCATGTCTCACCCTATAACTTTGACCTGGTACATTTCAAAAGAGTTTTTTTTTCACTTCTTCCAAACTTTGTGGATACTTTTCCTTATCTCTTCCTTTTTATTTCCCTTATCGTAATCATCTCGTTTATCAGCCATGACCAAGTCCTTCGATGTGGACTGAGTTGGTGTGTCATCCTCCCCCTCAGGTTTGCTGATGATGCTGGACGTGCCACAAGAGCGGGGTATGGGCGTAGCTGACGTGAGATGGGGAGATCCAGACACGTGCCGCTTCCCGCTCTTCCCCAGCCTCACGCCCCTCCTCCTCCCGTACATGGTCCTCATTTACGGCCTCATGTTTGTGTGTACGTACCTCATAAACCCAGTGTACTCCCTCACTCGTTCGTGTTCGTTGTCTACACATCGAACAGGTAGACTAAAATGTACACATTGTATACTAACTTGTGTATACACTTGGGTATACTAAACTCCTCACGAATAATGTCAACTTTTTTTTACATAGATTGTAAATTCCCAGAGTTATATGCTCGACATATCTGTAAATTGCTTTTAAACTTTATATATTTCTGAAATTATTAAGAACTCCTTCGATACATCGCATATACCGTTATAGTATATTCTCATATATTCCTTATATGCTGAGTATAAGCACTTGGTATACTCCACGTATACTCATCCTATACCTCACCCTTCTTACCCAGTTATTCAAGTTCCCACTCCATCTATCTCGGAATATCTCATTCTCACTCCATCTGTCTCGGAATATCTCATTGCCACTCCATCTATCTCGGAATATCTCATTGCCACTCATCTATCTCGGAATATCTCATTCCCACTCCATCTATCTCGGAATATCTCATTCTCACTCCATCTGTCTCGGAATATCTCATTGCCACTCCATCTATCTCGGAATATCTCATTGCCACTCCATCTATCTCGGAATATCTCATTCCCACTCCATCTATCTCGGAATATCTCATTCCCACTCCATCTATCTCGGAATATCTCATTGCCACTCCATCTATCTCGGAATATCTCATTGCCACTCCATCTATCTCGGAATATCTCATTGCCACTCCATCTATCTCGGAATATCTCATTGCCACTCCATCTATCTCGGAATATCTCATTGCCACTCCATCTATCTCGGAATATCTCATTGCCACTCCATCTATCTCGGAATATCTCATTGCCACTCCATCTATCTCGGAATATCTCATTGCCACTCCATCTATCTCGGAATATCTCATTGCCACTCCATCTATCTCGGAATATCTCATTGCCACTCCATCTATCTCGGAATATCTCATTGCCACTCCATCTATCTCGGAATATCTCATTGCCACTCATCTATCTCGGAATATCTCATTGCCACTCCATCTATCTCGGAATATCTCATTGCCACTCCATCTATCTCGGAATATCTCATTGCCACTCCATCTATCTCGGAATATCTCATTGCCACTCCATCTATCTCGGAATATCTCATTGCCACTCCATCTATCTCGGAATATCTCATTCCCACTCCATCTATCTCGGAATATCTCATTGCCACTCCATCTATCTCGGAATATCTCATTGCCACTCCATCTATCTCGGAATATCTCATTGCCACTCCATCTATCTCGGAATATCTCATTGCCACTCCATCTATCTCGGAATTTCTCATTCCCACTCCATCTATCTCGGAATATCTCATTGCCACTCCCTCTATCTCGGAATATCTCATTCCCACTCCATCTATCTCGGAATATCTCATTCCCACGCCATCTATCTTTCCATCCCCTGACCGCGCCCCACCTTGTGACCAAGGGCATCTCCCTCCTGCAGGCGCGGCGCTCATGGCGCTGGGCTGGCGTTGGAGGGCCTCCTGCAGCGCCTTCGTCTTCGCCTACTGGTACCTCTTCCTTCTCGATAAGTCTTTGTGGAACAACCACTCATACCTCTATGGTCTCCTGGCCTCCATCCTTCTGGTCTCCGATCCACATAGATGCTGGTAGGTGGACGGGACTGACAGCTGATGTCCTGGGACAACAGATGCTGGTAGGTGGATAAGACTGACAGCTGATGTCCTGGGACAACAGATGCTGGTAGGTGGATAAGACTGACAGCTGATGTCCTGGGACAGATGCTGGTAGGTGGACTGACAGCTGATGTCCTGGGGCAACAGATGCTGGTAGGTGGACAGGACTGACAGCTGATGTCTTGGGAATGGGGAATGGGGAGTGGGGAATGGGGAGGTGTGTCGTATTCAGGAGACACAGGGAGAAATAGGTATCCCTTTAACAGTTTACATTTCCTTCACCTCAAAGTAAGTGGACATCCACGAGAGAGAGAGAGAGAGATGGTAAACCCAGTAAACTCATGTATTGATGCTCTACGTATACATGTAATGTAAACCAATCTAGTCCTCCTCCTTGGTCTACCGAAGAAAGTAAACTCTTGAAGTCTTATTTGTCAACATATCTTGATCCTGATGTAAGAAATAAAAAGGTTTGAGATGTAGTCATGATTACAGCCAAATACAGAAAGGTATGTAAGGCATGGCTTCTGATGACGGAGGGTATTACAGCTGCTGTACTGGTGTTAACTAGGAAGGTATTACAGCTGCTGTACTGGTGTTAACTAGGAAGGTATTACAGCTGCTGTACTGGTGTTAACTAGGAAGGTATTACAGCTGCTGTACTGGTGTTAACTAGGAAGGTATTACAGTTGCTGTACTGGTGTTAACTAGGAAGGTATTACAGCTGCTGTACTGGTGTTAACTAGGAAGGTATTACAGCTGCTGTATTGGTGTTAACTAGGAAGGTATTACAGCTGCTGTACTGGTGTCAACTAGGAAGGTATTACAGTTGCTGTACTGGTGTTAACTAGGAAGGTATTACAGCTGCTGTACTGGTGTTAACTAGGAAGGTATTACAGCTGCTGTACTGGTGTTAACTAGGAAGGTATTACAGCTGCTGTACTGGTGTTAACTAGGAAGGTATTACAGCTGCTGTACTGGTGTTAACTGGGAAGGTATTACAGCTTCTGTACTGGTGTTAACTAGGAAGGTATTACAGTTGCTGTACTGGTGTTAACTAGGAAGGTATTACAGTTGCTGTACTGGTGTTAACTAGGAAGGTATTACAGTTGCTGTACTGGTGTTAACTGGGAAGGTATCACAGTTCCTGTACTGGTGTTAACTAGGAAGGTATTACAGTTGCTGTACTGGTGTTAACTAGGAAGGTATTACAGCTGCTGTACTGGTGTTAACTAGGAAGGTATTACAGCTGCTGTACTGGGTGTTAACTAGGAAGGTATTACAGCTGCTGTACTGGTGTTAACTAGGAAGGTATTACAGCTGCTGTACTGGTGTTAACTAGGAAGGTATTACAGTTGCTGTACTGGTGTTAACCAGGAAGGTATTACAGTTGCTGTACTGGTGTTAACTAGGAAGGTATTACAGCAGCTGTACTGGGTGTTAACTAGGAAGGTATTACAGCAGCTGTACTGGGTGTTAACTAGGAAGGTATTACAGCTGCTGTACTGGTGTTAACTAGGAAGGTATTACAGCTGCTGTACTGGGTGTTAACTAGGAAGGTATTACAGCTGCTGTACTGGTGTTAACTAGGAAGGTATTACAGCTGCTGTACTCGGTGTTAACTAGGAAGGTATTACAGCTGCTGTACTGGGTGTTAACTAGGAAGGTATTACAGCTGCTGTACTGGTGTTAACTAGGAAGGTATTACAGCTGCTGTACTGGTGTTAACTAGGAAGGTATTACAGCTGCTGTACTGGTGTTAACTAGGAAGGTATTACAGCTGCTGTACTGGTGTTAACTAGGAAGGTATTACAGCTGCTGTACTGGTGTTAACTGGGAAGGTATTACAGCTTCTGTACTGGTGTTAACTAGGAAGGTATTACAGTTGCTGTACTGGTGTTAACTAGGAAGGTATTACAGTTGCTGTACTGGTGTTAACTAGGAAGGTATTACAGTTGCTGTACTGGTGTTAACTAGGAAGGTATCACAGTTCCTGTACTGGTGTTAACTAGGAAGGTATTACAGCTGCTGTACTGGTGTTAACTAGGAAGGTATTACAGCTGCTGTACTGGTGTTAACTAGGAAGGTATTACAGCTGCTGTACTTGGTACATACGCGACTGTATTCTAGTCTTTAACTCCCCACTTTCCCTTAATGTAAGATAGTCTCCCCTTAGTACGTCACGTAATCTCCCCTGAGCACAGGACAGGTAGCTAATCTCCCCACAGCACATACCAGTTAACCTCCCCCTTCAGCACAGGACAGCTAATCTCCCCACAGCACATACCAGTTAACCTCCCCCTCAGCACAGGACAGCTAATCTCCCCACAGAAACGTCATGTGGTTCCTCCTCCTCCTCTCCCCCACAGGTCTATGGACAGCAGGCGTGGCAGGGAGGACGTGGGCGACAGCCACGCGCCCTTGTGGAGTTACGCCCTCCTCAGGAGCCAAGTGTTCGTCTTGTACTTCCTGGCGGGGGTGAAGAAGGTCGACCACGACTGGTTGAATGGCTATTCCATGCAACACCTCGCCCAACACTGGGTCTTCTCCCCCTTCAGGTGGTGGTGGTTGTGGTTGTAGTGGTTGTGGTGGTGGTTGTGGTTGTAGTGGTTGTGGTGGTGGTTGTGGTTGTAGTGGTTGTTGTGGTTGTTGTGGTTGTAGTGGTTGTTGTGGTTGTTGTGGTTGTGGTTGTTGTAGTGGTTGTAGTGGTTGTTGTGGTGGTTGTGGTTGTGGTTGTAGTGCTTGTTGTTGTGATTGTGGTTGTGGTTGTAGTGTTTGTTGTTGTGGTTGTGATTGTGGTTGTGGTTGTAGTGGTTATGGTTGTAGTGCTTGTTGTTGTGATTGTGGTTGTGGTTGTAGTGTTTGTTGTTGTGGTTGTGATTGTGGTTGTGGTTGTAGTGGTTATGGTTGTAGTGTTTGTTGTTGTGATTGTGGTTGTGGTTGTAGTGTTTGTTGTTGTGGTTGTGATTGTGGTTGTGGTTGTAGTGGTTATGGTTGTAGTGCTTGTTGTTGTGATTGTGGTTGTGGTTGTAGTGTTTGTTGTTGTGGTTGTGATTGTGGTTGTGGTTGTAGTGGTTATGGTTGTAGTGTTTGTTGTTGTGATTGTGGTTGTGGTTGTAGTGTTTGTTGTTGTGGTTGTGATTGTGGTTGTGGTTGTAGTGGTTATGGTTGTAGTGTTTGTTGTTGTGATTGTGGTTGTGGTTGTAGTGTTTGTTGTTGTGGTTGTGATTGTGGTTGTGGTTGTAGTGGTTATGGTTGTAGTGTTTGTTGTTGTGATTGTGGTTGTGGTTGTAGTGTTTGTTGTTGTGGTTGTGATTGTGGTTGTGGTTGTAGTGGTTATGGTTGAAGTGTTTGTTGTTGTGATTGTGGTTGTGGTTGTAGTGTTTGTTGTTGTGGTTGTGATTGTGGTTGTGGTTGTAGTGGTTATGGTTGTAGTGTTTGTTGTTGTGATTGTGGTTGTGGTTGTAGTGTTTGTTGTTGTGGTTGTGATTGTGGTTGTGGTTGTAGTGGTTATGGTTGTAGCGTTTGTTGTTGTGATTGTGGTTGTGGTTGTAGTGGTTATGGTTGTAGTGTTTGTTGTTGTGATTGTGGTTGTGGTTGTAGTGGTTATGGTTGTAGTGTTTGTTGTGATTGTGGTTGTGGTTGTAGTGTTTGTTGCTGTGGTTGTGATTGTGGTTGTGGTTGTAGTGGTTATGGTTGTAGTGTTTGTTGTTGTGATTGTGGTTGTGGTTGTAGTGTTTGTTGTTGTGGTTGTGGTTGTAGTGGTTATGGTTGTAGTGTTTGTTGTTGTGATTGTGGTTGTGGTTGTAGTGTTTGTTGTTGTGGTTGTGGTTGTAGTGGTTGTGGTTGTTGTGGTTGTGGTGTTTGTTGTTGTGGTTGTTGTGGTTGTAATGGTTGTTGTGGCTGTGGTTATAGTGGTTGTGGCTGTATTGGTTGTTGTGGTTGTAGTGACTGTTGTTGTAGTAGTTGTAGTGGTTGTTGTGGTTGTAGTGGTTATAGTGGTTGTTGTGATTGTAGTGGTTGTAGTGGTTGTTGGGTTGTGGTTGTTGTGGTTGTAGTGGTTGTTGTCGTAATACTTGTAGGTGGTTGTAGTGGTTGTAATGGCTGTTGTGATTGTAGTGGTTGTTGTGGTTGTAGTGGTTGTTGTAATTGTAGTGGTTGTAGTGGTTGTTGGGTTGCGGTTGTTGTGGTTGTAGTGGCTGTTGTAGTTGTGGTTGTTGTAGTGGTTGTGGTTGTTGTGGTTGTTAAGGTCACGATATCCATCTGTAGGTGTTACCGTACTCCGCCACAGGCGAAGTATCACTGGGGAGAAATGTCTCGTTTAGATGACGTCTCTAAGGAGCCCACGATCCCAGCTACTGGAGGTAGCGCACACACACACACACACAAAGACACACACACACAAACCCTGCTTGTCCTCTCGGGGAGGATGAAGAGCTGGGTGGACTGTGGACCGGCTGCCTCGACCAGGATTCGAACCTGTGTTGGTCTGATCCCAGGTCATAGCCACTACATATACTGACCACAGTAGCCACTACATATACTGACCGCAACAGAGAACATAAGACAGGGGTACCCCACTGTCTACGAAACTTCTGCTAGGCGGGTGTCCACTGCTTACGAAGCTGATGCCTGAGTTAGGCTGTCCACTGGATATACACTGTTGCTAGGCTGTCCACTGCCTACGAAGCTGATGCTGGCTAGGCTGTCCACTGCTTATAAACCTGTCTGTGGCTAGGCTGTCCACTGGATATAACCCTGTTGCTAAGCTGTCCACTGCCAATAAACCTGTTGCTATGCTGTCCACTGCTTACAAAGCTGGACTCATCAGCTTATCCACTGCTTACGAGGTTCATGAAGTAGATGTAGTGTTTAACACTACTCAGTTCTTGACACACACATACTCACTACCTTTTCCCCACACTGCTCTTACGCGAAATACTATGTAAACCCTTCTAAACACACAGTCAAACACTCTTGTAAAACCTTCTTGAATTATACAGAAAAACGTACACATATACCGTCGTTTAAAAAACACACATATTCCGTCATTTAAACACACACACAGACACACTCATACACATACACACACACACGCACACACACACACACACACACACACACACACACACACACACACATATGTAATGTTTAAAAACACACATATACTGTCGTTTAAAAAAACACACATATACTGTCGTTTAGAAAACACATATATACTGTCATTTAAAAAACACATATATACTGTCGTTTGAAAACACACACATATACTGTCGTTTAGAAAAAGACACATATACTGTCATTTAAAAAACACATATATATATATATACTGTCGTTTAAAAAACTCATACATATATATGTATATATTCTTTCACACTATTCGCCATTTCCCGCATTAGCAAGGTAGCGTTAAGAACATAGGACTGTTCCTTCTTTTGGAAACTTAAAAAAACAAAAACAAGATGAGAGGATTTCCAGCCCCCCCCGCTCCTTCCCCTTTTAGTCGCCTTCTACGACACGCAGGAAATACGTGGGAAGAATTCTTTCTCCCCTATCCCCAGGGATATATATATATATATATATATATATATATATATATATATATATATATATATATATATATATATATATATATATATATGCCTTCTCCATATGATAGAGTTGATAGAGATGCTCTGTGGAAGGTATTAAGAATATATGGTGTGGGAGGCAAGTTGTTAGAAGCAGTGAAAAGTTTTTATCGAGGATGTAAGGCATGTGTACGTGTAGGAAGAGAGGAAAGTGACTGGTTCTCAGTGAATGTAGGTTTGCGGCAGGGGTGTGTGATGTCTCCATGGTTGTTTAATTTGTTTATGGATGGGGTTGTTAGGGAGGTGAATGCAAGAGTTTTGGAAAGAGGGGCAAGTATGAAGTCTGTTGGGGATGAGAGAGCTTGGGAAGTGAGTCAGTTGTTGTTCGCTGATGATACAGCGCTGGTGGCTGATTCATGTGAGAAACTGCAGAAGCTGGTGACTGAGTTTGGTAAAGTGTGTGAAAGAAGAAAGTTAAGAGTAAATGTGAATAAGAGCAAGGTTATTAGGTACAGTAGGGTTGAGGGTCAAGTCAATTGGGAGGTGAGTTTGAATGGAGAAAAACTGGAGGTAGTGAAGTGTTTTAGATATCTGGGAGTGGATCTGGCAGAGGATGGAACCATGGAAGCGGAAGTGGATCATAGGGTGGGGGAGGGGGCGAAAATTCTGGGAGGCTTGAAGAATGTGTGGAAGTCGAGAGCATAATCTCGGAAAGCAAAAATGAGTATGTTTGAAGGAGTAGTGGTTCCAACAATGTTGTATGGTTGCGAGGCGTGGGCTATGGATAGAGTTGTGCGCAGGAGGATGGATGTGCTGGAAATGAGATGTTTGAGGACAATGTGTGGTGTGAGGTGGTTTGATCGAGTAAGTAACGTAAGGGTAAGAGAGATGTGTGGAAATAAAAAGAGCGTGGTTGAGAGAGCAGAAGAGGGTGTTTTGAAATGGTTTGGGCACATGGAGAGAATGAGTGAGGAAAGATTGACCAAGAGGATATATATGTCGGAGGTGGAGGGAACGAGGAGAAGAGGGAGACCAAATTGGAGGTGGAAAGATGGAGTGAAAAAGATTTTGTGTGATCGGGGCCTGAACATGCAGGAGGGTGAAAGGAGGGCAAGGAATAGAGTGAATTGGAGCGATGTGGTATACCGGGGTTGACGTGCTGTCAGTGGATTGAATCAAGGCATGTGAAGCGTCTGGGGTAAACCATGGAAAGCTGTGTAGGTATGTATATTTGCGTGTGTGGACGTATGTATATACATGTGTATGGGGGTGGGTTGGGCCATTTCTTTCGTCTGTTTCCTTGCGCTACCTCGCAAACGCGGGAGACAGCGACAAAGAAAAAATATATATATATATATATATATATATATATATATATATATATATATATATATATATATATTGTTTAAAAAACATATACTGCCGTTTAAAAACATACTGTCGTTTAAAAACACAAACTGTCGTTTAAAAACACATATACCGTCGTTTAAAAAACACATATTTACTGTCGTTTAAAAACACATACTTTCGTTTTTTTCTTCTTTTTTCAATCCCCACTTCTTCCCCCTCCCCAACTGGTGTGTGTTAAACATGTTATCCGCCACATCTCCAGCAGCGTTGTGTCCTCCTCCTACAGGCAGGTCCTGAACAATGACAATATCGACTTCTTCGTCATCCACCTCGGGGGCTTCACGTTGGACCTCACGCTGGGGTTCTTCCTCTTCTTCGACGCCACCAGGAGGCCCGCGTTGGTGTTCGGGGCTGCCTTCCACCTCATGAACTCCATGATCTTCTCCATTGGTTAGTTAGACTCATTTGCATATCATGTACAAACTAATACATACGTGAAGTATGGTGTTTGGTGGTATGTCTTTTGTGGTACATGACCCTGTGTGATGTATTATGATGCTGTATGGTTTTATGGACACACACACACACACACACACACACACACACACACACACACACACACACATATATGTATATATATATATATATATATATATATATATATATATATATATTTTTTTTTTTTTTTTTTTTTATACTTTGTCGCTGTCTCCCGCGTTTGCGAGGTAGCGCAAGGAAACAGACGAAAGAAATGGCCCAACCCCCCCCCCCCATACACATGTACATACACACGTCCACACACGCAAATATTCATACCTACACAGCTTTCCATGGTTTACCCCAGACGCTTCACATGCCTTGATTCAATCCACTGACAGCACGTCAACCCCTGTATACCACATCGCTCCAATTCACTCTATTCCTTGCCCTCCTTTCACCCTCCTGCATGTTCAGGCCCCGATCACACAAAATCCTTTTCACTCCATCTTTCCACCTCCAATTTGGTCTCCCTCTTCTCCTCGTTCCCTCCACCTCCGACACATATATCCTCTTGGTCAATCTTTCCTCACTCATTCTCTCCATGTGCCCAAACCATTTCAAAACACCCTCTTCTGCTCTCTCAACCACGCTCTTTTTATTTCCACACATCTCTCTTACCCTTACGTTACTTACTCGATCAAACCACCTCACACCACACATTGTCCTCAAACATCTCATTTCCAGCACATCCATCCTCCTGCGCACAACTCTATCCATAGCCCACGCCTCGCAACCATACAACATTGTTGGAACCACTATTCCTTCAAACATACCCATTTTTGCTTTCCGGGATAATGTTCTCGACTTCCACACATTTTTCAAGGCTCCCAAAATTTTCGCCCCCTCCCCCACCCTATGATCCACTTCCGCTTCCATGGTTCCATCCGCTGACAGATCCACTCCCAGATATCTAAAACACTTCACTTCCTCCAGTTTTCTCCATTCAAACTCACCTCCCAATTGACTTGACCCTCAACCCTACTGTACCTAATAACCTTGCTCTTATTCACATTTACTCTTAACTTTCTTCTTCCACACACTTTACCAAACTCCGTCACCAGCTTCTGCAGTTTCTCACATGAATCCGCCACCAGCGCTGTATCATCAGCGAACAACAACTGACTCACTTCCCAAGCTCTCTCATCCCCAACAGACTTCATACTTGCCCCTCTTTCCAAAACTCTTGCATTTACCTCCCTAACAACCCCATCCATAAACAAATTAAACAACCATGGAGACATCACACACCCCTGCCGCAAACCTACATTCACTGAGAACCAATCACTTTCCTCTCTTCCTACACGTACACATGCCTTACATCCTCGATAAAAACTTTTCACTGCTTCTAACAACTTGCCTCCCACACCATATATTCTTAATACCTTCCACAGAGCATCTCTATCAACTCTATCATATGCCTTCTCCAGATCCATAAATGCTACATACAAATCCATTTGCTTTTCTAAGTATTTCTCACATACATTCTTCAAAGCAAACACCTGATCCACACATCCTCTACCACTTCTGAAACCACACTGCTCTTCCCCAATCTGATGCTCTGTACATGCCTTCACCCTCTCAATCAATACCCTCCCATATAATTTACCAGGAATACTCAACAAACTTATACCTCTGTAATTTGAGCACTCACTCTCATCCCCTTTGCCTTTGTACAATGGCACTATGCAAGCATTCCGCCAATCCTCAGGCACCTCACCATGAGTCATACATACATTAAATAACCTTACCAACCAGTCAACAATACAGTCACCCCCTTTTTTAATAAATTCCACTGCAATACCATCCAAAACCTGCTGCCTTGCCGGCTTTCATCTTCCGCAAAGCTTTTACTACCTCTTCTCTGTTTACCAAATCATTTTCCCTAACCCTCTCACTTTGGTTTCAGAAGTGGTAAAGGATGTGTGGATCAGGTGTTTGCTTTGAAGAATGTATGTGAGAAATACTTAGAAAAGCAAATGGATTTGTATGTAGCATTTATGGATCTGGAGAAGGCATATGATAGAGTTGATAGGGATGCTCTGTGGAAGGTATTAAGAATATATGGTGTGGGAGGCAAGTTGTTAGAAGCAGTGAAAAGTTTTTATCGAGGATGTAAGGCATGTGTACGTGTAGGAAGAGAGGAAAGTGATTGGTTCTCAGTGAATGTAGGTTTGCGGCAGGGGTGTGTGATGTCTCCATGGTTGTTTAATTTGTTTATGGATGGGGTTGTTAGGGAGGTGAATGCAAGAGTTTTGGAAAGAGGGGCAAGTATGAAGTCTGTTGTGAATGAGAGAGCTTGGGAAGTGAGTCAGTCGTTGTTCGCTGATGATACAGCGCTGGTGGCTGATTCATGTGAGAAACTGCAGAAGCTGGTGACTGAGTTTGGTAAAGTGTGTGAAAGAAGAAAGTTAAGAGTAAATGTGAATAAGAGCAAGGTTATTAGGTACAGTAGGGTTGAGGGTCAAGTCAATTGGGAGGTAAGTTTGAATGGAGAAAAACTGGAGGAAGTAAAGTGTTTTAGATATCTGGGAGTGGATCTGGCAGCGGATGGAACCATGGAAGCGGAAGTGGATCATAGGGTGGGGGAGGGGGCGAAAATTCTGGGAGCCTTGAAGAATGTGTGGAAATCGAGAACATTATCTCGGAAAGCAAAAATGGGTATGTTTGAAGGAATAGTGGTTCCAACAATGTTGTATGGTTGCGAGGCGTGGGCTATGGATAGAGTTGTGCGCAGGAGGATGGATGTGCTGGAAATGAGATGTTTGAGGACAATGTGTGGTGTGAGGTGGTTTGATCGAGTAAGTAACGTAAGGGTAAGAGAGATGTGTGGAAATAAAAAGAGCGTGGTTGAGAGAGCAGAAGAGGGTGTTTTGAAATGGTTTGGGCACACGGAGAGAATGAGTGAGGAAAGATTGACCAAGAGGATATATGCGTCGGAGGTGGAGGGAACGAGGAGAAGAGGGAGACCAAATTGGAGGTGGAAAGATGGAGTGAAAAAGATTTTGTGTGATCGGGGCCTGAACATGCAGGAGGGTGAAAGGAGGGCAAGGAATAGAGTGAATTGGAGCGATGTGGTATACCGGGGTTGACGTGCTGTCAGTGGATTGAATCAGGGCATGTGAAGCGTCTGGGGTAAACCATGGAAAGCTGTGTAGGTGTGTATATTTGCGTGTGTGGTCGTATGTATATACATTGTGTATGGGGGTGGGTTGGGCCATTTCTTTCGTCTGTTTCCTTGCGCTACCTCGCAAACGTGGGAGACAGCGACAAAATATATATATATATATATATATATATATATATATATATATATATATATATATATATATATATATATTTTTTTTTTTTTTTTTTTTAATTTTCCAAAAGAAGGAACAGAGGGGGCCAGGTGAGGATATTCCAAAAAAGGCCCAGTCCTCTGTTCTTAACGCTACCTCGCTATCGCGGGAAATGGCGAATAGTATGAAAAAAAAAAGAAAAAAAAAATATATATATATATATATATATTTTTTTTTTTTTTTTTTTTTTTTTTTTATACTTTGTCGCTGTCTCCCGCGTTTGCGAGGTAGCGCAAGGAAACAGACGAAAGAAATGGCCCAACCCCCCCCCCCCCATACACATGTACATACACACGTCCACACACGCAAATATACATACCTACACAGCTTTCCATGGTTTACCCCAGACGCTTCACATGCCTTGCTTCAATCCACTGACAGCACGTCAACCCCTGTATACCACATGACACCAATTCACTCTATTTCTTGCCCTCCTTTCACCCTCCTGCATGTTCAGGCCCC
>NC_092273.1:24031571-24059071 GCF_036320965.1 Panulirus ornatus
GTCAGGGGCTATGACAGTAGCCCAGAGTGTCATGGGGCTGTCAGGGGCTATGCCAGTAGCCCTGGGTGTCATGGGGCTGTCAGGGGCTATGCCAGTAGTCCTGGGTGTTGTTCGAGGCTATGACAGAAGCCAGAGGAGCCGTGGTGACCCGGGGCATGTATAGCAAGCTGCGCCTCCTCACATGTCGAGAGAGAGAGAGAGAGAGAGAGAGAGAGAGAGAGAGAGAGAGAGAGAGAGAGAGAGAGAGACCCATTATGCCCCCCCATAAGTGTGGGGGGGGGGGGTATGGTGGCTCCAGGTCATGTTCATGGAAACATATTATGTTAAATGGCCAAAGCAAAATGGTCATTACACTCATATCTGTTCATGTGTAGGCATTCTCTCTCTCTCTCTCTCTCTCTCTCTCTCTCTCTCTCTCTCTCTCTCTCTCTCTCTCTCTCTCTCTGTCTGTCTGTCTGTCTGTCTATCTGTCTGTCTGTGTCTGTCCAAGCCCAGGACCACTGTCTTCAAACCCCCCTCCACAAGACCCACTCGCTCGAACCATGACCATCTGCTATGGTATACCCCTAAGGGGCGGGGTCAAGTCTAAGTGAAGGGCCCAGGGTCAACACGACCCTGAGGTGGTGTTAGCGTCCCCCAGGGGGCGCCCCGCTGCTGTAGGAGGGAAGGGTAGTAAAGGGCGTCGGTGGTTTCCAGGCGAAGGAGGATGCGTGTCGACCAAACAGAAGGTGCGAAGTCTCCTAGTGATGATGTACATTGTACTCCAGTTCGTACTACCCTTCACCCACTCCATCACTAAGGTACGACCCTCCCTTGTACTGGTACTCTCTTACTCCCCAGGTACTGCTGATCTTACCCAAGTACTGTCCCATTCAATGTACTGCCCCATTTAATGTACTGCCCCATTCAGTGTCCTGGCAGCCCACTTTCAACCTACTCAATCAAGTGCTATTTCCAACCAGGTACTGCTCCATTCCTAGTACTGCCCCAACCCAGGTACTGCCCCAACCACGTACTGCCCTCCCCATGTACTGCCCCATGTACTACCCTAACCCCCCTTACCTTACGCAGTCAGTGTCAACAATGCTAATTCATACAATGATAAACAAACCATTAACTTCCCTTGTGTCCTTACCACACAAGTCATGTTGTACCACACTGTATTTTCCACTTCTGTAATGTGTTACTGTATCCTGGGGTTACAGCAGAGGCTGGTAATGACTCTTTCAGGGTTACAATACGTGGACGGACGGCCCGTATGGGTACAGCTGGGACATGATGGTCCATTCCTGGGACACACTGCACATCAAGATCACTGGAATCAGGGGTGACACTGGGGAAAAGCTCTACCTTGATCCAAACGTGGGTGATGTATCTGGTTTCTTCTTCCCAGTGGGTTCCCAGTGGGCGTGGCTTGGTTTGTTCCTAGTGGGTACAGTGTACATGGCTTGGTTTGTTCCTAGTGGGGACAGTGTACATGGCTTGGTTTGTTCCTAGTGGGTACAGTGTACATGGCTTGGTTTGTTCCTAGTGGGTACAGTGTACATGGCATGGTTTGTTCCTAGTGGGGACAGTGTACGTGGCTTGGTTTGTTTCTAGTGGGGACAGTGTACATGGCATGGTTTGTTCCTAGTGGGGACAGTGTACATGGCTTGGTTTGTTCCTAGTGGGGACAGTGTACATGGCTTGGTTTGTTCCTAGTGGGTACAGTGTACATGGCTTGGTTTGTACCTAGTGGGCACAGTGTACATGGCATGGTTTGTTCCTAGTGGGCACAGTGTACATGGCATGGTTTGTTCCTAGTGGGCACAGTGTACATGGCATGGTTTGTTCCTAGTGGGGACAGTGTACATGGCTTGGTTTGTTCCTAGTGGGGACAGTGTACATGGCATGGTTTGTTCCTAGTGGGTACAGTGTACATGGCTTGGTTTGTTCCTAGTGGGTACAGTGTACATGGCTTGGTTTGTACCTAGTGGGCACAGTGTACATGGCATGGTTTGTTCCTAGTGGGCACAGTGTACATGGCTTGGTTTGTACCTAGTGGGCACAGTGTACATGGCTTGGTTTGTACCTAGTGGGCACAGTGTACATGGCATGGTTTGTACCTATAAGAAAGTATGTGTTTACCTTCTGAAAAGACAATGTTTCTGAATTCGTTTGTTCTTAACAGTTTGTTCAAACAACGCAAAGGATGTTCAACTGTTCACCGTAGTGGGTAGGGTATATGTGCTTTTGTTATAATTGCTGATTATATGCAGTGGGAACAGTGTGATTTACCCCAGGGGTAAACATCTGTTCAAACTGTTCACACACCTCCACACTGCCATTCTCTGCGTCCCCCTTTTGTTCAACAGGTGTGGCTGAACAGCCATCGCTGGACCAGCCACGCCGACATGGCTGTTCAATATGGTCGATGTCTGAGGGAGAGGCTGGCAGCCAGGGGCGTCGATCTAAGCTCCCTCTACTTCGACGTCTGGAAGTCCCTTAATCACAGGTTCCAACAGAGGGTTTTCGACCCTACCGTTGACATCCTCCAGGCGCCGTGGTCTCCCTGGGAGCAGGTGGGTGTCGCTCACACTTCGTACCCTCACACTTCACACTCTCACACTTCATACCCTCACACTTTGTACCCTCACACTTCGTACACTCACACTTCCTACCCTCACACTTCACATTCTCACACTTCATACCCTAGCACTTCGTACCTCACACTTCATACTCTTACACTTCACACTCTCACACTTCATACCCTCACACTTCATACCCTCACACTTTGTACCCTCACACTTCACACTCTCACACTTCATACCCTCACACTTTGTACCCTCACACTTCGTACCCTCAAACTTCATACCCTCACACTTCACATTCTCACACTTCATACCCTAGCACTTCGTACCCTCACACTTCATACTCTTACACTTCATACCCTCACACTTTGTACCCTCACACTTCACACTCTCACACTTCATACCCTCACACTTTGTACCCTCACACTTCACACTCTCACACTTCATACCCTCACACTTTGTACCCTCACACTTCGTACCCTCACACTTCATACCCTCACACTTCACATTCTCACACTTCATACCCCAGCACTTCGTACCCTCACACTTCATACTCTTACACTTCATACCCTCACACTTTGTACCCTCACACTTCGTACCATCACACTTCATACCCTCACACTTCACATTCTCACACTTCATACCCTAGCACTTCGTACCCTCACACTTCATACCCTCACACTTTGTACCCTCACACTTCGTACCCTCACACTTCATACCCTCACACTTCACATTCTCACACTTCATAACCTAGCACTTCGTACCCTCACACTTCATACTCTCACACTTCATACCCTCACACTTTGTACCCTCACACTTCGTACCCTCACACTTCATACCCTCACACTTCACATTCTCACACTTCATACCCTAGCACTTAGTACCCTCACACTTCATACCCTCACACTTCACTCTCTCACACTTAATACCCTCACACTTCATACCCTCACACTTCACTCTCTCATACTTCGTACCCTCACCCTTCGTACCCTCACCCTTCGTACCCTCACACTTCATACCCTCACACTTCATACCCTCACACTTCACACTCTCACACTTCGTACCCTCACACTTCATACCCTCACACTTCATACCCTCACACTTCATACCCTCACACTTCACGCCCTCACACTTAGTAATCTCACACTTCATACCCTCACAATTCGTACCCTCACACTTCATACCCTCACACTTCGTACCCTCACACTTCATACCCTCACACTTCACTCTCTCACACTTCGTACTCTCACACTTCATACCCCTCACACTTCATACCCTCACACTTCATACCCTCACACTTCATACTCTCACACTTCATACCCCCACACTTCACATTCTCACACTTCATACCCTAGCACTTCGTACCCTCACACTTCATACCCTCACACTTCATACCCTCACACTTCATACCCTCACACTTCACTCTCTCACACTTCATACCCTCACACTTCATACCCTCACACTTCACTCTCTCATACTTCGTACCCTCACACTTCATACCCTCACACTTCATACCCTCACACTTCATACCCTCACACTTCGTACCCTCACACTTCATACCCTCACACTTCATACCCTCACACTTCACGCTCTCACACTTCGTACTCTCACACTTCATACCCTCACAATTCGTACCCTCACACTTCATACCCTCACACTTCGTACCCTCACACTTCATACCCTCACACTTCACTCTCTCACACTTCGTACCCTCACACTTCATACCCTCACACTTCATACCCTCACACTTCATACCCTCACACTTCATTCTCTCACACTTCATACCCTCACACCTCACTCTCTCACACTTCATACCCTCACACTTTATACCCTCACACTTCATACCCTCACACTCTCACACTTTTACCCTCACACTTCGTACCCTCACACTTCATACCCTCACACTTCATACCCTCACACTTCATACCCTCACACTTCACGCTCTCACACTTCGTACTCTCACACTTCATACCCTCACAATTCGTACCCTCACACTTCATACCCTCACACTTCGTACCCTCACACTTCATACCCTCACACTTCACTCTCACACTTCGTACCCTCACACTTCATACCCCTCACACTTCGTACCCTCACACTTCATACCCTCACACTTCATACCCTCACACTTCACGCTCTCACACTCCGTACTCTCACACTTCATACCCTCACAATTCGTACCCTCACACTCCGTACCCTCACACTTCGTACCCTCACACTTCATACCCTCACACTTCACTCTCTCACACTTCGTACCCTCACACTTTATACCCCTCACACTTCACAGGTGTTATCACACCGACTGCTAAACCCTTCCTTCCTGTTCTCAGACGATGGGATCCAACCCTCTTTATAAGACGACCCGGGAGATTCCAATCGTAAACCTGTTTCTTAATTCCATAAAAAAACCTACATACGTACTTCCTCAGCAATCTAAACTTATTTTTGTAAATTTCTTAATTCTTTAAAAAGAGATGAAAGTTCTGAGTTCATGTTCTGCTGATGTTATTGGTGAACATTTCGTAGAAGACGTGTTTCTAATTAGATATATCTTCAGCCACCCATCCCAGTCTCATTATCTTCCTTAAAATTATCTCATTAATATTTTTCTTCTTCCTCAATGTCTTATTCATTTTTTTTTGAAGATAATATATCGTATAACTGTTTATATGTATTGGAAAGGATCAAAATTTTGTGCGTGATCAAGTATATTCCTATGAGTCCACGGGGAAAATGAAACACGATAAGTTCCCAGATGCACTTTCGTGTAATAATCACATCATCAGGGGAGACACGAGAGAGAAATATAACAGTCAGTCTTGGACAATCGCATGTTTACCAAATGGCGTCCTAGCTTCGTCTCTTCGTTGTATATCAACTGACTGTTATATTTCTCTCTTGAGTCTCCCCTGATGATGTGATTATTACACGAAAGTGCACTTGGGAACTTATCGTGTTTTATTTTCCCCGTCTACTCATAGCAATATATATATATATATATATATATATATATATATATATATATATATATATATATATATATATATATATATATATATTTTTTTTTTTTTTATACTTTGTCGCTGTCTCCCGCGTTTGCGAGGTAGCGCAAGGAAACAGACGAAAGAAATGGCCCAACCCCCCCATACACATGTATATACATACGTCCACACACGCAAATATACATACCTACACAGCTTTCCATGGTTTACCCCAGCCGCTTCACATGCCTTGATTCAATCCACTGACAGCACGTCAACCCCGGTATACCACATCGCTCCAATTCACTCTATTCCTTGCCATCCTTTCACCCTCCTGCATGTTCAGGCCCCGATCACACAAAATCTTTTTCACTCCATCTTTCCACCTCCAATTTGGTCTCCCTCTTCTCCTTGTTCCCTCCACCTCCGACACATATATCCTCTTGGTCAATCTTTCCTCACTCATCCTCTCCATGTGCCCAAACCACTTCAAAACACCCTCTTCTGCTCTCTCAACCACGCTCTTTTTATTTCCACACATCTCTCTTACCCTTACGTTACTCACTCGATCAAACCACCTCACACCACACATTGTCCTCAAACATCTCATTTCCAGCACATCCATCCTCCTGCGCACAACTCTATCCATAGCCCACGCCTCGCAACCATACAACATTGTTGGAACCACTATTCCTTCAAACATACCCATTTTTGCTTTCCGAGATAATGTTCTCGACTTCCACACATTCTTCAAGGCCCCCAGGATTTTCGCCCCCTCCCCCACCCTATGATCCACTTCCGCTTCCATGGTTCCATCCGCTGCCAGATCCACTCCCAGATATCTAAAACACTTCACTTCCTCCAGTTTTTCTCCATTCAAACTCACCTCCCAATTGACTTGACCCTCAACCCTACTGTACCTAATAACCTTGCTCTTATTCACATTTACTCTTAACTTTCTTCTTCCACACACTTTTCCAAACTCAGTCACCAGCTTCTGCAGTTTCTCACATGAATCAGCCACCAGCGCTGTATCATCAGCGAACAACGACTGACTCACTTCCCAAGCTCTCTCATCCCCAACAGACTTCATACTTGCCCCTCTTTCCAAAACTCTTGCATTTAATCCCTAACAACCCCATCCATAAACAAATTAAACAACCATGGAGACATCACACACCCCTGCCGCAAACCTACATTCACTGAGAACCAATCACTTTCCTCTCTTCCTACACGTACACATGCCTTACATCCTCGATAAAAACTTTTCACTGCTTCTAACAACTTTCCTCCCACACCATATATTCTTAATACCTTCCACAGAGCATCTCTATCAACTCTATCATATGCCTTCTCCAGATCCATAAATGCTACATACAAATCCATTTGCTTTCCTAAGTATTTCTCACATACATTCTTCAAAGCAAACACCTGATCCACACATCCTCTACCACTTCTGAAACCACACTGCTCTTCCCCAATCTGATGCTCTGTACATGCCTTCACCCTCTCAATCAATACCCACCCATATAATTTACCAGGAATACTCAACAAACTTATACCTCTGTAATTTGAGCACTCACTCTTATCCCCTTTGCCTTTGTACAATGGCACTATGCACGCATTCCGCCAATCCTCAGGCACCTCACCATGAGTCATACATACATTAAATAACCTTACCAACCAGTCAACAATACAGTCACCCCCTTTTTTAATAAATTCCACTGCAATACCATCCAAACCTGCTGCCTTGCCGGCTTTCATCTTCCGCAAAGCTTTCACTACCTCTTCTCTGTTTACCAAATCATTTTCCCTAACCCTCTCACTTTGCACACCACCTCGACCAAAACACCCTATATCTGCCACTCTATCATCAAACACATTCAACAAACCTTCAAAATACTCACTCCATCTCCTTCTCACATCACCACTACTTGTTATCATCTCCCCACTTGCGCCCTTCACCGAAGTTCCCATTTGCTCCCTTGTCTTACGCACTTTATTTACCTCCTTCCAGAACATCTTTTTATTCTCCCTAAAATTTAATGATACTCTCTCACCCCAACTCTCATTTGCCCTTTTTTTCACCTCTTGCACCTTTCTCTTGACCTCCTGTCTCTTTCTTTTATACATCTCCCACTCAATTGCATTTTTTCCCTGCAAAAATCGTCCAAATGCCTCTCTCTTCTCTTTCACTAATACTCTTACTTCTTCATCCCACCACTCACTACCCTTTCTAATCAACCCACCTCCCACTCTTCTCATGCCACAAGCATCTTTTGCGCAATCCATCACTGATTCCCTAAATACATCCCATTCCTCCCCCACTCCCCTTACTTCCATTGTTCTCACCTTTTTCCATTCTGTACTCAGTCTCTCCTGGTACTTCCTCACACAGGTCTCCTTCTCAAGCTCACTTACTCTCACCACCCTCTTCACCCCAACATTCACTCTTCTTTTCTGAAAACCCATACAAATCTTCACCTTAGCCTCCACAAGATAATGATCAGACATCCCTCCAGTTGCACCTCTCAGCACATTAACATCCAAAAGTCTCTCTTTCGCACGCCTGTCAATTAACACGTAATCCAATAACGCTCTCTGGCCATCTCTCCTACTTACATAAGTATACTTATGTATATCTCGCTTTTTAAACCAGGTATTCCCAATCATCAGTCCTTTTTCAGCACATAAATCTACAAGCTCTTCACCATTTCCATTTACAACACTGAACACCCCATGTATACCAATTATTCCCTCAACTGCCACATTACTCACCTTTGCATTCAAATCACCCATCACTATGACCCGGTCTCGTGCATCAAAACCACTAACACACTCATTCAGCTGCTCCCAAAACACTTGCCTCTCTTGATCTTTCTTCTCATGCCCAGGTGCATATGCACCAATAATCACCCACGTCTCTCCATCAACTTTCAGTTTTACCCATATTAATCGAGAATTTACTTTCTTACACTCTATCACATACTCCCACAACTCCTGTTTCAGGAGTATTGCTACTCCTTCCCTTGCTCTTGTCCTCTCACTAACCCCTGACTTTACTCCCCAGACATTCCCAAACCACTCTTCCCCTTTGCCCTTGAGCTTCGTTTCACTCAGAGCCAAAACATCCAGGTTCCTTTCCTCAAACATACTACCTATCTCTCCTTTTTTCACATCTTGGTTACATCCACACACATTTAGGCACCCCACTCTGAGCCTTCGAGGAGGATGAGCACTCCCCGCGTGACTCCTTCTTCTGTTTCCCATTTTAGAAAGTTAATACAAGGAGGGGAGGATTTCTGGCCCCCCGCTCCCGTCCCCTCTAGTCGCTTTCTACGACACGCGAGGAATACGTGGGAAGTATTCTTTCACCCCTATCCCCAGGGATAATATACATATATATATACATATACACATACACACACATACACATACATACGCACCTATACACACACACACACATACATATATATACATATGAGAAATGTAAGAAACAATTTAAAAAACTGAAACTTCTAGCTTGAAATGAATGAAAAAAATGAATGTCACATAATGGTTCAACCTCTGGCTATGGAAAAAAGGAAATGTATAATATATATATATATATATTTTTTTTTTTTTTTTGCTTTGTCGCTGTCTCCCGCGTTTGCGAGGTAGCGCAAGGAAACAGACGAAAGAAATGGCCCAACCCACCCCCATACACATGTATATAGATACGTCCACACACGCAAATATACATACCTACACAGCTTTCCATGGTTTACCTCAGACGCTTCACATGCCCTGATTCAATCCACTGACAGCACGTCAACCACGGTATACCACATCGTTCCAATTCACTCTATTCCTTGCCCTCCTTTCACCCTCCTGCATGTTCAGGCCCCGATCACACAAAATCTTTTTCACTCCATCTTTCCACCTCCAATTTGGTCTCCCACTTCTCCTCGTTCCCTCCACCTCCGACACATATATCCTCTTGGTCAATCTTTCCTCACTCATTCTCTCTATGTGCCCAAACCATTTCAAAACACCCTCTTCTGCTCTCTCAACCACGCATTTCCACACATCTCTCTTACTCTTACGTTACTTACTCGATCAAACCACCTCACACCACACATTGTCCTCAAACATCTCATTTCCAGCACATCCATCCTCCTGCGCACCACTCTATCCATAGCCCACGCCTCGCAACCATACAACATTGTTGGAACCACTATTCCTTCAAACATACCCATTTTTGCTTTCCGAGATAATGCTCTCGACTTCCACACATTCTTCAAGGCTCCCAGAATTTTCGCCCCCTCCCCCACCCTATGATCCACTTCCGCTTCCATGGTTCCATCCGCTGCCAGATCCACTCCCAGATATCTAAAACACTTTACTTCCTCCAGTTTTTCTCCATTCAAACTTACCTCCCAATTGACTTGACCCTCAACCCTACTGTACCTAATAACCTTGCTCTTATTCACATTTACTCTTAACTTTCTTCTTTCACACACTTTACCAAACTCAGTCACCAGCTTCTGCAGTTTCTCACATGAATCAGCCACCAGCGCTGTATCATCAGCGAACAACAACTGACTCACTTCCCAAGCTCTCTCATCCCCAACAGACTTCATACTTGCCCCTCTTTCCAAAACTCTTGCATTCACCTCCCTAACAACCCCATCCATAAACAAATTAAACAACCATGGAGACATCACACACCCCTGCCGCAAACCTACATTCACTGAGAACCAATCACTTTCCTCTCTTCCTACACGTACACATGCTTTACATCCTCGATAAAAACTTTTCACTGCTTCTAACAACTTGCCTCCCACACCATATATTCTTAATACCTTCCACAAAGCATCTCTATCAACTCTATCATATGCCTTCTCCAGATCCATAAATGCTACATACAAATCCATTTGCTTTTCTAAGTATTTCTCGCATACATTCTTCAAAGCAAACACCTGATCCACACATCCTCTACCACTTCTGAAACCACACTGCTCTTCCCCAATCTGATGCTCTGTACATGCCTTCACCCTCTCAATCAATACCCTCCCATATAATTTACCAGGAATACTCAACAAACTTATACCTCTGTAATTTGAGCACTCACTCTTATCCCCTTTGCCTTTGTACAATGGCACTATGCACGCATTCCGCCAATCCTCAGGCACCTCACCATGAGCCATACATGCATTAAATATCCTTACCATATATATATACATATATCCTTTACCATTTCCTACATCACTAGGACAAGATATTGGACTGGAAGACTTATGTACTTACGTCAATCAGTCAGTCAGTCAGTCAGTCAAAGACTTACGAATTTCGTAAGTTCCCTTCACCATTTAAGGGGGTCTGGCTGGCTCGATAGCTGGCTATCTAGCTGGCTACCTAGCTGGCTGGCTACCTTGCTGGCTGGCTACCTAGCTGGCTGGCTACCTAGTTAGCTGGCTACCTAGCTGGCTGGCTAGCTGGTCTCCCCACTGATGCCACTGGATATAGAATCTCTCACAGCACCTCCTCCCCATCACGCCACTGGGGGTGGAGATGTCTCTCACCTCCCCCATCTCCTATACGTCTCCCTCCCTCTGGGGTTCGTCCAACTCGCGTCTTCCTCCTCTCTACCTCAGACGCGATCTTCCTACTTACTCTATCCCCCTCCTCTCTTTTCCTTCCTCTCTTTTATCCTCTTCTTCATTTACTCTACTTTCGTCTACTTCCTTCCAGGATCTACTTTTCTCCTCTGCTGTATTATCTACCTCCCTCTCACTCACCCCTCTCTGCTCCTCCACCACCCTCCTCCTCCTGAAGGCGCTGTAGTCTTCCTCACTCCTCCCTCACACCCCCGCAGACGCCCTGGGTGCTGCCCCTGGCCTCCAGCCTCAGCCCTTGGAGGGACCGCCTCCCGCGCCTCCTGCAGGAGGCCCAGCTCGTCTCCCCCGCTGCTGACGCAGTCTTCGTGGCGGACTTCCCTGGTCAGTTAATGTATGATGTAGTGAGTCATGATAATGTATGATGTAGTGAGTCATGATAATGTATGATATAGTGAGTCATGATAATGTATGATGTATGATGATTGCATTAATGGTACTAGTACTGGTAATAATAGATATACATCAATGATTATCATATCAAAATAACTATAAATGATGATTTTATGAATATTTAATGATTACACCACTTCCCTGCTACTGGAAGGAGCGCAGCCATTGGTCTTGTGGGAGATCCTGGGTGACTTGTTCATTGTTTACTTGTGTATGTATTTGTATTTGCTGGATCTGTGAAGGTAAGAGTGCAGGAAGGTTACATATAAGATGATCCCCCCCTCATACTGTGAATAAGGTGCCCCCTCATATTGTATGAGGTGGTCCTCTCATACTGTAAATAAGGCAGCCTTCCTCATACTGCAAATAAGGTAGCCTTCCTCATACTGTAAATACGGTGGTCCCCTCATACTGCAAATAAGGTGGCCCCTCATACTGCAAATAAGGTGGTCCCCTCATACTGCAAATAAGGTGGTCCCTCATACTGCAAATAAGGTGGTCCCCTCATACTGCAAATAAGGTAGCCTTCCTCATACTGTAAATACGGTGGTCCCCTCATACTGCAAATAAGGTGGTCCCCTCATACTGCAAATAAGGTGGCCCCTCATACTGTAAATAAGGTGGCCCCTCATACTGTAAATAAGGTGGCCCCTCATACTGTAAATAAGGTGGCCCCTCATACTGTAAATAAGGTGGCCCCTCATACTGTGAATAAGGTGGTTCCCCCTCATACTGCAAATTAGGTGGCCCTTCCTCATACTTTAAACAAGGTAGCCCCTCATACTTTAAATAAGATAACCTCATACTTTAAATAAGGTAACCCCCTCATACTTTAAATAAGGTAACCCCCTCATACTTTAAATAAGGTAACCCCTCATACTTTAAATAAGGTAACCCCTCATACTTTAAATAAGATAACAACCTCATATTGCTAATAAGGTGGCTCCCTCATGTTTCCAGTAAAGTAAGACCCAATATCTTCACCTCATTCACCTCACTAATTACAGAGAGAGTCATATTTATTTTGATTACTTTTCCACCATGAAATGTATCTTCTACACAGATTATATTTTGATTACTTTTGATTACTTTTCCACCAGGCGTGTATCTTCAAGGTTATATTTTGATTACTTTTCCACCATGACGTGTATCGTCTTCACAGATTATATTTTGATTACTTTTGATTACTTTTCCACCAGGACGTGTATCTTCAAGTTTATATTTTGATTACTTTTCCACCATGACGTGTATCGTCTTCACAGATTATATTTTAATTACTTTTGATTACTCTTCCACCAGGACGTGTATCTTCAAGGTTATATTTTGATTACTTTTCCACCATGACGTGTATCTTCAGAGATTATATTTTGATTACTTTTGATTACTTTTCCACCATGACGTGTATCCTCTCCATGGATTATATTTTGACTATTTTTGATCACTTCTCCACCATGACATGTATCGTCTTCACAGATTATATTTTGATTACCTTTGATTACTTTTCCACCATGACGTGGATCTTCACAAATTATATTTCGATTACTTTTCCACCATGACGTGTATCGTCTTCACAGATTGTATTTTGATTACCTTTGATTACTTTTCCACCAGGACGTGTATCTTCAGAGACTATGTTTTGATTATATTTTGATTACTTTTCCACCATGACGTGTATCTTCACAGATTATATATTGATTACCTTTGATTACTTTTCCACCATGACGTGTATCTTGAGAGACTATATTTTGATTACCTTTGATTACTTTTCCACCATGACGTGTATCGTCTCCACAGGGCTGACACTGGAGAACTTCCTCAGCGAAGACTTGTCCAACATCACACTGGAGGTTCTGCAGGGGGAGGTGTTGGTCCTGCTGCCCACTGAGCACCAGACTTCCCCCAGTGGTCATAGTGGCGCCTCAGTTCGGGACGCGGGCGGCACTGGGGAAGGCTTCTGCGGAGCTGAGTCCCTGGTAGACATCTTAGACGCCTTCCGAGACACCCAGAGTCTGAAGGAGCAGCTGACGAAGAACTATGATGCGAGGCAGAGCAACAGGTTTCCTAAAGCTGGTGGTGTTCGTGGGTCGAAGAGAATTGGAAGACGGCGCATTCTGAACGGCGGAAGAACCCGCACCGGCGGGAGAACCAGCGTGACTCGCCCGTCTCAACCAACATCGAAGACGACCGTTAAGTCTGTGGTTCTCCTGACGGGGGAGAGGTTGAGTCTCCCCAGCAATACCTTTCACTCAGTCATCACTACTTCCCAGGAGCCATCCTCCTACATGTACACGTTCATCAACACGACACTGCAGAGGATGTACCAGGACATGTATGATCTTACAGAGGATAATCCTGAGGGAGGCACAAAGCTGCAGACGCAACGAGGGAAAGTGGAGAACATGTATGAAGTGATGCATGACATGGCTAGCTCAAGGCATGGACGAACGGCTCACCCTCAGCAAACACAGGAGCTTACCAACTTGGACAGAATTCGTCGCGCAGGAGGGACCGATTCTGTGGCGAAAGGGAGAGAGAATAAACACAGCAAGATGGTCAATCATCATTTTGGAATGGATGCTCACGGCCACCTTCTTCCTCTCCAGGTGGGGCAAGATGTACTCAAGTTCCTGACGTGGAAATGGACGATTTTTAAACGAAGTGGAAGGCTCTTCGTTGAGGCCTGCCGCAGTATTCTGAGTGGAACGCCAATGACGTTCAACTGAAGATGAAGTTAGTTGTGGAATGGGTGATAGAGGGGGGGCGACGACGACCACCACCACCACAGTCCATTCTGTTGCTGGTGCGTTAATGATGTTCCGTATGCAATTAAGCCACAGTACACAACCCTCCTTAATTACTTAAGGGTCCATCACATATCTAGGGTCTATGATCTTACATATAATGCCTCTCAAATTCTATAATCTTACATATGATGCCTCTCAAGGTCTATAATCTCACATATGATGCCTCTCAAGGTCTATAATCTCACATTTGATGCCTCTTAAGGTCTATAATCTCACATATGATGCCTCTCAAGGTCTATAATCTTACATATGATGCCTTTCAAGGTCTGTGAACTTACATATGATGTCTCTCAAGGTCTGTGATCTTACATATCATGCCTCTCAAGGTCTCTGATCTTGCATATGATGCCTCTCAGAGTCTATAATCTTACATATGATGTCTCTCAAAGTCACAACTACCTCTTTAACTTGTATGTTCATATATCCTTGTTCATTTGAGATGGTATGTGATGACACGCGTGATGAATATGTAGTTTGAGGTCAAAGAAGAAAGCTGATTATGTACTTGGCTATCAGTGATTACAGACGCTCCTAATAATCATGTGTAATCACAAGCATTGATCAATTACACTGATTTTTCATTGATCTTCAGTATTTATCCCTTGGGTGTCAACGTGGACAACGAATCATGTGATTAAAATCACAGTGAATGAATTATAACATTGAACTCTCATTAATCTTCCTCAGTGTATTAATCATACGTTGATCACCAATGTGGATACGAATCATATGATCATATATGTCTCCCATATATCTATTTTCTGATCAACGGCTTTGAGAAAAAGATCCTTAAACTTTATAGAACTTGGTGGTACATTCGATCAATACTACCAACAGTAAGGATTAATATGATTAATATAGTCAGGATTAATCACACGGTAATTTTGGGTTCGGGGGGTCACAATTTTGGGTTTGCTCTGATGATCAGTTTGGGTTGGGTCTGGGTTGGAGTGGGTCGTCAATGGGGCTTGTTAAGGAAGTCTGGTAATTCGCTTGTAAAACAACCCTTCTCTCTCTCTCTCTCTCTCTCTCTCTCTCTCTCTCTCTCTCTCTCTCTCTCTCTCTCTCTCAGTTCTGATGACCTTAACTCGCTCACAACATAGTAGCTGTCAAGTGAGAGAGAGAGAAAGAAAAAAAAGAAATTGGCTCCCTGACATCCGACTGATTATGTATAAGTGATTTGATGTAACTTAGAAATGCATTCCAAAAACCATTGCTCGTATCAGACTCCCTTAATACGAAGCTGCAATAGTACTAGATTCCTTATCAGCCAATCGTGATTGAGTACTTTGTGATGACAACACCCAGTCACGAGTATCGAATACTCTCATGTGATATTCGTTGCTCATATTAAGATTCTTTTGAAATAGAATTTGCACAACGATTACAGGTGTCCAAATATATTTTGCCTTCAGCAAAGATGTTCCAATTACCATCTGATCATGAACGAATAAAATGCATCAAACTTTGCAATAAAAGAAAGGAATTATTAGAAATATTCATTATTCCACGTAGTTTATATATATCTATTCTTTTTTAAGATTGAATAAATAGTTTGGAAGTTGAGTCAAAAGAGCGTCATGAGCCGTGTACCTCATGGAGCGTGATGCATGGTGGAATAAGGAAGACTCAAGGCCATTGGGGTAATTCCCGTGAGATGATGTTAGCACAATGGATCGCAACGCTTCACCTTTTGGCCATTGTTTTCCACAACACCGCCCAGACAAATGGCCTTTGTCACGCCTGAGCAGAAGATAATGGAGACAGAAATGTCCCCAGACGGATCTCAGCGCTAATTGCCAACTTGGATGAGGGCAAAACTGAAGACCTTCTCCTCTTTCCTATTTCTCTTTTCCTTTCTCAATTACGACATGATTCTTTGGGTAACTAGAAAGAGAATTTACGGAGGAAATAATAGTTTTCATCAGCGAAAAGAAAAAAAGATTTAAAAGATACTTTTCAGGCAACATAAGGGTGGGCCGTTTTGATAACTGTTTCTTTCCTTACACCTCCAAGCTTTGGAACTCTTTACCTTCTCACGTCTTTCCCCAATAACTATGATCCAGCGCATTTTTAAAACACAGGTTTACAAATTCCTCCAAAATTCGTAAAAAAAGAGAATCCACTAAAAATTGACACACATCTACACAGGGAGCAACTAAGTGTAGATCCTGATGTAGGTAAACATGATCGTGAGACATTAACGAGTGTACCAGCCACCAAGGGACCACAGTGGCACGCGAGTGAATGCTGCTTCCCATAGTTTTTCTGTGATCAGTCGTACGAGGATGGACCGTTACGATATTTACTTCTTTCCTCGAACACTTAAGCTGAGGAGTTCTCTTCTTTCCTTTAGTCTTTCCCTCTCTTTTTAATTAATTTCTCCATCTATCAACTTTTTCTTATTCTCCTTCGCCCGAGGTGGCCATGACTGGAGCATACTTTGACCGCACCATAACGATCACTTATGAAAAAGATATAAAAAGAACTAGCTAGTTTCGTGTGCGATAAATTTCTCGAAATTTAGGCAACGTGGCAAAGGTTTAATTGCCAATCAAGACTAACAGGAAAAATTTGGCTATTGGGTACAATATACATATTCTCTCTCTCTCTCTCTCTCTCTCTCTCTCTCTCTCTCTCTCTCTCTCTCTCTCTCTCTCTCCCTCTCTCTTTTGCACTTGCTCGCCGTTTCCTTTATTAGGAAGGTAGCGTCAGGAGGGGGGTGCCATTTCATGTGTGGAGGGGTGGCGACGGGCATGGATGAAGGCAGCAAGTGTGGATGTATACATGTATGTATATGTATGTATACGTTGAAATGTATAGGTATGTATATGTGCGTGTGTGGACGTGTATGTGTATGCGGGTGGGTTTGGCCTTTCTTTCGTCTGTTTCCTTGCGCTACCTCGCTAACGCGGGAGACAGCGATAAAGTATAATAGAAATAAATAATATATATATATATATATATATATATATATATATATATATATATATATATATATATATATATATATTATCCCTGGGGATAGAGGAGAAAGAATACTTCCCACGTATTCCCTGTGTGTCGTAGAAGGCGACTAAAAGGGAAGGGAGCGGGGGTCTGGAAATCCTCCCCTCTCGTTTTGACTTTTCCAAAAGAAGGGAACAGAGAATGGGGCCAAGTGAGCATATTCCCTCTAAGGCTCAGTCCTCTGTTCTCAACGCTCCCTGGCTAATACGGGAAATGGCGAATATGTATGAAATCGAAGGAGAAGAATTCGATAGCCAATTGGTATACAGAAATATAGAAGGAATTCTATGGATATTTGAATATTCATTCAGCACACGAGTGAATATTCATACAGTCGAGCAAGACGAGGTGACCCACAGAAACCGAATATTCACTGACCGAATATCCAAATATGACTCATCTTGGCCCTCTCCTAGTTCCCCCACCCCCCCATTTAGCAACACGTAACCCAAGGAATCAATTATATCTATCTACCGGAAGACTTCGATAGATGGTCAAACCAATGGCTTCTTTTTTTTTTGGGGGGGGGGGGATGTAACTGGCCAGATAATGGTTAGCTGTAGTTGGAGGTGAGCTATCACGTACTTAGAATAGTCTAACTACCCTATAGGGCAATTAAGCAGTTAGGTCCTTTAAAAGACTAGTATACCCTAGAGTTGTTTGATCCTGAGATGTTATTAGTCCTAGAAATGATGAAAACTAGGTGCTATGGCCTTATGCTGAATCTCCCTAAAAGGGGATTAGATAAACTTAAAAGAAACTAATTAAATCATCCCAGATGACACTGGGGATCAGTGGCGGATGATAACGTCAACACTGAACAGTTCGTGGACTTCGGTGTACTGATTGAGAATACGTCGAACACAACAGATAGTCTCTCTCTCTCTCTCTCTCTCTCTCTCTCTCTCTCTCTCTCTCTCTCTCTCTCTCTCCACACACACACACACACACACACACACACACACACACACACAAGAACTGCCCCATTGCTCCCCCTTGGTGTGTGAAATACGAAGGGAGATTAACGTGGATTTCCACCACTTCCTCCTCCTCCTCCTCTCCTCTGGCCAGAGAAGGAAGCCTCCAGTGTTAAGCTGAAATACCTATGGCTCGCTAGAGATTGTAATTATGATATTAATCGTTGTTTCCCGCGTCAGCGAGGTAGCGCCAGGAAACAGACGACGAATGGCGCATCCACTCGTACACACACACACACACACACACACACACACACACATATATATATATATATATATATATATATATATATATATATATATATATATATATATCTTAATCCAGGTACGTAATCTATCGACCAACTCCTATGAGGTGGATGAACAGCTGGGTTGACATTGGACCGACTGCCACAAGTAGGATTCGAACCCAAGCACTGCTCGTGAATGCCTCAGGAACGCTATCCGCTCCACCACGGGTCCTTACATAACATTATTATGAAGATCGGAACCTTCATGTGTTGTAGCAATAGATTCCTCAAGGGAGTTCTTGAACCCACAGATGTCTGTTTTCTCTTCTGAAGACGTTTATAGTTGAGCATTTTCCTTCGTTTGTGGTATTCCCTCACCTTTCCCATGCCTTCCCTACCTCCTCACACAACATCTTACTAAATTGTAAGTTGTTATTCTGGCATGTTGTGCCTCTGATATCTAATTCTAAATCTTCTAAAAAGGGGGTTTGATGGCTGACCTCCCTACATCTGGGATTATTCTTCTAAGATTCAACATCAGATGTGGAGACTTTGGTCAGTAATGGCACGATCAACCATAGGGTCAAATACCCAGCAATGTTTACACCCACCCAACTCAACCAGCAGCCAAGACTCCTACTGCCATATTAGAAGGCCTACTGCCATATCAGAAGACCTACTGCCATATTAGAAGACCTACTGCCATATTAGAAGATCCATTGCCATATTAGAAGACCCATTGCCATATTAGAAGACCTACTGCCATATTAGAAGACCTACTGACATATTAGAAGACCTACTGACATATTAGAAGACCTATTGCCATATTAGAAGACCCACTGCTATATTAGAAGACCTACTGCCATATTAGAAGGCCTACTGCCATATTAGAAGCAACACTGCCATATTAGAAGACCCACTGCTATATTAGAAGACCCACTGCTATATAAAAAGGCCCCCTGCATGCTTGTGAAGAGGGGGGGGGGGGTCATTGACTGTGTCTTCGTCTGTGTGCCACTTGACGGTTATATAGCCACACCGTGTATACATCACCTCCTACAGAGGGTGTGTGTGTGTGTGTGTGTGTGTGACAAAGACCACCGATGGTCTGTGACGTATCTCATCATCATCATCTCATGCTCCATCATCATCATCACCATCATCATCACCATCATCATCATCATCATCTCATGCTCCATCATCATCATCATCATCATCTCTCCTGCTCCATTCCGCCACACACACTTGCTCCCACCACTCTTCCCTCTCCTCTTCCTCAGCGGAGCTCCCAGCTGCTGGCGTCTCCGAGTCTTCTGTATCTCACAGAGACAAAATACAGCAAAAATTGAGCCTCGGTATTGATACATTTATAGCTCCGAACACACACACACACACCCACACACACACACACACACACACACACACCCACACACACACACACACTGGAGCAACACAACATGAACAGACGTTGCCCTGATAACACAATGATCTACATGACTTTAAAAGAGTTCCAGTGACTCAGCCACGTAATGTCCTTAATGTGATATTTAAAGAGATAGTGCGACAGCTAAACTCGACTCCGGGTCATTCAACGAAGCCTCATGTGGAGGGAGTGGGTGGGTGGGTGAGTGGGTGGTTCACTGAAGCAGTAGGAGTGTGAACTGAGACTGCTTCGTCTGTACACTTGTGCATCGAGTGGGTGGTTCACTGAAGCAGTAGTAGTGTGAACTGAGACTGCTTCGTCTGTACACTTGTGCATGGAGTGGGTGGTTCACTGAAGCAGTAGTAGTGTGAACTGAGACTGCTTCGTCTGATACACTTGTGAATGGAGTGGGTGGTTCATTGAAGAAGTGGTAGTGTGAACTGAGACTGCTTCGTCTGTACACTTGTGCATGGAGTGGGGGGTTCATGAAGCAGTTATACCATAAGTTGACACTGTTTCATCTGTACACTTGTAGATCGAGTGGGTGGTTCATGAAGCAGTTATACCATAAGTTGAGACTGTTTCATCTGTATACTTGTAGATCAAGCTGGTGGTTCATGAAGCAGGTATACTATAAGATGACACTGCTTCATATATACACTGATGGAGGGAGTGGATGATTCGTAAAGAGTACGGTACGATTATCTGCTTCATATTACCAACAAAGTGATAAATAAGTCATAGATATGGATGCCATTTATGCGAACAAGTCTGTCATTCAATTAGTTGGTTATTTATGTGAATAAGTCATTCGGCCATTGTCATTCACTAATGAACCTAGCTTCTCAGTAGAGACAAGAAACAGGTAATTTACCAGCAAGCAAGAGCAGGAATCGAATGAAAACGTTAATCATACAGCTTCGCAGGTGTTCAGTAGAGGTTGATAAGAAAAAGCAGAAGATATGGCTTAACATAGAGTTACACTGATGCACACACCACACAGCAACACTGTCTTGGCCTTAAAGTGAATGTGAAAGATGCCATCAACTTAAAGTCATTCGAGGAGAAGGATAGCAAGGCAAGGAGGACTCTTTGAAGGATAGATCGAAACAGTGGGGTGGGGGGGGGATATAGATGTGAAGGGAAGAGAGAGAGAGAGAGAGAGAGAGAGAGAGAGAGAGAGAGAGAGAGAGAGAGAGAGAGAGAGAGAGAGAGAGAGAGAGAGAGAGAGAGAGAGAAGAGAGACTGATCAAGATACTGGAAGATGAAAGAGAAGGAGTGACAATGATGGTATGTGGACACACACACACACACACACACACACACACACACACACACACTGGCAGAAGGAAACGTTCACTCAATGTCTCACATACTCCCACACTGGCAAGCCACAACCCAACCTTGAAAGCGAAGAGCAGACGCTGTGGGGACGACTTGCAATGTACGCTGAGAGAGTATGGACGCTCACAGGGAATAGCTGTGAGCTTCTGAGGAAAGAGGGTTTAGAAAACGGAACGTGGAGTGTTGACAGGTAGCCTCCGGACGCGGGGCGAAGAAAACGGCGAGTGTTAACGAGGGCGAGGGAGTTCGAGTGAGTGTGTGGAGGGAGTTCGAGTGAGCGTGTGGAGTGAGGCGAGGGGGAGGGTGAGTTTGCCTCCCAAAGTTAGGTCTGTGTAAGCAATACTGTGCGAGGTGAGCGTGTTATTCTGGGCCAGTGGGTGGCTGTGTGGAGAGAGAGAGAGAGAGAGAGAGAGAGAGAGAGAGAGAGAGAGAGAGAGAGAGAGAGAGAGAGAGGCGGGCATCCGCTCCCATCCCGAGGCAAACTGGGCGAAATATGTATGAAGGCGACTCAGTCATGAGTTCAAGTTTCGTCGCCTTCAATGAGTTCTCGTGTCGTCTTCTGACTGTCACGCCACGCATGCGTGTTCCAGTCCTGAGTATTTCCCGTAGATCTCTACATCTCTCTCTCTCTCTCTCTCTCTCTCTCTCTCTCTCTCTCTCTCTCTCTCTACCCCCGTCATCTGATGCTTCGAATCCCACGCTTTCACCGATCCATCTGATTACACATTCCATCCCACTAGGTTACGAGACCGACTTATATATATGTATATATGTATGTATGTATGTATGTATGTATGTATGTATGTGTATGTATGTATGTATCTATATATATATACAACATACCAAGCCTTTGTCTCCTCTACATCATCCTTTTCACCGCTGCCAACATTCGTCCTTCAATTATAATACATCTTGATTCACATTCTTTTCAAAACAAACTCCATCATTGTACCAGTGTATCCCCCCAGCGAACCACACGTTACCTCCCCTATAGCATATAATGATCATGATATCTGCTCTCCAGCTTCCCCCCCACTCATCTTCACACACTGCCACCCGAGACTGTTCTCGCTGTTCTACTTATGTTCTGACGTTATCGAGAACTGGGAACTGTAGAACATCAGGTTTATCCCTATAACTTCAGAGCTAAAAACGTCTCTGCCCTTTCTATGGTTATTTTGGGCTGTTTGGACATTTCTATGCGCGCCAGGAAACAGGCGAAGAATGGCCCATTCACTCATATCCACATATATATACACATAAACGCCCATACATGCACATATACATACATATACATATCAACATATACATACATACACATACACATACACCGACATTACATACATACACATGTAAAATTCATACTTGCTTGCCTTCATCCATTCTCGTCGCTACCCCGCTCCACAGGATAACATATTTATAGATATTAATCTTCTTTCCAATGTTCTCTAACTTTCTCAATAATTTTCTATCGTAAGGCGGCTGCTCAAACACCAGTTGTCCGCAATACTCCATTGATCACATTCAAGCCCTCGCCTACACACACAGGCATCATCAGGAATCTACAAAAACACAGAGAGAAAAAAAAAAATGCGTCACATTAAAGGTTTCTGTTGACCTACTTCGTGTATTTAGTGATGGACTTTCTATATTCCTAACTCGTTTAATATTGCTCTTCTGTGTTTTTCCTCAATTCTATGTTTTTCTATATTTCTACTTACATATGTTGTATTTAGACTGTAATTCATACTACCCTTCATGATGTAAATAATTTGATTCGCTTTGAGTATTTTCTATTCTTTTTGATGTACTTTGTACGGTGTTTTTTCCCCGAGTGTTTTTAATATTTTGTTTGTGTTTTCAATATCATATCCTAGTTTTGTAACGCAATTTTTTTTTCTTTTTCTGTAGATTCCTGATGATGCCTGTGTGTGTGTAGGCGAGAGCTTGAATGTAGTCAATGGAGCATTGCGAACAACTGGTGTTAGAGCAGCCACCTAATGATAGAATATTATTGAGAAAGTCAGAGAACATAAAAAAGATCAATAACCATAAATATGCTGTCGTATTCAGTTCTATGTACATGAGAGAAAACCTGCTCTCAGCTTACACTTATATATATATATATATATATATATATATATATATATATATATATATATATATATATATATATTCCTATGAGTCCCTGGGGAAGTGAAACACGATAAGTTCCCAAGTGCACTTTCGTGTAATAATCACATCATCAGGGAAGACACAAGAGAGAAATATAACAGTCAGTTGACTTACAGCGAAGAGACGTAGCTAGAACGCCATTTGGTATACAAGTGACTATATATATATATATATATATATATATATATATATATATATATATATATATATATATATATATATTTATGCTTCCCAGTTTCCTGCTCTAAAGAAGTAGCGCCAGGAACAGACGAACAATGCTCTCATTTGCTCACCTCCACACTCTCTAGTTGTGTCGTACAATGCACCGTAACATGATCCCAGGCGCAGTACCACAATGGCTATCATATGATCCTCTCCTGGTCCAGCTCCCTGTAGAGTTTTTCTCCCTGCCTCATATACACGTCGGACGCTGGAACTCAACCCCCTTTGTCTATCTTTCGCTTTACTGTTAGCAATACGTAACTCACATGATTATTCTATGACGTGTTCCTTTTTATTCCTTGGGGGGATAGGGTAGTTACGGAACGACCCATGTATTCCCTGTGTTTCGTGAGAGACGACGAGATATGGGTGTTAACAGCGGCGGGGTTGGAAACCCTCCCTTCCTTGTATACATCATTCGTGAAGGTCAGATGTAGAAGAAAGAGCCAAGCTAAGATTATCCCTCGAAGGCTCAGACTGGATTTTCTGAATGTGCATGGGTGTCAATAGGATGAAGAGAAGGGAGAGATAGGTTGTATGTTTGTGGAAAAGAACCTGGATGCTATGGCTCTGGGTGAACCTAAACTCAAGGGGAAGGAGGAAGAATGGCTTGGGATTGTACTGGAGGTAAAGTCTGTGGTTAGTCAGTATAAGAAAGCGAGCTCACCTCTGACATGACTGAGAATGAAGGTCCAAACTCACGCTCAAATCAAACTCTCTCTCTCTCTCTCTCTCTCTCTCTCTCTCTCTCTCTCTCTCTCTCTCTCTCTCTCTCTCTCTCTCAACCCCGATAACTTCAACTTTATTCCCATAACTTTCAACTTTCACCTTTCGCACGCTCTCTTAAACTCAGACACTAACCAGCTTCTACACTTTTTCACTCGAGTCTGCCACCAGAGCCGTCATCTACAAACAGCAGCTGACTCACCTTCCCAATCTAAGCAGACTACAAATCCGATGATGTTTACAAAACCTTCGCAGTTACTTTCCTCACCACTCCATGCATAAGGAGATCAAACAGCCACGGTGACATCACACACCTTTGCCGCAGACTCACCTTTACCAGGAACCACGCCTCCTCTTCTCCTCCTACTCGCATAGATGCCTTATTTTCTTGTAGAATCACTTCACCTCTTCTAATAGCTTTCCTCCCATACAATTCATTCGTAACGCATTCCACAACTAATTTCTCTCAACTCGAACATACGCTTTCTATTTTTTTTTCACACTAAATCTTGTTTTACTCTATTTCTCACAATTTTTTCCAAAAGTAAACACCTGATCCACGCATCCCTTACCACTTCTGAAGTCACATCGCTTCTCGCCAGTGTGATACTGTGTACATGTTGTCATCCTCTCAATCACCACTCCCTCATACAACTTCACCAGGTATTCTCCAACATTCCCTTTTTGTCCTCCTTGTTAGCTTGCAATGGCACCAAGCAAGCCTTCAACCAGTTCTCAGACTCCTCACTTTGAGCCATACAAGCTATAAATAACATGACTAACCAATCAGCATCACCATCACTCGCCTTCTTGAGAGCTTCATCTGCAATCTTAACCATTACGGCCGCTTTGCCGCACTTCTCCGTACGTAAGGCTTTCAACATCTCCGATCTTTTCACCAAACCTCTTACCAGTAGTCTATTACTTTACGTACCTGGATGTCCTAACTACCAAACATCATCCACCCCGTCAAGCAACGCAACCACTTCAAAACACCCACTCCAACTCCAACACTGCAGTGTTGTGGATGGAACTGTTGAACTGTGATTGTATACAGGGTGTCCCCCCTCAAAATGTACTCACTTTTTGACACTCTATAACTCAGTGATTTTTTTTTTTCAGATATATGTATATATGTCCACTATGCGTCACTGCTATAAAGCACTATGTTGCTTTCAAAGTGGTGTGTATACACCGGGGCCTCTGAGTGTTCAGCATTGACTTCCACTCCCGTGCATATCATCTATTCGACGAACCCAGAGGAACCATTCCAGCCAGGGCAGGAAAAAGATATTTTAGAAACATGGAAATAAATCCATAGAAAACGAGCAGAAAGTGATATATACAGACACAGCCACGTTTAACTACTTATGACTTCCAAGGCTGTTGGGAAGTGGCAAGCATCCCACTCTCCCATCGTTCCCAGAGGCGCCCTAGCACACCCGGGTGTTTGGAAGCAATATCAAGAAGTGCTTTCTCTTGCTCTTGGAAGCTCTCATACCGAGAGCTGGTATACCGTTATGAGGACTCCATCACCTCAAATGGCCACACAAAGAATTTCGACCACAGGGAGAAAGTCTGACAAAACGTACTGAAGATAATGCTATACTTTTGTCTAATATTTCATAGTTTATATTAGCCTCACTGATCACTTGTTGTATGGACATCCCCAGTTTAAATCTTGCTATCCATAACTCCGAATTGCCATGGGATTTATCTCCATCTTTTCATGCTTATTCGTCATTTCCCATATTTGTGAGGTAGCGTCAGGCACAAGAAGGGTTTCCTTTGCTCACTTCCATTCCTAAGTTGTCATTCATGACAGAAACTAGAGCTCCATAAATGTATAGCTGAACCGCACAAAACGATTCCGTGACTCTCATTGGCAGCACGTCGCCCCCCTTGTACCACATCACTCTAATTCGCTCTATCCCATGCACGCCTCTCACTATCGTAAATGCCTGGCACCCCATAACTCAAACCCTTACACTCCACCCTGTCGTTTCTTCATCGGTCTCCATTTCAACCTCTTTACTTCCTCCACTTCCGACACGCATATCCCCTTAGCCTCTCTTTACTCATCCTCTCCATATGTCCAAACCAAAGTCGATAAGATAGCTGGAGGACCTGATGGTGGCGCTGACGTGTTCTCTCCCATTTCGTTTATGGTTTCGGGAGAAATAAAGAAGTTTGATGGACTTAATGTCAGAGACTTCTCACGAAATCATAAACCAATCAACATTCCTCAGGATATTAGATTGGCATTATCAAGTTCTCACCGTATTATGCTGGCAATGATAGCAATTCAGCGGACCACACTGGCATTATTAAGCGTACACCTCTGACAATAACAGACTGTTTAGCACATTATGCTAGTGTTGGTAACTGCACAGAAGACAAAATCAAGATTGGTGTGTGCTTAGCGGATTATGCTAGTATTAGCGGGGGCTTACCAGATCAGAGCGAACATCAACAGGTTTCTGATTAAGCGAACATTAACAGGTGTTCAGATTAAGCGAGCATCAACAGGTGTTCAGATTAAGCGAACATCAACAGGTGTTCAGATTAAGCGAACATCAACAGGTGTTCGGATTAAGCGAACATCAACAGGTGTTCGGATTAAGCGAACATCAACAGGTGTTCAGATTGAGCGAACATCAACAGGTGTTCGGATTAAGCGAACATCAACAGGTGTTCGGATTAAGCGAACATCAACAGGTGTTCGGATTAAGCGAACATCAACAGGTGTTCAGATTAAGCGAACATCAACAGGTGTTCGGATTAAGCGAACATCAACAGGTGTTCAGATTAAGCGAACATCAACAGGTGTTCAGATTAAGCGAACATCAACAGGTGTTCGGATTAAGCGAACATCAACAGGTGTTCAGATTCAGCGAGCATGAACATCCTGGGTAAGACTCCTTACCCTAGCGCAGGAGGTCATAAGAATAATGCTTCAGTTCCTGATGGTTCGAACAGGTTCCGAAAC
>NC_092273.1:24069071-24074071 GCF_036320965.1 Panulirus ornatus
TGTGTGTGTGAGTGTGTGTGTGTGTGTGTGTGTGTGTGTGTGTGTGTGTGTGAGTGTGTGTGTGTGTAAGGGGTGGGGGTGGGGGAGGGTCTGTGCGTGGGTGTTTCTGTCTGTTAAGGTGTCTTTGTGTGGGGTGTATTTGGGTATAAGTGCGTCTGTATGTGGGTGTGTCTGTGTCTAGCTGTGTCTATGTGTGGGGTGTATTTGGGTATGGGTGTGTCTGTATGTGGGTGTGTCTGTGTCTAGCTGTGTCTATGTGTGGGGTGTATTTGGGTATGGGTGTGTCTGTATGTGGGTGTGTCTGTGTGTAATTACCTATTTGTACTGAGGGAGGGAGTTTTCCACTCAAGGGGGAGCCCCATCTCTCGAACATGTTCTACCATCATACATTCTAAACTACTGTTTGTTCTCCAAATTCAAGATAATAGCATTCAGTTACTCCATCCATCTACAACTGTTATCCTGTAAGAACATTTCATAACATCTTTTCTAACAAGCTTTGTTGATAATTTCATGTTATGTTCTCTGGTTGTTCTGTCCTTCCATCGTTGAATAACTGTTCACTGATGGGAATATTGAACAGATTCAAAAGCTTTAGGAGTTGTGACCAGGTCACCCTTCCCTCTTCTCTCTTCCATTATGGACATATCTAAAGCCTCTAACCTTTTTCCTGTAACTCATCTGTCTTAATTCTGGCAGTCTTTATTGCCCTCCTCTGGACTTTCTCTAACAGCTCTTTGTGCGTTGACCAAACTGGAGAGCCATCCAGGACGTGAACCTTTTGTTCAACATTTCCTTCTCCACACACTTGAATTCTGTTCTAGTATTGGCCAGCAGACACTTCTCGTTCACTGTGCTCCAAATGTGTCACTCTGGTGACAGGTTTTTAGGACAATGTCATCTCCCAAGTCACTCTTATACACATATTCCAGCATCTTATTTCCTAGCAGGTCGAAGCCATATCGAGATCTATTTTCTCTGATTATTTCACATTTACTCCGGTCGAATTCCATCTGCTCAAACTCTGGAATAATTTCATCAATCCACTTCATTCTTTTTTTTCGCTTCCTTCATGACTGAGGCATCATCTGCAAACACATTCAGCCATGACTCCAGTCCCTTCTTGCAAGCCTAGTAAATAGATAAGAGGAGCGATGGTCCCGGGATAGACTCCTTCGACACGCCACTATTAACCTCCTCTTTATTTCAAGAAAGTCCTTCTGGCATCCGTTCTTTGATCTCTTCCACGAAGATTAGCTACTGTCCTTCTAATACTTCCACCTCATATCCTGCCTTAAGGTCCAGTTTCGTTATACAATCCTCCTTCATGGTACAGTGTCAAACGCTTTCTAGAAATGTGTGTGGGTGTGTCTGTGTGTGTCTGCATGTGGGTGTGTCTGTGTGTGTCTGCATGTGGGTGTGTCTGTGTGTATCTGCATGTGGGTGTGTCTGTGTGTATCTGCATGTGGGTGTGTCTGTGTGTGTCTGCATGTGGGTATGTCTGTGTGTGTCTGCATGTGGGTATGTCTGTGTGTGTCTGCATGTGGGTGTGTCTGTGTGTGTCTGCATGTGGGTGTGTCTGTGTGTGTCTGCATGTGGGTGTGTCTGTGTGTGTCTGCATGTGGGTGTGTCTGTGTGTGTCTGCATGTGGGTGTGTCTGTGTGTGTCTGCATGTGGGTGTGTCTGTGTGTGTCTGCCTGTGGGTGTGTCTGTGTGTATCTGCATGTGGGTGTGTCTGTGTGTATCTGCATGTGGGTGTGTCTGTGTGTGTCTGCATGTGGGTATGTCTGTGTGCGTATGCATGTGGGTGTGTCTGTGTGCGTATGCATGTGGGTGTGTCTGTGTGTATCTGCATGTGGGTGTGTCTGTGTGTGTCTGCATGTGGGTGTGTCTGTGTGTGTCTGCATGTGGGTGTGTCTGTGTGTGTCTGCATGTGGGTGTGTCTGTGTGTGTCTGCATGTGGATGTGTCTGTGTGTATCTGCATGTGGGTGTGTCTGTGTGTGTCTGCATGTGGGTGTGTCTGTGTGTGTCTGCATGTGATTGTGTCTGTGTGTGTCTGCATGTGGGTGCGTCTGTGTGTGTCTGCATGTGGGTGTGTCTATGTGTGTCTGCATGTGGGTGTGTCTGTGTGTGTCTGCATGTGGGTGTGTCTGTGTGTGTCTGCATGTGGGTGTGTCTGTGTGTATCTGCATGTGGGTGTGTCTGTGTGTGTCTGCATGTGGGTGTGTCTGTGTGTGTCTGCATGTGGGTGTGTCTGTGTGTGTCTGCATGTGGGTGTGTCTGTGTGTATCTGCATGTGGGTGTGTCTGTGTGGGTCTGCATGTGTGTGTGTCTGTGTGTGTCTGCATGTGGGTGCGTCTGTGTGTGTCTGCATGTGGGTGTGTCTGTGTGTGTCTGCATGTGGATGTGTCTGTGTGCGTCTGCATGTGGGTGTGTCTGTGTGTGTCTGCATGTGGGTGTGTCTGTGTGTGTCTGCATGTGGGTGTGTCTGTGTGTGTCTGCATGTGGGTGTGTCTGTGTGTGTCTGCATGTGGGTGTGTCTGTGTGTGTCTGCATGTGGGTGTGTCTGTGTGTGTCTGCATGTGGGTGCGTCTGTGTGTGTCTGCATGTGGGTGTGTCTGTGTGTATCTGCATGTGGGTGTGTCTGTGTGTGTCTGCATGTGGGTGCGTCTGTGTGTGTCTGCATGTGGGTGTGTCTGTGTGTATCTGCATGTGGGTGTGTCTGTGTGTGTCTGCATGTGGGTGTGTCTGTGTGTGTCTGCATGTGAGTGTGTCTGTGTGTGTCTGCATGTGGGTGTGTCTGTGTGTATCTGCATGTGGGTGTGTCTGTGTGTGTCTGCATGTGGGTGTGTCTGTGAATGTTAAGTCTGTGTGTGGGGTGTGTTTGTCTGCTAGGCGGGTCTGTATGAGGGTGTATCTGCGTGTATGTATGCAATTACATATTTGTACTTACATATTTCTAATGCATAGGAAGGGAGTTTTACACTCTCTGCTGTCATACATTCCTAAACTTGTGTATGCTGTCCGCATGCAGTGTTTCCTTATTCACTCGTTTCCATTCATACACCCAGCTTTCTTTTCTTGTATAAGAAAGAGCTCACTCTCTCGTAGATATCTAAAGAAACAGAGCTCACTCTCTCGTAGATATCTAAAAACAGAGCTCACTCTCTCGTAGACATCTAAAAAACAGAGCTCACTCTCTCGTAGACATCTAGAAAACAGAGCTCACTCTCTCCTAGACATCTAGAAAACAGAGCTCACTCTCTCGTAGACATCTAAAAAACAGAGCTCACTTTCTCGTAGACATCTAAAAACAGAGCTCACTTTCTCGTAGACATCTAAAAAACAGAGCTCACTTTCTCGTAGACATCTAAAAAACAGAGCTCACTCTCTCGTAGACATCTAAAAAACAGAGCTCACTCTCTCGTAGACATCTAAAAAACAGAGCTCACTTTCTCGTAGACATCTTAAGAGGTGTCTCCAGCAAGACCTCACTCACAAACCGTTCTGTCTTTTCCCTTCTGTACCCATACTTCTGCAGGAGGGAAGTTATCCAATTACTTCCGGATCATCTTTTTCTAAACAGGTCTAACCACTCGTTATGTGAAGGCCAGTCCATCGCTCAGCGCCTCCTCGCGTTCTCATTTCCGATAGACAGTCATTAAGTTTGTGTCTTCATCCATTCCCCTTGGCACCTCGTCTTATTCTGCCGACATATCGAACAACATCTCAAGTAGCTACCAGGTGGATCTGCATACAACAAAGTCAGGTGTATCTGCACACACCTGTGCCAGCTGTATTTACACACACCTGTGCCAGGTGTATCTGCACACACCTGTACCAGTTGTATCTGCACACACCTGTGCCAGCTGTATCTACACACACCTGTACCAGTTGTATCTGCACACACCTGTGCCAGCTGTATCTACACACACCTGTACCAGTTGTATCTGCACACACCTGTGCCAGCTGTATCTGCACACACCTGTACCAGTTGTATCTGCACACACCTGTGCCAGCTGTATCTACACACACCTGTACCAGTTGTATCTGCACACACCTGTATCAGCTGTATCTACACACACCTGTGCCAGGTGTATCTACACACATCTTCAGCACATATGTTGATATATCATCTTTCTCATGAGCCCCATGTTGATCAAGACGCCTTGGGTTCATCATTAATCCTATATATTAATCATCTTTCTATCATCGCTTTCCCCATTCCATCTGGCTGGTGTGGGAGGTTCTCTGATAACAGTCTATCCTTGATGGGATGATAGATGACGGTCTATCCTTGATGGGATGATAGATGACAGTCTATCCTTGATGGGATGATAGATGACAGTCTATCCTTGATGGGATGATAGATGACGGTCTATCCTTGATGGGATGATAGATGACAGTCTATCCTTGATGGGATGATAGATGACGGTCTACCCTTGATGGGATGATAGATGACGGTCTATCCTTGATGGGATGATAGATGACAGTCTATCCTTGATGGGATGATAGATGACGGTCTATCCTTGATGGGATGATAGATGACGGTCTATCCTTGATGGGATGATAGATGACGGTCTATCCTTGATGGGATGATAGATGACAGTCTATCCTTGATGGGATGATAGATGACAGTCTATCCTTGATGGGATGATAGATGACGGTCTATCCTTGATGGGATGATAGATGACAGTCTATCCTTGATGGGATGATAGATGACAGTCTATCCTTGATGGGATGATAGATGACAGTCTATCCTTGATGGGATGATAGATGACAGTCTATCCTTGATGGGATGATAGATGACAGTCTATCCTTGATGGGATGATAGATGACAGTCTATCCTTGATGGGATGATAGATGACAGTCTATCCTTGATAGGATGATAGATGACTTTCGATAGTTTTCCACCTAGTTCACTAAGATTCGTTTCAAAATTCTTCTTCTTTCGTTCCCCCCACAGTGGGCAGTCTTCTCACATCCCCCCACAGTGGGC
>NC_092273.1:24076571-24124071 GCF_036320965.1 Panulirus ornatus
TCTCTCTCTCTCTCTCTCTCTCTCTCTCTCTCTCTCTCTCTCTCACACACACACACACACACACACACACAGTTTCCTGCACTGCTAAGTTCACATTCCTCATTGAGTCCTCCTTCTTCCACCGCGTCACAACCTCGTTACACCACAGCCCACCTCACCCCTTCAGCCTCCGCCACACTCGGGTGTGACGAGCAGGTTTTACATGTGAGTGTGTCACGTGTTACATACAGGCTTCAAGCCAGTGGGGGGTGTTAGGTGAGGGGGTGTTAGCGTGACACAAGAAGAGACACAGTCCCATCTGTAGCTCACCCATGTGGCACAGACCCACCCTACCTGATCATCTGGGTAGCCTCAGTCGTATGAGGACCCCCCCCCCCCCCCCGCAGGTTCACAGACCTCCTTTAAGAACAGAAGTTGGGGCAAGTCTGGGAAGTTATTAAGTTCCGGGGATGATGGCTGCTGCAGTGGCTGGCTGGCTGGCTGGCTAGCTGGCTGGCTGGTTGGTTGGTTGGCTGGTTGGTTGCCTGGCTGGCTGGCTGGCTTGGTGGCTGGTTGCCTGGCTGGCTGGGTGGCTGGGTGGCTGGTTACCTGGCTTGCTGGGTGGCTGGGTGATTGGTTGGCTGACTGGCTGGTTAGCTGGCTGGCTGGTTGGTTGGCTGGCTGACAACGAGCATTTCATTAGGGTGACAGTCCCCTGGTGATGTGTGTGAAGCAGCTGGAGGTTTAAATCTGACCCCTACACTCGACCCTCTACCAACTCGACCCTCTACCAACTCGACCCTCTACCAACTCGACCCTCTACCAACTCGACCCTCTACCAACTCGACCCTCTACCAACTCGACCCTCTACCAACTCAACCCTCTACCAACTCGACCCTCTACCAACTCGACCCTCTACCAACTCGACCCTCTACCAACTCAACCCTCTACCAACTCGACCCTCTACCAACTCAACCCTCTACCAACTCGACCCTCTACCAACTCGACCCTCTACCAACTCGACACTCTACCAACTCAACCCTCTACCAACTCGACCCTCTACCAACTCGACCCTCTACCAACTCGACCCTCTACTAACTCGACCCTCTACCAACTCAACCCTCTACCAACTCGACCCTCTACCAACTCAACCCTCTACCAACTCGACCCTCTACCAACTCGACCCTCAACCAACTCGACCTTCTACCAACTCGACCCTCTACCAACTCGACCCTCTACCAACTCGACCCTCTACAAACTCGACCCCTACCAACTCAACCCTCTACCAACTCAACCCTCTACCAACTCGACCCTCTACCAACTCGACCCTCTACCAACTCAACCCTCTACCAACTCGACCCTCTACCAACTCAACCCTCTACCAACTCGACCCTCTACCAACTCGACCCTCTACCAACTCAACCCTCTACCAACTCGACCCTCTACCAACTCGACCCTCTACCAACTCAACCCTCTACCAACTCGACCCTCTACCAACTCGACCCTCTACCAACTCGACCCTCTACCAACTCGACCCTCTACCAACTCAACCCTCTACCAACTCGACCCTCTACCAACTCGACCCCTACCAACTCGACCCTCTACCAACTCAACCCTCTACCAACTCGACCCCTACCAACTCAACCCTCTACCAACTCGACCCTCTACCAACTCGACCCTCTACCAACTCGACCCTCTACCAACTCAACCCTCTACCAACTCGACCCTCTACCAACTCGACCCTCTACCAACTCAACCCTCTACCAACTCGACCCCTACCAACTCAACCCTCTACCAACTCAACCCTCTACCAACTCGACCCCTACCAACTCAACCCTCTACCAACTCGACCCTCTACCAACTCGACCCCTACCAACTCGACCCTCTACCAACTCGACCCCTACCAACTCGACCCTCTACCAACTCGACCCTCTACCAACTCGACCCTCTACCAACTCGACCCTCTACCAACTCAACCCTCTACCAACTCGACCCTCTACCAACTCAACCCTCTACCAACTCAACCCTCTACCAACTCGACCCTCTACCAACTCAACCCTCTACCAACTCGACCCTCTACCAACTCAACCCTCTACCAACTCAACCCTCTACCAACTCGACCCCTACCAACTCGACCCTCTACCAACTCGACCCTCTACCAACTCGACCCTCTACCAACTCGACCCTCTACCAACTCGACCCTCTACCAACTCAACCCTCTACCAACTCAACCATCTACCAACTCGACCCTCTACCAACTCAACCCTCTACCAACTCGACCCTCTACCAACTCAACTCTCTACCAACTCGACCCCTACCAACTCGACCCTCTACCAGGGGTGGGTTTGCTCACGCCGGAAGACATGGTGGGCTTGGCTGTGGGTTCGTGTGGGTCAGCTGTGGTCAGCCAGGCCACCCAGGAAGGGCTGGGGACTTGAGGCCTGTCTATCACTGGATAGATGGTTGGCGCCTGGGGTTTAATGGCCCGTGGCTTAGCCTACTAGATAGCCAGGACTATGTGTGGGTGGGACTATGTGTGGGTGGGACTATGTGTGGGTGGGACTATGTGTGGATATGACTATGTGTGGGTGGGACTATGTGTGGGAGTCACTATGTGTGGGTGTGACTAAGTGTAGGTGTGACTATGTGTGGGTGTGACTATGTGTGGGTGTGACTATGTGTGGGTGTAACTATGTGTGGGGGTGACTATGTGTGGGGGTGACTATGTGTGGGTGGGACTATGTGTAGGTGTGACTATGTGTGGGTGTGACTATGTGTGGGTGTGACTATGTGTGGGTGGGACTATGTGTGGGTGGGACTATGTGTGGATATAACTTTGTGTGGGTGTAACTATGTGTGGGTGTAACTATGTGTGGGTGTAACTATGTGTGGGTGTAACTATGTGTGGGTAGGACTATGTGTGGGTGTGACTATGTGTGGGTGTAACTACAGGAAAACGTAATCATCCCTTCTCACAGTACCGTGAGGGACTTCCACACTCATGGGGCGCCCATCTTTAATCTGCTCTCTCTCTCTCTCTCTCTCTCTCTCTCTCTCTCTCTCTCTCTCTCTCTCTCTCTCTCTCTCTCGTACAACCCTGCCAGGCTTTCGCACACTGTGACATTTTACAAGTTTCATCACACAGCTTATTCCCTGCTCTCACCATTACCTTACTAGAGAAGTCTTTCTTGTTTCACCACTTTCTCTTAAGATAATGGCTTGCTTAGTCTGTTGCTATGGCCTCTGGCGTTTCTGTTTCTGCATCTGTCAAAGACATCTTCTCTGTCAACAAGTTTAGAAACTTGGAGGTGGTGATCAAATCTTGGCTTACTCATCTCGCTTCCTTGGGAGGCAAAGTCGTCGCCTTTAACCTCTCCTTACAACACAGCTCTGTGATTATAGGAATTATCTTTGTTGCTCTTCTCTGGACCTTCTCTAATAGTTCTTTGTGTCTTTTTTTAACTGCGGTGACCAAACTTGAAGAGCATGTTCTAATCTGGGTCCTTTTCCCTCACACATGCAGAGTCCAAGCCGCTTGCTTCCTGCTGACTGAATTAATTTCTTTCTTCACCGTATCCATATGGCCCGACATTGACCTGGGCTGTATTGGACCAATTTTTTGGGGCGGGGAGGGTTTGTCTAAGTTCCTTTGTAAAGCAGATGTCATTCTTGTGATGTGCCATTCCTCTTGTGATCCTGGCATCATCTGCCATATGTAGGCACAAGTCTGGTCCATCTGGCAGGTTAGTGGTAGAACACAAACAGAAGTCGTCCCAAATCAAAGTCTTGTGGCACTCCAGTATGTAATTTCAACCCACGATCGTGAGTTGTTATAGCGCTAGAACATGTATAGTTATGCATGGGCATGGGTATGCCTGGGTGTGACTGTGTATTAATATGACCATATGTGGGTGTATGTGTAACTACCTATCTGTGATTACATATCTATTTTATGGGGAGGGAACTCTACCCTTGTTGGACCCCATCTCGTGAACCTTCCCCGTCAAACAACTTTTCAAACGTCTGTATGTTGTCCACATTTTGCTATTTCCTCACTCAGTCTGATGCATTCATCCACCTCTCTTATACAACGAGAAACATTTCCTCATATCTTCTCTAACAAGTTTCTTGCTCAGTTGGATGTTACTTGCTCTGGTTTAAGTCACCTGCTTTCTTCGCCTCTAACTTATGATTATAAATAAGCCTTCTTAAATCTCCTCTTACTCTAGTATACCACCTTGTCTGCCCATCTCAAATCCTTCTCAGTTCGCTCTTTGTGCTTCTTTCACAGTGGTAAGAGCCCTTAAGAAGCATAGTTTAGCTTTGGCCTGATATGCAATGCGAACACTTTGCGACACATTTCCTTATCCACCCACTTGAAAGCGGTTCTAATACTTAACAGCAGACAATTTGACTCCTATACAGTGTATAATGGTGAGGCACTGGCGACAGGTGTGGGTCAATGTGGATCCCAAGTTACCTCTCACACATAGATTTCTGCAGCTTATCCCCTCCGAGATACTTTGTATCCATCAATGGTGAATCGCCTCAACCATGTATCACTTGGTTTTGGTTTAGGTCCCCTTTGTAAGTTGATGCAAGTCTACTCATTACTCATTACTTTCCCCTCATGACCTCGGCATCATCCGCACACCTGATCAGGTATGAGTCCAATCCTTGTGGCAACTCATACATATAGATCAAGAAGAGCAACGGCTTCAGAACCTAGCCTTGCTGGACACCAGCAGTGACCCCATCCAAACACAAGAGAGGCTGTTTTGACACACGTCCTTTTGTTTCCCTCCAGTACGATGAATTACTGTCTAACAAAGGAGACTTCCTCTTATTCCTGCCCGAAGATCCATCTTCTTTTTCCAGCCACCTGTGTGGTGCCGTGTCAAATGCTTTCAGGTACTCCGCATCAACACAATCCACACCCACCTCTTCTCATGTGTTGGTGTGGTTGTACGTTGGGGCGACCCAAGTGTATATACCACTAGAATCCCGATATGCACGAGCGTAATTTCATTTTGAAGCAGAAACTGGAGGAGTTTATCCCCAAATTGTAGGTCTTAAAAGTCCTTTGTAATACTCTGTAAACACCAAATGGACCTTTAGGGACTGGAAGCGAGTCCAGCAACCTTAAACTCAGGTCATAAAGTAGATACAATAACTTTCACTTGTATTCTACTCCTGTTGCTTCTTTATGGCCGATATGACCTGGGGAATAATACGCACCTCTGGAAACGAATCATATATAACATATTGGTCTGTTATTGTTAAAAGTTCCTGAGGCAAAAGTCAGGAATGTATATGTATATAATGCTTCATCAAAATTGTCTACAACATTGTAGATTAGAGTGACAGACGACTGTTCTCATAATTTTTTTTTCCTCTTCCACGTAGAAGAATGGTACTACTCATGGTATGAGGAATGCAAGTACATTATTCCACGAGTAAGATGTATGCAAATGATCCTCATGCAAAGAGGGTACAGTGACCAAGTGTTATGTGTGTGTGTGTGTGTGTGTGTGTGTGTGTGTGTGTGTGTGTGTGTATGTTAAGATTTTGACGATTGTTAACATAAACATTTATGGAAAACTAAATATTTCTCTTTCTTTGATCGATACATTTCTGAATTGGACAAGCGCCTCAACACAGATAAACGAGTCCAGTAAATGAAGACGTGGGTTTTTTATTATCTGCATTTAATGTAATTATCATCAAGAATTTCAAGAAATTAACCTTAATGTTTTTCTTTTTTCGTCTCTAACTTGGCTTATTTGAATGTTGTGTTAAAAAAACACATTTAACATTTCTTGTAAATTGAGTGTAAATTTACGGGATGGCATCTACCAATGCCTCCGAGGTACAAGGTTTAACAGTGCTGGCCATAGATAAACACAGGCGAACTTAGTAAACAGAAAAACGAGAGAATATGCAAATGGCAGACATATTTGACACACACACACACACACACACACACACACACACACACACACACACACACACGTACAAACATACAGACGTAATTTGGCGACATAAACAAACAAACAATCCACACACCCCCCCCCTGCACTTTCTTAAACTAACAGGCAACAAAGAATAATGAACACACACACACGCACACACAAGACATACACACATACACCTATGAAATATGGAATAGCTGAAACAAACATACAAACAAACAGGAGTATGAAAAAATAATAATGAGAACTTGTGACACCAAAATAGTGACTGATTAGAAAACCTTGTTTTCTGTAAACCATGTGATTATCTTTGAAATTCCAACACACACACACACACACACACACACACACACACACACACATACACACACACACACACACACACACACACACACATACACACACACACACACACACACACACACACAAGAACGAAAACGTGAAATAAACTGATAGAAAACGATACAGAACAATACAAGAACATGAGGAACCTCTACAAGAACATGAATAACCTCTACAAGAACATGAATAACATCGACAAGAACATGAATAACCTCTACAAGAACATGAATAACATCGACAAGAACATGAATAACCTCTACAAGAACATGAATAACCTCTACAAGAACATGAATAACATCGACAAGAACATGAATAACCTCTACAAGAACATGAATAACATCAACAAGAACATGAATAACCTCTACAAGAACATGAATAACATCGACAAGAACATGAATAACCTCTACAAGAACATGAATAACCTCTACAAGAACATGAATAACCTCTACAAGAACATGAATAACCTCTACAAGAACATGAATAACATCGACAAGAACATGAATAACCTCTACAAGAACATGAATAACCTCTACAAGAACATGAATAACATCGACAAGAACATGAATAACCTCTACAAGAACATGAATAACATCGACAAGAACATGAATAACCTCTACAAGAACATGAATAACCTCTACAAGAACATGAATAACATCGACAAGAACATGAATAACCTCTACAAGAACATGAATAACATCTACAAGAACATGAATAACATCGACAAGAACATGAATAACCTCTACAAGAACATGAATAACCTCTACAAGAACATGAATAACATCTACAAGAACATGAATAACATCGACAAGAACATGAATAACCTCTACAAGAACATGAATAACATCAACAAGAACATGAATAACATCTACAAGAACATGAATAACATCGACAAGAACATGAATAACATCGACAAGAACACGAGGAATCCACCATGAGAGGGAGAGACACTCCTCTACGAGGCAGGATGAGGTAGGAGCGCGCTCCTCTCCTGGTATACAAGTGGTCAACACGACCTGTGTTCTCAATAACGAGAGAGAGAGAGAGAGAGAGAGAGAGAGAGAGAGAGAGAGAGAGAGAGAGAGAGAGAGAGAGAGAGAGAGAGAGAGAGAGAGACGTAACTGTCTCTTGTGTCTCAGGCTCCAGGAGTCTCATCTGCGGGAGATGGTCTCCCCAAGACATTACCAGGCCCTTCATCGCTCCTCTTAATGTCGTTAGGACGCTGGAAGCGCTGGACGCACTCTCCAGGACGCAGGCAGCGCTGGACGCACTCTCCAGGACGCAGGCAACGCTGGACGCACTCTCCAGGACGCTGGCAGCGCTGGACGCACTCTCCAGGACGCTGGCAGCGCTGGACGCACTCTCCAGGACGCTGGCAGCGATGGACGCACTCTCTGGGTCACTAGCAACGCTAGACGCACTCTCCAGGTCACTGGGCAACACTAGACGCACTCTCCAGGTCACTGGGCAACGCTAGACGCACTCTCCAGGTCACAAGCAACACTGGACGCATTCTACAGGTCACTAAGCAAGGCTGGACGCACTTTCCAGGTCTCTGGCACTGGTGGACGCACACTCTGAGTCCCTGTGCCACGCTGGAACGCACTCTCCAGGTCACTGGGCAACGCTGGAACACACTCTCCAGGTCACTGGGTAACGCTGGAACGCACTCTCCAGGTCACTGGGTAACGCCGGACGCACTTTCCAGGTCTCTGGCACTGGTTGACGCTCTCTTCGGGTCACTGGGCTACGCTGGAACGCTCTCTCTCCGGGTCACTGGGACACGCTGGAACGCACCCTCCAGGTCACCAGCGCCAGGAATTTCCACAGGGGGGACTTGACCTCATATTTCCTCATCTCTTCCATTTCGTGTGTTGGCGATGCTTGGCCTCTTGTCCGGCGCGCGTGATGCTATTGGCTGCACTGCGGCAGCTCTTCCTTCATATATATATATATATATATATATATATATATATATATATATATATATATATATATATATATATATATATATATTCCTATGAGTCCACGGGGGAAATGAAACACGATAAGTTGCCAAGTGCACTTTCGTGTAATAATCACATCACCAGGGGAGACACATGAAAGAAATATAACAGTCAGTTGATATACAACGAAGAGACGAAGCTAGGACGCCATTTGGTAAACATGTGATTGTCCATATATATATATATATATATATATATATATATATATATATATATATATATATATATGGGAAGGGGGGGGGGGGGGGGGGCTGGGAATTTTTCCCCTCCCCTCGCACTCTTGTATTACCAGTGTTTTTTTTTTTTTAGAAAGACATACTTTATTCTCGCAGGCTCCGGCTGGGAGGGGGGAGGGGAGAGAGAGAGAGAGAGAGAGAGAGAGAGAGAGAGAGAGAGAGAGAGAGAGAGAGAGAGAGAGAGAGAATGTTCGTGGTGGTTGTGATGATGAAGAGTGAGATTGACATGGTGGTGGTGTTACCAGACTCCGCCCGCAATTGGAGGTGAAAAGCCACCTTTAACAAGGCTGTATCACGAGCAGTTCAGTCTCGTCAAAGAACTTCTCACTACAATTGAATGTACATTTCCCTGCTACTGGAAGTAGCGCAGGCCTTGGGCTGCAGAAGACATTAGGCAGATCCTGGGGTAACGCCAGGCCTTTCATAGAAAATGGTCCTGGGGTGATCAATGATAAGACATAGTCTTGTAAATCAGAAAATGGAACAAAGGCTTTGGGGTACGAGGGGTCTGAACATTCAGGTGGGGGTCGAGGCATACGCCTTTGATACACAGCAGCTCGAGACTGGATGTCTGCAAATGAGGCTATTGTTCGCTAATTCCTGACGCTACCTGGCTGGAGCGAGAAAGGCAATTAAGTATGATACATGGGAGATGAGTGGGGCGAGAGCACGGGAGAAGATGGGAGGACCAGTGGGAGCTATTGGGAAGTGGAAGTGGACACAGATCTAAGGAAGAGGTGGAGTGTTCTAAAGGATTACCGAGTGTACGAATGGTAAATGACAGGGAATCGGACATAGCGTGTGTCGGACGAGGTGCTGTGTTCACTGAGGAAGTCATGGCGAATGTTACGATGAAAAGAGAAGAGGTGATGAAAACCCTGCGTAAGGTGGAGTGCGGCAAAGCAGCAGGAGTGGATTGGAAAGTAGTTAAGTCTCTCATGAATGGGAGTGGCGGCCGCCCTGCTGATTAGATAGCCATGGTGTATGGCGTTTGTATGGCCCAAGCTGAAGTGCTGAACGAAGAGTTATATAATCTAATATGCATTGATGGTGCTCCTGTATGGAGAACTTGGGTTAAAATGCGAATGTACCTGGTACTTTCTATGGGTGAGTGGTGATCAAAGGGGCAATGGGATACACAGTGCATCATACCAAGGAAGAACAATGCAGTTTCAGGAGTGGAAGAGAATGTGTGGACACGTCTCAGACGAATTCGTGCGTGAAATACGAGGAGAAAGAGGAGGCTTTATTTGTGCCTTTCACGGATCTGGAAAAAGCGTGTATTCACTATCCGCAGAGATGCCTTGTGGAAGGTGCTATAAATGTATGGTGTTGAGGGGAAGCCAAGAAAATGCTGTAAGAAGATTTTACCAGCGGGAGTCAGGCGTGTGTGCAAGGAGAGAGGTGGGTGGTGTTAGGTGAACATGGGTTTGCGTCAAGGGTGTGTGATGACGCCATGGCTTTTGAAACTGTTCACGGACGGGGTGGTGAGGGAGGGGTGAGGCTGCTACTTTGGGGCAGATTGGGGCAGTTTGGAAGGAGATTCGATGTTTGCAGATGACACGGCTGTGGTGAAAACGACTCCCAAAGACACACACGTATCAACCACACTCCTTTATCTGTTGTCCCACCCGGTGGACATGGCTAGTTTCCTGGGCGCTGCAGTGATCCTTATCAAGCGATGGTGTGGTCAGCTAGCGTGTGGATGCCTCCATTGGAATAGGGAGAAGCCATAGCCTTGCACTTATACAAGTGTGGACACTGACACCAAAATGGACTAGATTCATGATGCTTGCGTTTCCGTGCCTCTACATATCTCTTATTAGCCCACATACACGAGAAAATTACGACGCCTATACTTCAACGATCCGTGACGCGTCGGTTTTCCTCAACTGCGCTCCTGACGGAGACATAGTCGGGGAATATAGGATATCACAGGAGGGCAGTTAAGGGCGGTTAGATCCCGGGAGCCACGACTACACCGGGTCACATGACCGAGGACAATAACCTCCTTAAATACACAAGTGCATCACGTCGTTCTATAACGTAATCATCTCCCACAGTCCAATTTCTGATAAGCCAAGTTATACGTTCACTATGTGATCCTTTATCAGGTGTTCCACACCACTGATCAAAGATAAGAGAAGATTAGGATGAACTTTGGAGTCCTAAATATAAAGCAGAAGACAGAGATAACCGATCATAAACATTGGAATGAATCTAAACACTACATTGTAGCTGGCTGGAGTCTGAAACGAATGAGTATGTAAGACCAATGAACATCGACCAACACTAACACAGTGCGAGGTCGCGAAACATATAAATCCCGAGGTTTGGGGACCTTCAGTTCTTAGCTTGACCCAGGAACTAAGGTTTGGGGACCTTCAGTTCTTAGCTTGACCCAGGAACTAAGGCTGGGGGACCTTAAGTTCTTAGCTTGACCCAGGAACTAAGGCTGGGGGACCTTAAGTTCTTAGCTTGACCTAGGAGCTAAGTGCTAGAACAAGGAAGGACCAGCCAGTGTGGAGAATCTAGATGTAACCTGATGTGTGTGATTTAACATCTGCTACAGCGTCATCGAAAGTCGTCTGCAGCAACTAACCACACTACGTTTTCTTCAGGAGAGAGAAGCCTATGGAAGTGACCCAGCGATTGTCAGATATACATCTATCTATCTATCTATCTATGTATATATATGTTCATCTATTGTTTATTCATTATACATGATCGCCGTTTCCAGCGTCAGCGAGGTAGCGCCAGAAGACGAACGAAGAATGGCCCATCCACTCATAAGCACATATACACTCATATGCACATATATATGTATATATACATAAACACACACACACACGCTCATATACATACATATACATGGACATATACATACAAAGACATATACATATATACACATGTACATATTCAGACTTTATTGCCTTCATCCATTCTCGACGCTACCCCGCCCCATAGGAAACAACATCGCTACCCCAATGAACAGACCAGGCAGCACCTCCCGCCTGTTTGCGTCCAGTCTTGAATCTGTTCTTGCTTCATCTTTTTACGCTGTTTCCAATTTCTTTTGCGTAAAACAAATCTATCTTAATCTAACTCCAATTTGCCTAATCAAACATCTATCTATCTCTCTTCAAAGACTTTATCTGTCTCTCTGTCTACATATCTATCAAGCAGTTAATCTATTCAACAGTGTTTTTTTTTTTTTTTTTTTTGGTACTTGATCACCGTTTCCCGTGTAGCGAGGCAGCGCCATCACTCACCCCTGCCGTACACCCACCTTCACCTGGAACCACTCACTCTCCTCTCTTCCTACTCGCACATACGCTTCATTTCTTTCATAAGAACTCCCCACCGCTCCTACATAAGTATACAAATACTCGCATTTGGAAACAAATTATCGAAGGTGCACCTCATAGCAAGAAAACATAAATATGGATGTAATTTGTGTTCACATAATCCACATGTATTTGGACACAGGAATAGCCCAAGGACATAAAATGAGCGGTCTACCTCACCAGGCAAGGCGGTAGGGAAAATACTGTGCCACATGGGAAAAAGAGAAGCTGGTCAGGCTAAAGAACAAGGAACACAGATCAGGCCAACGATTTAAGAGACCTTGTAATCTTAATGCTAAAAGGGACGGTATTTATATTAACCAGAATGAATAATGTTAGAGTGGCCATTGAGAGAGAATGTAGCTCATAACACTGACTCTAATGAAATTCCTCACAACACTAGACGTGGATAATGCTATTCCACCACAAGCAGTGTTTTGGATGGTGCAGTGACTCTCATCTCTTAATGATAACGTACAAATTCCTCCTTATATATATACATTATTCATATTTCTTATATTCAATCACCGTCTCCCGCGTCAGCGAGGTAGCGCAAGGAAACACACGAGGAATGGCCCAACCCACCCACATACACATGTATGTACATAAACGCCCACACACGCACATATACATACATATACATTTCAACCTATACATACATATACATACACAGACATATACATATATACACATGTACATATTTGTACTTGCTGCCTTCATCCATTCCCGTCGCCACCCCGTCGCCATTCCCCAAACAGCCACATAATCTCACGAACTGAAGTATATCACTCAAACAGACATCCGTAGAGGTCGACAGACATATATACTAAGTATAACATGTTCGCCCATGAGTAGATCATACCATTACCCTACCCCACAATATAAGACATTAAGGGCGCCGTCTTTCCTCCCACTTTTGGTCCATACCTCGCGTGGACGCGCCCTGCTGCAGACCTAACGCGTAGCAGAACACGTGGAAATACATCTTCCTTCACCAGTGTGCTCAGTGATCCGGGAGTCCAGGTTAGGGAAGGCTGTGCCTACCGAGAGAGAGAGACACACACACACATACACTTTGAACCTGACACACACCGGATGGCCCTTCACACCATCATAAATGAGCTCCTTCCTCCTCGGACACATATATAGATGGATAGACAGCTAGACAGATATATGTGGTGGGTATGTATGGAGTCATTCGAAGGAACCAATGGTCTTATGGGAGATGTAAGACGAAATAAGAAAAGCTCCCTGTGCTGTTGCTGATGTATACATAACTATTCTTTGTTTTCTCCGCATCTCAACGAATTAACAAAGGATGTAGATTATAGAATATATATATATATATATATATATATATATATATATATATATTCCTATCAGTCCACGGGGAAAATGAAACACGAAAAGTTGCCAAGTGCACTTTCGTGTCATAATCACATCATCAGGGGAGACACAAGAGAGAAATATAACAGTTAGTTGATATGCATGTATGTTGTCATGTTCCTCACCTCTACGGACAGGGCGCAAGAACCGATCATGCCACATGCATCCCTGAGCCAAATGGCTATACTGAGATGCTGATATAGAAAGCTGGCAGCCCTCTCGTCCTTAGTGGATCCGCTGAGCTTAACCGTAAAGACCATCAAGGCCCTGAAGACCTTCTATCCCTGAACTTAAGGGGAAGCACAAGTATAGGTGAACTTTGTCATGCACGATCTTGCTGCATCTTGCAGTCTGCAACATCATTTTATAAGCTCTGGTGCAAGTTAGGAACCAGCCAAAATGGAAGGACATCTGATCCATAGGTAGTGTTTGACTCACTTTCCAAGCACATGGTTCTATATCTTCAGGTCGTCTGATACTTCCACCAGGTTGAGGGAGCTGGGGGGAAGGGATGTTCTCTGTCCACAAGACTGTTGATGGAAGCAATACGTATGGAAATGACTATTTCACGATACGTCCAAACAGAGCTCTTGTATCTCAGGCATGTCGACCATATAGGTTGGTTAGTGGAAAGACGCCTGTACAGAGGTGTGGGCAGTAGATGGTCAGGCTTCGAGGGGAAGTAGTTAGGTCAATGTACAGAGGAAGAGGTGTCAAACGTGAGGGTAGAGGGAGGGGAAAGTGTGGGAGACCAATTTGAATATTCCCTCCTTCCCCCAAGTGGTAGATACTTTACCACCTTGCACACACACACACAGACCTTGCTGATGCGAGCGGTAGCCTGGTCCAATAATGGTTGAGGCATAAACATAGCTGGGGTTCAACATGGCTGAGCTTTAACATGGCTTGGTCCAACAAGTGCTGAGGTTTGGTCCAGCATGGCTGAGGTTTGGTCCGGCATGGCTGAGGTTTGGTCCAACATAGCTGAGGCTCGGTCCAACATAGCTAAGGCACGGTCAAACATAGCTGAAGCATGATCCAGCATGGCTGAGGCATGGTCCAGCATAGATGAGGCTTGGACCAACATAGCCGAAGCTTGGTCCAACATAGCTGAGGCATGGACCAACAAAACTGAGGCATGGTCCAACATAGATGAGGCTTGGACCAACATAGCTGAAACCTGGTCTAACACAGCTGAAACATTCTCAATAAAACTGAGGCTTGGTCTAACATAGCTAAGGTTTGGTCTAACAAAGCTACTGGCTACTACGTCCGCAGGGAAAATGTGGGTTTGTATAAATGGACCAGTGTTATCCCCCCACCCCCACGTCCTTAGCGACAGGGAGGGTGAGGTGAAGAACAGCATGATCCAGGGAGGGTTTCCAGGAGGGCATACCACACTCCAGTACCACTGGAAGCTACACTGGAAGGCAAGAGACCTGGAATGGCAGTCTGGGATACATACATCTACATACACAGACAAGTACATATATACTCATGTACATATTTATACTTACTACCCTCAGCCATTCCCGTCGCCACCGTGCCACACATGAAATGGTATTCCCTCCCCCCGCATGTGCGCGAGGTAGCGCCAGGAAAAGACAACAAAGGCCACATTCGTTCACACTCAGTCTCTAGCTGTCATGTAATAATGCACCGAAACCACAGCTCCCTTTCCACATTCAGGCCCCACAGATCTTTCCATGGTTTACCTCAGACGCTTCACATGCCCTGGTTCAATCCATTGACAGCACGTCGACCCCGGTATACCACATCGTTCCAATTTACTCTATTCCTTGCACGCCTCTCACCCTCCTGCATGTTCAGGCCCCGATCGCTCAAAATCTTTTTCACTCCATCCTTCCACCTCCAATTTGGTCTCCCACTTCTCCTCGTTCTTTCCACCTCCAACACATATACCCTCTTTGTAAGTCTTTCCTCACTCATTCTCTCCATGTGACCAAATCATTTCAAAACAGCCTCCTCTGTTCTCTCAACCACACTCATTTTATTACCACACATCTCTCTTACCTTTTCATTACTTACTCGATCAAACCACCTCACGCCACATATTGTCCTCAAACATCTCATTTCCAGCACATCCACCCTCCTCCGCACAACTCTATCTATAGCCCACGCCTCGCAACCATACAACATTGTTGGAACCACTATTCCTTCAAACATAGCCATTTTTGCTTTCCGAGACAATGTTCCTCGCCTTCCACACATTCTTCAACGCTCCTAGTATGATTTCTGCTGATGCCAACCGCATGACATGATCTAACACTGTATTCCTCAACTTTGGGCACTGATGACTACAACGACGCGCAGCCCTCCTTCAGGAGCCACGCGCAGCTCACCTTCAGGAGCCAATTTTTCCTGAAGGGTGTGTAGCGATGGCCAAACATAGCCTCGCGTATCCATCACCACCTCACTGGTTAAAAAACAAAAAACAAAAACAAAGGTTCCCTTGTATAACACCCACGTCTTTCCTCTTCTTCTTCTTCGGCATCGCTACTCCTGAGGGAGGAGCCCCCCACCTCATTCTCCTCGCCTCAAGGAGCCGTCACTACTAAATTAGCCGCCGAGGATTTTATCTGGGAATCAATTTAAACCTGAAGGAGGTGGTGGCGGATGCGCGCCGGACACAGGCAAATCGATGGAAGCTCAAGGTGAAGGGGAGACGTATTTTTGAAGGCGTTGCTTTCTGTTGGGTGGTGGTGCTCCAGCTACGGCAGACCAGCACCACTTCGAGGACCACGTCGTCTCCTCCTTACACACGACTTGTGTGTGTGTGTGTGTGTGTGTGTGTGTGTGTGTGTGTCCCTCCTTCGCCAGATGATAAGGAGGCTCCCTCCCACGACTTCCTACCTCGGGGTCTGCTCTACCATCCTGTCTCCGTCCATATACAAAGAGGATGTGTTGTTACTCTCCTCCAGCAGAGGGTCTTGTCCTCAGACAGCTCCTCTATTACTTGGCCTTCGTGTATACTCACTCTCACGTCCTGTACCTTCCCCCCAAGAGACCTTTTCCCTGTACCTGATGCAGCGGAGCTTCACATCGTCAGGAGGGTTTTCTTACTTCGTCAGGAGGGTTCTTTCACTTCATCAGGAGGGTTCTCTTACTTCGTGAAGAGGGTTCCTTCACTTCGCCAGGAGAGTTCCTTTACTTCGTCAGCAGGGTTCCTTCACTTCGTCAGGAGGACTCCTTCACTACGTCAGGAAGGTTCTCTTACTTCGTCAGGAGGGTCCTCTTACTTCGTCAGGAGGGTCCTCGTACTTCGTCAGGAGGGTTCTCTTACTTCGTCAGGAAGGTCCTCTTACTTCGTCAGAGGGGTTCCTTCACTTCGTCAGGAGGGTTTTCTTACTTCGTCAGGAGGGTTCTCTTACTTCGTCAGGGGGTTCCTTCACTTCGTCAGGAGGGTTTTCTTACTTCGTCAGGAGGGTTCTCTTACTTCGTCAGGAGGGCTCTGTCATTTCATTACGAAGGTTTTCATCCTTAAGACGCGCTGTGAAGTCCCAGGTCTTCCATCCTGCTGTAGGGCGCCCCTTGTTACTGCCTCTTCATACGTGTGTCCCCCACCTTCCACAGACTACTTTAAAAGCCCCTCTTCCATCACTCTGCGAGGACAGGTTTCCTTCCCTACGCCCCATGAAGAATTACCCAATCAAAGCCAAATCCGAGGGCCCCTCTGCCTTCAACCCTGAGTCAAGGGGCCCTTGTCTCAACCCTGAGTCGGGGGCCCAGATTATGAGCTGAGAGGCTCTTGCCTTTCGACGTATGTTTAGGGGCCCCTTGCCTTAGTCGAGGGGGCCCTGTATTCAGTCTAAGCTGAGGATGCCCGTGCCTTCACCCTGATATGAGGGCCCCTTTCCCTCACCTGAGCTGAAGGGCCCCTACCTTTACCTAAGCTGAAGGGGGCCCCTATCTTCACCCTGAGCTGAGAGGCGCCTTCCCTCACCTTGAGCTGAGGGGCCTTACCTTCACCCTGAGCTGAGGGGCTCCTACTTTCACCCTGAGCTGAGGGGCCCTTTCCCTCAACCTAAGCTGAGGGGGTCCCTTCCCTCACCCTGAGCTGAGGGGCCCCTTCCCTCACCCTGAACTGAGGGGCCCCTACCTTCACCCTGAACTGAGGGACCCCTTCCCTCACCCTGATCTGTGGGGCCCTTTTACTCACCCTGATCAGAGGGGCCCCTTCCCTCACTCTGATCTGAGGGGCCCCTTCCCTCACCCTGATCAGAGGGGCCCTTTCCCTCACGCTGAGCTGAGAGGGTCCCTTCCCTCACCCTGAGTTGAGGGGCCCCCTCCCTCACCCTGAGCTGAGGGCCCCCTACATTCTGGTTTGCATGACATTTGCCTCACGCTGCACATCACCTTTAGATATACCCAGAGAAGAACAGACTCACCATTCGAGCGGAACCCACCAGACTCACCATCCAAGTAGAACCCACCAGACCCACCACTGAGGTAGAACCCACCAGACCCACTAACTGCTTCAGCTAATCATTCTGTCCCTAATGAGGAAATCTACGCTAAAAGGAAACCTACCCTAAATCCGTTTTCTATTCAGCGTGTACTATTTCATATTTCTAGACCCAGGACGAACAGGAACCTCCAAATACCACAAAGTGATAGTGTCTGTGCCACATTTTGGCACCTTCTGTGCCACAGGCTTCGCCACAAAGCTTAGATCATACTGGGAACTGAAGATAAAGTGGGCTGGGTGGGCATTACAGGCCGTCCCTTGCTGGGAAATTACAGCCTGCAACCTGTGAGGTAAGAGTGCTTGTACCTTGATGAGCAAGGGAGCCTGCACCGTGCTAGGGAGCCTGCACCGTGCTAGGGAGCCTGCACCGTGCTAGGGAGCCTGCACCGTGCTAGGGAGCCTGCACCGTGCTAGGGAGCCTGCACCGTGCTAGGGAGCCTGCACCATGCTAGGGAGCCTGCACCCTAGGGAGCCTGCACCGTGCTAGGGAGCCTGCACCATGCTAGGGAGCCTGCACCGTGCTAGGGAGCCTGCACCATGCTAGGGAGCCTGCACCGTGCTAGGGAGCCTGCACCGTGCTAGGGAGCCTGCACCGTGCTAGGGAGCCTGCACCGTGCTAGGGAGCCTGCACCATGGTAGGGAGCCTGCACCGTGCTAGGGAGCCTGCACCATGCTAGGGAGCCTGCACCATGCTAGGGAGCCTGCACCGTGCTAGGGAGCCTGCACCATGCTAGGGAGCCTGCACCGTGCTAGGGAGCCTGCACAATGCTAGGGAGCCTGCACCGTGCTAGGGAGCCTGCACAATGCTAGGGAGCCTGCACCATGCTAGGGAGCCTGCACCATGCTAGGGAGCCTGCACCGTGCTAGGGAGCCTGCACAATGCTAGGGAGCCTGCACCGTGCTAGGGAGCCTGCACAATGCTAGGGAGCCTGCACCGTGCTAGGGAGCCTGCACCATGCTAGGGAGCCTGCACCGTGCTAGGGAGCCTGCACCGTGCTAGGGAGCCTGCACCATGCTAGGGAGCCTGCACCGTGCTAGAGAGCCTGCACCTTGCTAGGGAGCCTGCACCTTGCTAGGGAGCCTACACTTTGCTCAGAGCTCACAATCTCTCCCTCTCTCTTCGTATTACAGAAAGTTTACGATGGTGAAGTTTGTGGTCTTGATGCACGGTCTCTCTTTTCATTTTTCACTCGACGTATTTTGTATCCACTTTATAGCCACTGTCGCGGGAACAGATCCGGCGCGATGCATTACAGTATTACAGTTCTAACTTATTTGAAACAGTCTCCCTCCTTGTTTCTTATCATATATATATATATATACATATATATATATATATATATATATATATATATATATATATATATATATATATATATATTATCCCTGGGGATAGGGGATTAAGAATACTTCCCACGTATTCCCTGCGTGTCGTAGAAGGCGACTAAAAGGGGAGGGAGCGGGGGGCTGGAAATCCTCCCCTCTCTTTTTTTTTAATTTTCCAAAAGAAGGAACAGAGGGGGGCCAGGTGAGGATATTCCAAAAAAGGCCCAGTCCTCTGTTCCTAACGCTACCTCGCTAACGCGGGAAATGGCGAATAGTTTAAAAAAAAAAAGATTTATATATATATATATATATATATATATATATATATATATATATATATATATATATATATATATATATATATATATATATATATATTTATCTATATTTATTTTGCTTTGTCGCTGTCTCCCGAGTTTGCGAGGTAGCGCAAGGAAACAGACGAAAGAAATAGCCCAACCCACCCCCCTACACATGTATATACATACACGTCCACACACGCAAATATACATACACGTCCACACACGCAAATATACATACCCATACATCTCAATGTACACATATATATACACACAGACACATACATATATACACATGCACACAATTCACACTGTCTGCCTTTATTCATTCCCATCGCCACCTCGCCACACATGGAATAACATCCCCCTCCCCCCTCATGTGTGCGAGGTAGCGCTAGGAAAAGACAACAAAGGCCCCATTCGTTCACACTCAGTCTCTAGCTGTCATGCAATAATGCCCGAAACCACAGCTCCCTTTCCACATCCAGGCCCAACAGAACTTTCCATGGTTTACCCCAGACGCTTCACATGCCCTGATTCAATCCATTGACAGCACGTCGACCCCGGTATACCACATCGATCAAATTCACTCTATTCCTTGCCCTCCTTTCACCCTCCTGCATGTTCAGGCCCCGATCACTCAAAATCTTTTTCACTCCATCTTTCCACCTCCAATTTGGTCTCCCACTTCTCGTTCCCTCCACCTCTGACACATATATCCTCTTGGTCAATTTTTCCTCACTCATTCTCTCCATGTGACCAAACCATTTCAGAACACCCTCTTCTGCTCTATCAACCACGCTCTTTTTATTTCCACGCATCTCTCTTACCCTTACTTTACTTCCTCGATCAAACCACCTCACACCACATATTGTCCTCAAACATTTCATTTCCAGCACATCCACCCCCCTGCGCACAACTCTATCCATAGCCCACGCCTCGCAACCATACAACATTGTTGGAACCACTATTCCTTCAAACATACCCATTTTTGCTTTCCGAGATAATGTTCTCGACTTCCACACATTCTTCAAGGCTCCTAGTATGATTTCTGCTGATGCCAACCGCATGACATGATCTAACACTGTATTCCTCAACTTTGGGCACTGATGACTACAACGACGCGCAGCCCTCCTTCAGGAGCCACGCGCAGCTCACCTTCAGGAGCCAATTTTTCCTGAAGGGTGTGTAGCGATGGCCAAACATAGCCTCGCGTATCCATCACCACCTCACTGGTTAAAAAACAAAAAACAAAAACAAAGGTTCCCTTGTATAACACCCACGTCTTTCCTCTTCTTCTTCTTCGGCATCGCTACTCCTGAGGGAGGAGCCCCCCACCTCATTCTCCTCGCCTCAAGGAGCCGTCACTACTAAATTAGCCGCCGAGGATTTTATCTGGAATCAATTTAAACCTGAAGGAGGTGGTGGCGGATGCGCGCCGGACACAGGCAAATCGATGGAAGCTCAAGGTGAAGGGGAGACGTATTTTTGAAGGCGTTGCTTTCTGTTGGGTGGTGGTGCTCCAGCTACGGCAGACCAGCACCACTTCGAGGACCACGTCGTCTCCTCCTTACACACGACTTGTGTGTGTGTGTGTGTGTGTGTGTGTGTGTGTGTCCCTCCTTCGCCAGATGATAAGGAGGCTCCCTCCCACGACTTCCTACCTCGGGGTCTGCTCTACCATCCTGTCTCCGTCCATATACAAAGAGGATGTGTTGTTACTCTCCTCCAGCAGAGGGTCTTGTCCTCAGACAGCTCCTCTATTACTTGGCCTTCGTGTATACTCACTCTCACGTCTTGTACCTTCCCCCAAGAGACCTTTACCCTGTACCTGATGCAGCGGAGCTTCACATCGTCAGGAGGGTTTTCTTACTTCGTCAGGAGGGTTCTTTCACTTCGTCAGGAGGGTTTTCTTACTTCGTCAGGAGGGTTCCTTCACTTCGCCAGGAGAGTTCCTTTACTTCGTCAGGAGGGTCCTCTTACTTCGTCAGGAGGACTCCTTCACTACGTCAGGAAGGTTCTCTTACTTCGTCAGGAAGGTCCTCTTACTTCGTCAGGAGGGTCCTCTTACTTCGTCAGGAGGGTTCTCTTACTTCGTCAGAGGGTTCTCTTACTTCGTCAGAGGGGTTCCTTCACTTCGTCAGGAGGGTTTTCTTACTTCGTCAGAGGGTTCTCTTACTTCGTCAGGGGTTCCTTCACTTCGTCAGGAGGTTTTCTTACTTCGTCAGGAGGGTTCTCTTACTTCGTCAGAGGGGTTCCTTCACTTCGTCAGGAGGGTTTTCTTACTTCGTCAGGAGGGTCCTCTTACTTCGTCAGGAGGGTCCTCTTACTTCGTCAGGAGGGTCCTCTTACTTCGTCAGGAGGGTTTTCTTACTTCGTCAGGAGGGTCCTCTTACTTCGTCAGGAAGGTCCTCTTACTTCGTCAGGAAGGTCCTCTTACTTCGTCAGGAGGGTCCTCTTACTTCGTCAGAGGGGTTCCTTCACTTCGCCAGGAGAGTTCCTTTACTTCGTCAGGAGGGTCCTCTTACTTCGTCAGGAGGGTCCTCTTACTTCGTCAGGAAGGTCCTCTTACTTCGTCAGAGGGGTTCCTTCACTTCGTCAGGAGGGTTCTCTTACTTCGTGAAGAGGGTTCCTTCACTTCGTCAGGAGGGTCCTCTTACTTCGTCAGGAGGGTCCTCTTACTTCGTCAGGAGGGTTCTCTTACTTCGTGAAGAGGGTTCCTTCACTTCGTCAGGAGGGTCCTCTTACTTCGTCAGGAGGGTTCTCTTACTTCGTGAAGAGGGTTCCTTCACTTCGTCAGGAGGGTCCTCTTACTTCGTCAGGAGGGTCCTCTTACTTCGTCAGAGGGGTTCCTTCACTTCGTCAGGAGGGTCCTCTTACTTCGTCAGGAGGGTCCTCTTACTTCGTCAGGAGGGTCCTCTTACTTCGTCAGGAGGGTCCTCTTACTTCGTCAGAGGGGTTCCTTCACTTCGTCAGGAGGGTCCTCTTACTTCGTCAGGAGGGTCCTCTTACTTCGTCAGGAGGGTCCTCTTACTTCGTCAGGAGGGTCCTCTTACTTCGTCAGAGGGGTTCCTTCACTTCGTCAGGAGGGTCCTCTTACTTCGTCAGGAGGACTCCTTCACTACGTCAGGAAGGTTCTCTTACTTCGTCAGGAGGGTCCTCTTACTTCGTCAGAGGGGTTCCTTCACTTCGTCAGGAGGGTCCTCTTACTTCGTCAGAGGGGTTCCTTCACTTCGTCAGGAGGGTTCTCTTACTTCGTGAAGAGGGTTCCTTCACTTCGTCAGGAGGGTCCTCTTACTTCGTCAGAGGGGTTCCTTCACTTCGTCAGGAGGGTCCTCTTACTTCGTCAGGAGGGTTTTCTTACTTCGTCAGAGGGGTTCCTTCACTTCGCCAGGAGAGTTCCTTTACTTCGTCAGGAGGGTCCTCTTACTTCGTCAGGAAGGTCCTCTTACTTCGTCAGAGGGGTTCCTTCACTTCGCCAGGAGAGTTCCTTTACTTCGTCAGAGGGGTTCCTTCACTTCGTCAGGAGGACTCCTTCACTACGTCAGGAAGGTTCTCTTACTTCGTCAGGAGGGTCCTCTTACTTCGTCAGGAAGGTCCTCTTACTTCGTCAGGAAGGTCCTCTTACTTCGTCAGGAGGGTTTTCTTACTTCGTCAGGAGGGTTTTCTTACTTCGTCAGGAAGGTCCTCTTACTTCGTCAGGAAGGTCCTCTTACTTCGTCAGGAAGGTCCTCTTACTTCGTCAGGAGGGTCCTCTTACTTCGTCAGAGGGGTTCCTTCACTTCGTCAGGAGGACTCCTTCACTACGTCAGGAAGGTTCTCTTACTTCGTGAAGAGGGTTCCTTCACTTCGTCAGGAGGGTTTTCTTACTTCGTCAGGAGGGTCCTCTTACTTCGTCAGGAAGGTCCTCTTACTTCGTCAGGAGGACTCCTTCACTACGTCAGGAAGGTTCTCTTACTTCGTGAAGAGGGTTCCTTCACTTCGTCAGGAGGGTTCTCTTACTTCGTGAAGAGGGTTCCTTCACTTCGTCAGGAGGGTCCTCTTACTTCGTCAGGAGGGTCCTCTTACTTCGTCAGAGGGGTTCCTTCACTTCGTCAGGAGGGTTCTCTTACTTCGTCAGAGGGGTTCCTTCACTTCGTCAGGAGGGTCCTCTTACTTCGTCAGGAAGGTCCTCTTACTTCGTCAGAGGGGTTCCTTCACTTCGTCAGGAGGGTCCTCTTACTTCGTCAGAGGGGTTCCTTCACTTCGTCAGGAGGGTTCTCTTACTTCGTGAAGAGGGTTCCTTCACTTCGTCAGGAGGGTCCTCTTACTTCGTCAGAGGGGTTCCTTCACTTCGTCAGGAGGGTCCTCTTACTTCGTCAGAGGGGTTCCTTCACTTCGTCAGGAGGGTCCTCTTACTTCGTCAGAGGGGTTCCTTCACTTCGTCAGGAGGGTCCTCTTACTTCGTCAGGAGGGTCCTCTTACTTCGTCAGAGGGGTTCCTTCACTTCGTCAGGAGGGTCCTCTTACTTCGTCAGAGGGGTTCCTTCACTTCGTCAGGAGGGTCCTCTTACTTCGTCAGAGGGGTTCCTTCACTTCGTCAGGAGGGTCCTCTTACTTCGTCAGAGGGGTTCCTTCACTTCGTCAGGAGGGTCCTCTTACTTCGTCAGAGGGGTTCCTTCACTTCGTCAGGAGGGTCCTCTTACTTCGTCAGAGGGGTTCCTTCACTTCGTCAGGAGGGTTCTCTTACTTCGTGAAGAGGGTTCCTTCACTTCGCCAGGAGAGTTCCTTTACTTCGTCAGGAGGGTCCTCTTACTTCGTCAGAGGGGTTCCTTCACTTCGTCAGGAGGGTCCTCTTACTTCGTCAGGAGGGTTCTCTTACTTCGTGAAGAGGGTTCCTTCACTTCGTCAGGAGGGTCCTCTTACTTCGTCAGGAGGGTTTTCTTACTTCGTCAGGAGGGTTTTCTTACTTCGTCAGGAAGGTCCTCTTACTTCGTCAGGAAGGTCCTCTTACTTCGTCAGGAAGGTCCTCTTACTTCGTCAGGAGGGTTCTCTTACTTCGTGAAGAGGGTTCCTTCACTTCGTCAGGAGGGTTTTCTTACTTCGTCAGGAGGGTTTTCTTACTTCGTCAGGAAGGTCCTCTTACTTCGTCAGGAGGGTTTTCTTACTTCGTCAGGAGGGTTTTCTTACTTCGTCAGGAAGGTCCTCTTACTTCGTCAGAGGGGTTCCTTCACTTCGTCAGGAGGACTCCTTCACTACGTCAGGAAGGTTCTCTTACTTCGTGAAGAGGGTTCCTTCACTTCGTCAGGAGGGTCCTCTTACTTCGTCAGAGGGGTTCCTTCACTTCGTCAGGAAGGTCCTCTTACTTCGTCAGGAGGGTTTTCTTACTTCGTCAGGAAGGTCCTCTTACTTCGTCAGAGGGGTTCCTTCACTTCGTCAGGAGGGTTTTCTTACTTCGTCAGGAAGGTCCTCTTACTTCGTCAGAGGGGTTCCTTCACTTCGTCAGGAGGGTTCTCTTACTTCGTCAGGAAGGTCCTCTTACTTCGTCAGGAGGGTTTTCTTACTTCGTCAGGAGGGTTTTCTTACTTCGTCAGGAGGGTTTTCTTACTTCGTCAGGAGGGTTTTCTTACTTCGTCAGGAGGGTTTTCTTACTTCGTCAGGAGGGTTTTCTTACTTCGTCAGGAGGGTTCTCTTACTTCGTCAGAGGGTTTTCTTACTTCGTCAGGAAGGTCCTCTTACTTCGTCAGAGGGGTTCCTTCACTTCGTCAGGAGGACTCCTTCACTACGTCAGGAAGGTTCTCTTACTTCGTCAGAGGGGTTCCTTCACTTCGTCAGGAGGACTCCTTCACTACGTCAGGAAGGTTCTCTTACTTCGTCAGGAAGGTCCTCTTACTTCGTCAGGAAGGTCCTCTTACTTCGTCAGAGGGGTTCCTTCACTTCGTCAGGAGGGTCCTCTTACTTCGTCAGAGGGGTTCCTTCACTTCGTCAGGAGGACTCCTTCACTACGTCAGGAAGGTTCTCTTACTTCGTCAGGAGGGTCCTCTTACTTCGTCAGGAAGGTCCTCTTACTTCGTCAGGAAGGTCCTCTTACTTCGTCAGGAGGACTCCTTCACTACGTCAGGAAGGTTCTCTTACTTCGTCAGGAAGGTCCTCTTACTTCGTCAGAGGGGTTCCTTCACTTCGTCAGGAGGGTCCTCTTACTTCGTCAGAGGGGTTCCTTCACTTCGTCAGGAGGGTTCTCTTACTTCGTCAGAGGGGTTCCTTCACTTCGTCAGGAGGGTCCTCTTACTTCGTCAGAGGGGTTCCTTCACTTCGCCAGGAGAGTTCCTTTACTTCGTCAGGAGGGTCCTCTTACTTCGTCAGGAGGGTCCTCTTACTTCGTCAGAGGGGTTCCTTCACTTCGTCAGGAGGACTCCTTCACTACGTCAGGAAGGTTCTCTTACTTCGTCAGAGGGGTTCCTTCACTTCGTCAGGAGGGTCCTCTTACTTCGTCAGGAGGGTCCTCTTACTTCGTCAGAGGGGTTCCTTCACTTCGTCAGGAAGGTCCTCTTACTTCGTCAGGAGGGTTTTCTTACTTCGTCAGGAGGGTTCTCTTACTTCGTCAGGAAGGTCCTCTTACTTCGTCAGGAAGGTCCTCTTACTTCGTCAGGAGGGTCCTCTTACTTCGTCAGGAGGGTTTTCTTACTTCGTCAGGAGGGTTCTCTTACTTCGTCAGGAGGGTTTTCTTACTTCGTCAGGAGGGTTCTCTTACTTCGTCAGAGGGGTTCCTTCACTTCGTCAGGAGGGTCCTCTTACTTCGTCAGAGGGGTTCCTTCACTTCGTCAGGAGGGTCCTCTTACTTCGTCAGGAAGGTCCTCTTACTTCGTCAGAGGGGTTCCTTCACTTCGTCAGGAGGACTCCTTCACTACGTCAGGAAGGTTCTCTTACTTCGTCAGAGGGGTTCCTTCACTTCGTCAGGAGGGTTTTCTTACTTCGTCAGGAAGGTCCTCTTACTTCGTCAGGAGGGTCCTCTTACTTCGTCAGGAGGGTCCTCTTACTTCGTCAGGAGGGTCCTCTTACTTCGTCAGAGGGGTTCCTTCACTTCGCCAGGAGAGTTCCTTTACTTCGTCAGGAGGGTCCTCTTACTTCGTCAGAGGGGTTCCTTCACTTCGCCAGGAGAGTTCCTTTACTTCGTCAGGAGGGTTTTCTTACTTCGTCAGGAGGGTTCTCTTACTTCGTCAGGAGGGTTCTCTTACTTCGTCAGGAGGGTTTTCTTACTTCGTCAGGAGGGTTTTCTTACTTCGTCAGGAGGGTTTTCTTACTTCGTCAGGAGGGTTTTCTTACTTCGTCAGGAGGGTTCTCTTACTTCGTCAGAGGGGTTCCTTCACTTCGTCAGGAGGGTTTTCTTACTTCGTCAGGAAGGTCCTCTTACTTCGTCAGGAAGGTCCTCTTACTTCGTCAGGAGGGTTTTCTTACTTCGTCAGGAGGGTTCTCTTACTTCGTGAAGAGGGTTCCTTCACTTCGTCAGGAGGGTTCTCTTACTTCGTGAAGAGGGTTCCTTCACTTCGTCAGGAGGACTCCTTCACTACGTCAGGAAGGTTCTCTTACTTCGTCAGGAAGGTCCTCTTACTTCGTCAGGAGGGTTCTCTTACTTCGTGAAGAGGGTTCCTTCACTTCGTCAGGAGGACTCCTTCACTACGTCAGGAAGGTTCTCTTACTTCGTCAGAGGGGTTCCTTCACTTCGTCAGGAGGACTCCTTCACTACGTCAGGAAGGTTCTCTTACTTCGTCAGGAAGGTCCTCTTACTTCGTCAGGAAGGTCCTCTTACTTCGTCAGAGGGGTTCCTTCACTTCGTCAGGAGGGTCCTCTTACTTCGTCAGGAGGACTCCTTCACTACGTCAGGAAGGTTCTCTTACTTCGTCAGGAAGGTCCTCTTACTTCGTCAGGAAGGTCCTCTTACTTCGTCAGAGGGGTTCCTTCACTTCGTCAGGAGGACTCCTTCACTACGTCAGGAAGGTTCTCTTACTTCGTCAGGAGGGTCCTCTTACTTCGTCAGGAGGGTTCTCTTACTTCGTCAGGAAGGTCCTCTTACTTCGTCAGAGGGGTTCCTTCACTTCGTCAGGAGGGTCCTCTTACTTCGTCAGAGGGGTTCCTTCACTTCGTCAGGAGGACTCCTTCACTACGTCAGGAAGGTTCTCTTACTTCGTCAGAGGGGTTCCTTCACTTCGTCAGGAGGGTCCTCTTACTTCGTCAGGAAGGTCCTCTTACTTCGTCAGGAGGACTCCTTCACTACGTCAGGAAGGTTCTCTTACTTCGTCAGGAAGGTCCTCTTACTTCGTCAGGAAGGTCCTCTTACTTCGTCAGAGGGGTTCCTTCACTTCGTCAGGAGGGTCCTCTTACTTCGTCAGAGGGGTTCCTTCACTTCGTCAGGAGGACTCCTTCACTACGTCAGGAAGGTTCTCTTACTTCGTCAGAGGGGTTCCTTCACTTCGTCAGGAGGACTCCTTCACTACGTCAGGAAGGTTCTCTTACTTCGTGAAGAGGGTTCCTTCACTTCGTCAGGAGGACTCCTTCACTACGTCAGGAAGGTTCTCTTACTTCGTCAGGAAGGTCCTCTTACTTCGTCAGGAAGGTCCTCTTACTTCGTCAGGAGGACTCCTTCACTACGTCAGGAAGGTTCTCTTACTTCGTGAAGAGGGTTCCTTCACTTCGTCAGGAGGACTCCTTCACTACGTCAGGAAGGTTCTCTTACTTCGTGAAGAGGGTTCCTTCACTTCGTCAGGAGGGTTCTCTTACTTCGTCAGGAGGGTCCTCTTACTTCGTCAGGAAGGTCCTCTTACTTCGTCAGGAAGGTCCTCTTACTTCGTCAGGAGGGTTTTCTTACTTCGTCAGGAGGGTTTTCTTACTTCGTCAGGAGGGTTCTCTTACTTCGTCAGAGGGGTTCCTTCACTTCGTCAGGAGGGTTTTCTTACTTCGTCAGGAGGGTCCTCTTACTTCGTCAGGAGGGTTCTCTTACTTCGTCAGGAGGGTTCTCTTACTTCGTCAGGAGGGTCCTCTTACTTCGTCAGAGGGGTTCCTTCACTTCGCCAGGAGAGTTCCTTTACTTCGTCAGGAGGGTTTTCTTACTTCGTCAGGAGGGTCCTCTTACTTCGTCAGGAGGGTCCTCTTACTTCGTCAGGAGGGTTCTCTTACTTCGTGAAGAGGGTTCCTTCACTTCGTCAGGAGGGTCCTCTTACTTCGTCAGAGGGGTTCCTTCACTTCGTCAGGAGGGTCCTCTTACTTCGTCAGAGGGGTTCCTTCACTTCGTCAGGAGGACTCCTTCACTACGTCAGGAAGGTTCTCTTACTTCGTCAGAGGGGTTCCTTCACTTCGTCAGGAGGGTCCTCTTACTTCGTCAGGAGGGTCCTCTTACTTCGTCAGGAGGGTTCTCTTACTTCGTCAGGAGGGTCCTCTTACTTCGTCAGGAGGGTCCTCTTACTTCGTCAGAGGGGTTCCTTCACTTCGTCAGGAGGACTCCTTCACTACGTCAGGAAGGTTCTCTTACTTCGTCAGAGGGGTTCCTTCACTTCGTCAGGAAGGTCCTCTTACTTCGTCAGGAGGGTTCTCTTACTTCGTGAAGAGGGTTCCTTCACTTCGCCAGGAGAGTTCCTTTACTTCGTCAGGAGGGTTCTCTTACTTCGTGAAGAGGGTTCCTTCACTTCGTCAGGAGGGTCCTCTTACTTCGTCAGGAGGGTCCTCTTACTTCGTCAGGAAGGTCCTCTTACTTCGTCAGGAAGGTCCTCTTACTTCGTCAGGAGGGTTCTCTTACTTCGTCAGGAGGGTCCTCTTACTTCGTCAGGAGGGTCCTCTTACTTCGTCAGAGGGGTTCCTTCACTTCGCCAGGAGAGTTCCTTTACTTCGTCAGGAGGGTTTTCTTACTTCGTCAGGAGGGTTCTCTTACTTCGTCAGGAGGGTTTTCTTACTTCGTCAGAGGGGTTCCTTCACTTCGTCAGGAGGGTCCTCTTACTTCGTCAGAGGGGTTCCTTCACTTCGTCAGGAGGGTTCTCTTACTTCGTCAGGAGGGTCCTCTTACTTCGTCAGAGGGGTTCCTTCACTTCGTCAGGAGGGTTTTCTTACTTCGTCAGGAAGGTCCTCTTACTTCGTCAGGAGGGTCCTCTTACTTCGTCAGAGGGGTTCCTTCACTTCGTCAGGAGGGTTTTCTTACTTCGTCAGGAGGGTTTTCTTACTTCGTCAGGAGGGTTCTCTTACTTCGTCAGGAGGGTTCTCTTACTTCGTGAAGAGGGTTCCTTCACTTCGTCAGGAGGGTTTTCTTACTTCGTCAGGAAGGTCCTCTTACTTCGTCAGGAGGGTCCTCTTACTTCGTCAGGAGGGTTCTCTTACTTCGTGAAGAGGGTTCCTTCACTTCGTCAGGAGGGTTCTCTTACTTCGTCAGGAGGGTTTTCTTACTTCGTCAGGAGGGTTTTCTTACTTCGTCAGGAGGACTCCTTCACTACGTCAGGAAGGTTCTCTTACTTCGTGAAGAGGGTTCCTTCACTTCGTCAGGAGGGTTTTCTTACTTCGTCAGGAGGGTTTTCTTACTTCGTCAGGAGGGTTTTCTTACTTCGTCAGGAAGGTCCTCTTACTTCGTCAGGAGGGTCCTCTTACTTCGTCAGGAGGGTTCTCTTACTTCGTCAGGAGGGTTCTCTTACTTCGTCAGGAGGGTTTTCTTACTTCGTCAGGAGGGTTCTCTTACTTCGTGAAGAGGGTTCCTTCACTTCGTCAGGAGGGTTTTCTTACTTCGTCAGGAGGGTTCTCTTACTTCGTCAGAGGGGTTCCTTCACTTCGTCAGGAGGACTCCTTCACTACGTCAGGAAGGTTCTCTTACTTCGTCAGAGGGGTTCCTTCACTTCGTCAGGAGGGTTTTCTTACTTCGTCAGGAGGGTTTTCTTACTTCGTCAGGAGGGTTCTCTTACTTCGTGAAGAGGGTTCCTTCACTTCGTCAGGAGGGTTTTCTTACTTCGTCAGGAGGGTTCTCTTACTTCGTGAAGAGGGTTCCTTCACTTCGTCAGGAGGGTTTTCTTACTTCGTCAGGAGGGTTTTCTTACTTCGTCAGGAAGGTCCTCTTACTTCGTCAGGAAGGTCCTCTTACTTCGTCAGGAAGGTCCTCTTACTTCGTCAGGAAGGTCCTCTTACTTCGTCAGGAGGGTTTTCTTACTTCGTCAGGAAGGTCCTCTTACTTCGTCAGGAAGGTCCTCTTACTTCGTCAGGAAGGTCCTCTTACTTCGTCAGGAGGGTTCTCTTACTTCGTGAAGAGGGTTCCTTCACTTCGTCAGGAGGGTTTTCTTACTTCGTCAGAGGGGTTCCTTCACTTCGCCAGGAGAGTTCCTTTACTTACCAACCTGCCAACCAACCAATTAAACAACCTACCAACCAACCAATTAAATAACCTACCAACCAACCAACCAACCTACCAACCAACCAGTTAAACAACCTACCAACCAATCAACCAATCAACCAACCAATCATCATTGTCCAAATACCTAAAAGCCAATTGGATGAAGACCAAGCTTGCCTCCTTCACGACCCTCATCACATGGTGTTCTAATCCCTCAAGTTCGGTGTGATGTCATACCTCACACAACACGGCTCCTGTTGCCACCTAATCCCCCTGAAATCCTACTATTTTCATCTGGCTTGTTTAAATCCCTCACAGTGTTTATGATTGTACATATTCCACGGTTAGATTTCACCTTCCGTTTGTCCAAACGCTGATGCATTTTTGCCTACATCCCCTTGCAGTAGTTCGCAGTCACTGTTGGCTTGTGCTTCTTCCATCATTTCGGCATCATCAGCAAACGTATCGAGGTTAGAATATACCTCGTTCAGCGGATTATTTACGTAGGTGATAAACAGTGAGTGGTCTCAGCTGTGATCCCTGAGGCACCTCACTTGCCACCGTCTGTTACCCTGAGAAGGATCTGGGTCCTTCCACCTCAGCAGCTGTCTGTCCCTTTGCGTAGAGACATGGAGGCCAGCGGACTCCGTCTCCAGACATGGAGTCCAGTGGACTCCGTCTCCAGACATGGAGGCTAGTGGACTCCATCTCCAGACATGGAGGCCAGTGGACTCCATCTCCAGACATGGAGGCCAGTGGACTCCGTCTCCAGATATGGAGGCCAGTGCAATCTGTATCCAGACATGGAGACCACTTCATACGCTATGCTCCATAATCAGTCATATACGAGGGGATAGTGTCAAAGACTTTCAGGCTGTCCATGGATAAACAATGTACACACCCATCCATTTTTTTTCCTTTTGCTGAGGTGAGCGCTACGCGCTAGCTCTAACCCTAGCCCTGCGTTAGGCAAACGCTAGTCGTAAGTAATCATGAAAAGCAGTCTCTCTCTCTCTCTCTCTCTCTCTCTCTCTCTCTCTCTTAGCGTCTCCCATTAACCCACAATTCTATGACCACAAAATCAATTTCCTTTTTCCATTTCTCACATCTTCTCTAACTCATTCTACGCGTCGGTGCTTGTCCTGTCTCGTCGGCGATCAATTTACTTGCTCTTTCCCGTCACTGATCAATTCTTGTCTCTTTCCCCCATAACATACAAGTAAGATGGCGTCGTTTGAATGTTTTAAAAAAATTTAGGGAAATGTCATCATGTCTCCAATCTTTACCTCATTACTTCAAACTACATGTCTGCGGTGTGTGTGTGTGTGTGTGTGTGTGTGTGTGTGTGGGTGTGTGTGTGTGGGTGTGAGGTTGTGTGTGTATACCTGCTGAAGTTATTGTGTGTGTGTGTGTACCTGCTGTAGTTATTGTGTGTGTGTGTGTGTACCTGCTGAAGTTATTGTGTGTGTGTGTGTGTGTGTGTGTGTGTGCAGGCACTGATATGTATCTATATACTTGAACACAAACGTAAAAGTATTGTATTTTTGTGAGTCAGTTTTATGTGGACAAATTTATACATGTAAGTGTATTGGTATGTGGGCATATATATATATATATATATATATATATATATATATATATATGCAATCACACAGTCATTCTTCTGAGCACGCTGAAGTATTCTAGCATTTTACAGATATGTAGATATGGGCCAAGGAAAGACATGTTCTCCACACATATATTTCCCTATCTTCCACACTTCTATCTAATTTCGTTATGTATGATTTTTCCAATTTCACGCCGACTTTGATGATACGCCTGGCGCGGTGGTCTAGATGGACAGGGAATTCATAAAACGCCCACGTTGTAATTTCTGATGTTTACATACTGTAATATGTCGGTACATGAGCAAATGTCTTCGTTACATGGATGAAGGCAGCAAGTATGAATATGTACATGGGTATATATGTATATGTCTGTGTATGTATGTGTATGTATACGTTGAAGTGTATAGGTATGTATATGTGCGTGTGTGGACGTGTATGTATATACATGTGTATGTGGGTGGGTTGGGCCATTCATTCGTCTGTTTCCTTGCGCTACCTCGCTAACGCGGGAGACAGCGACCTTTAGCGAGACTGTATCCTCATCAGCTGACGAAGAGGCAGACTGGCCAAGAGGTGCCTCTTCACTCGCAGGTGGAGTCCGGTAACACCTACGTATATATGTATACATGGATATAATGGCCGTCCATCGGCCCGTTCCATTAGCTACCCGTTCACCGTCCCGTTCCATCAGCTACTGTTGACCGTGCCGTTCCATCGGCTACCCGTTCACCGTCCTGTTCCATCGGCTACCCGTCCACCGTCCCATTCCATCGGCTACCCGTTCACCGTCCCGTTCCATCGGCTACTCGTTCACCGTCCCGTTCCATCGGCTACCCGTTCACCGTCCAAGACGAACTTCAAGGTCCAGGTCACTATGGTATCTGTCTCAACACTGGTGAAACCTTCCACATACAGCTGGGGGGCCAAACAGACCACGAAAGACACGCGCCGTGGGACCAGCACCACCCTCTCTCCTGCAGAAGGAGGCGCCGAAGGGGCAGTCGGTGAGGGAACAGATGTCTGTAGAGGGGTCTAGCCATCTTCTTCAGGAAAGTCCTGAAGGCGAATTAAAAAAAAACCAGTGGACCTTGTCGCCCGTGTGTGTATGTGGTGTGTGTGTGTGTGTGTGTGTGTGTGTGTGTGTGTGTGTGTGTGTGGTGTGTGTGTGTGGTGCGTGTGTGTGTGTGTGTGGTGTGTGTGTGTGTGGTGTGTGTGTGTGTGTGGTGTGTGTGTGTGTGTGTGTGTGTGTGTGTGAGGGGTCTACGCAAATTCTCGGCCGACCCCTAAGGGAGGATGAACAGCTGGGTTGACTGTGGGCTCCCTTCCGCGACCAGGATTCGAACCTGTCTATGCTGGTTCGACCCCAGTCGGGCTTGATGGAGCTATCTCACTGAGACTATGACATCACGTCTATATCGCCCCCGAGGCTATATCACAAAGTCTATATATATATATATATATATATATATATATATATATATATATATATATATATATATATATATCATCACCCCCCATTCTATATTCCGGGTTTCTATAGCCTATAAACTTATAAGTAAATAGATTAAGCTTTCTGATTCGAGCGATCGAACCTCCCAACACAAGACCACATCTTGAAGCTGTTTCAATACACGAGATGTCAATAAAAACAACAACAACAATAATAATAAAAGACTTTCTCTGTTTTCCCCGTTTGGAAAGTTAGAACACAAGGAGGGGAGGGTTTCTAGCCCCCCGCTCCCGTCCCTTTTAGTCGCCTTCGACGACACGTGAGGAATGCGTGGGAAGTATTCTTTCTCCCTTATCCCCAGGGAATGAATAGAGGCAGACAGTATGAATTATGTACATGTGTATATAAGTATATGTATGTGTATATATATGTATACGTTGAGATGTATAGGTATAGATATGTGCGTGTGTGGACGTGTATGTATATACATGTGTATGTGGGTGGGTTGGGCCATTCTTTCGTCTGTTTTCCTTGCGCTACCTCGCTAACGCGGGAGACAGCGACAAAGTATAATAAATAGATAAACAAATGGATAAATGAATAAAAAGACTTTCCCATAACTCAATTACGCTCAGGGTGTATAGAAGGAATTGGTCTATGAACCTCCCTACCATTTTCCAATGGGTTTTCTGTCCATCTCTTTCTCGGTGGAAACTGGGTGCGCAGTTGCCAACTTTGCCTCCAGCTGTGAGTGGTCCGTAATGAGAGGGCGGGGGGTGGTCCGTGGCTGCCCATGGTCTTCGGCCAGCACAGCCTCGGGCCTCACCAGGGGACCAAGGAAGCGTGTTAGCCCCTTTCTCATCCCACATTGCTGGACGCAGTCTTCTGGTGGGAACCCATGTGTATATACACCTCTCTCTCTCTCTCTCTCTCTCTCTCTCTCTCTCTCTCTCTCTCTCTCTCTCTCTCTCTCTCTCTCTCTCTCGTCCATTCGTGGACTTTTCAATGAAAGTCAACAACTTAGACATGGGCCAACAGGCCTCCTCAACCCCTGACATCTGTCTTTCCCATGCTCTCTCTCTCTCTCTCTCTCTCTCTCTCTCTCTCTCTCTCTCTCTCTCTCTCTCTCTCTCACACACACACACACACACACAGCGCTGGGCTGGAACACCTAGTGGCCTTCGTGTGACATCCAACCAGAAACTTGTTTAAGAAAATAACTTATGTATAAAAAGAAAAGATAAAGTATAACTTTACCCAGAGCAGAAATGACGGAAGAATTGATATAAAGAAAGTTATAAGATTGTGACGCTATAGACGTTATACAGAAGTTAGAAAAGTTGTGTTAAAATATTAGGGCGAGTTCAAGGGCTTTTTTTTGGGGGGGGGGGGTCCCCACGAGTATAGACCTCCCCCCGCCCCCCCCCCTCATCCCCATACAGCATAGTTAGGTAATGACTGTCAGGCAATTCAGAGGGAGTGAGGGAGAGAGGGAGGGAGTGAGGGAGGGAGTGAGGGAGGGATGGGAGGGGAAGGAGGGGAAGGAGACAGCGATAGCGAGACTGTTGATATGAAAGAAAGATTTAGATAAAGATAGTCATTCAGTGAGAGAGAGAGAGAGAGAGAGAGAGAGAGAGAGAGAGAGAGAGAGAGAGAGAGAGAGAGAGAGAGAGAGAGAGAGAGAGAGGACGACAAAGACAAATTCAATGTATTATCATTGTGAATACACTGATATCTTACACCCCTTGACTGTCCTACACACACACACACACACACACACACACACACACACACACACACACACACACACACACACACAACATCACTACACATCTTGCCCTGTGTCCTCGCCAGGAGGACGTGGCCTACTTCCTGTGCGCTGCGCTGCCTGAGCTTATAAAAGGGATTCCTAGGGTAGAAAAGTATATATATATATATATATATATATATATATATATATATATATATATATATATATATATATATATATATATATTCCTATGAGTCCACGGGGAAAATGAAACACGATAAGTTGCCAAGTGCACTTTCGTGTAATAATCACATCATCAGGGGAGACATAAGAGAGAAATATCACAGTCAGTTGATATACCCTCCAACAGCAAGGATTCGAAACCCTCTCCATTTGCGTGGTGGCTGGGTGATAGTGAGGTACTGGTCACTGTCAAGATGGGTTATAGTGATGTACCGGCGGGAAGGTGAAAGTGACAATGTATGGTGGCTGACAGTGAGGTATGGTAGGGTGATAGTGAGGTGTGGTAGGGTGATAGTGAGGTGTGGTAGGGTGATAGTGAGGTGTGGTAGGGTGATAGTGAGGTGTGGCGTGATAGTGAGGTATGGTAGGGTGATGGTGAAGTGTGGTAGGGTGATAGTGAGGTGTGGTAGGATGATAGTGAGGTGTGGTAGGGTGATAGTGAGGCGTGGTAGGGTGATAGTGAGGTGTGGTAATGTGATAGTGAGGTGTGGTAGGGTGATAGTGAGGTCTGGCGTGATAGTGAGGTGTGGTAGGGAGATAGTGTGGTGTGGTAGAATGATAGTGAGGTGTGGTAGGGTGATAGTGCGGTGTGGCGTGATAGTAAGGTATGGTAGGGTGATAGTGAAGTGTAGTAGGGTGATAGTGAGGTGTGGTAGGATGATAGTGAGGTGTGGTTGGATGATAGTGAGGTGTGGCGTGGTAGTGAGGTATGGTAGGGTGATAGTGAGGTGTGGTAGGGTGATAGTGAGGTGTGGTAGGGTGATAGTGAGGTGTGGCGTGATAGTGAGGTATGGTAGGGAGATAGTGAGGTGTGGTAGGATGATAGTGAGGTGTGGCGTGATAGTGAGGTGTGGTAGGGAGATAGTGAGGTGTGGTAGAATGATAGTAAGGTGTGGCGTGATAGTGAGGTGTGGTAGGGTGATAGTGAGGTGTGGTAGGATGATAGCGAGGTGTCGCGTGATAGTGAGGTGTGGTAGGGTGATAGTGAGGTGTGGTAGGAGGATGACAGAGAGGCGTGGGCCGCTGGGAGGCGTGTGGTTGTGTGGTGAATACAGATGCCTTGGATACATTTTGGTTGCTATTGTGGAGATGTGATTTGAGTGCCTGTGTTGACGTGTGTGGACCTGGCTGCAGGTGTGGGTAGCTGGTCGTGGCTGTGGTTGACTGGTCGTGGATGTGGTTGACTGGTCGTGGATGTGGTTGACTGGTCGTGGATGTGGTTGACTGGTCGTGGATGTGGTTGACTGGATGTGGATGTGGCTGACTGGATGTGGATGTGGTTGACTGGTCATGGATGTGGTTGATTGGTCGTGGATGTGGTTGACTGGTCGTGGATGTGGTTGACTGGTCGTGGATGTGGTTGACTGGTCGTGGATGTGGGTGACTGCTCGTGGCTGTGGTTGACTGGTCGTGGATGTGGTTGACTGGTCGTGGATGTGGTTGACTGGTCGTGGATGTGGTTGATTGGTCGTGGATGTGGTTGATTGGTCGTGGATGTGGTTGACTGGTCGTGGATGTGGTTGACTGGTCGTGGATGTGGTTGACTGGTCGTGGATGTGGTTGATTGGTCGTGGATGTGGTTGATTGGTCGTGGATGTGGTTGACTGGTCGTGGATGTGGGTGACTGGTCGTGGATGTGGGTGACTGGTCGTGGATGTGGTTGACTGGTCGTGGATGTGGGTGACTGGTCGTGGATGTGGTTGACTGGTCGTGGATGTGGGTGACTGGTCGTGGATGTGGTTGACTGGTCGTGGGTGTGGGTGACTGGTCGTGGATGTGGTTGACTGGTCGTGGATGTGGGTGACTGGTCGTGGGTGTGGGTGACTGGTCGTGGATGTGGTTGACTGGTCGTGGGTGTGGGTGACTGGTCGTGGATGTGTGTGACTGGTCGTGGATGTGGGTGACTGGTCGTGGATGTGGGTGACTGGTCGTGGATGTGGTTGACTGGTCGTGGATGTGGGTGACTGGTCGTGGATGTGGTTGACTGGTCGTGGATGTGGGTGACTGGTCGTGGGTGTGGTTGACTGGTCGTGGATGTGGTTGACTGGTCGTGGGGGTGGGTGACTGGTCATGGATGTGGTTGACTGGTCGTAGATGTGGTTGACTGGTCGTAGATATGGTTGACTGGTCGTGGACGTGGATGACTGGTCGTGGGTGTGGTTGACTGGTCGTGGCTGTGGTTGACTGGTCGTGGCTGTGGTTGACTGGTCGTTGGTGTGGATGTGGTTGTTGGTTTGGTTGGGTTGGTGAAGGAAAGAGGAGACGGGTCAAGTGTACATTTGGCTTAGGTCTGGATGTGGACCGTTGGTGTGTAGGTGGTGGAGGAGGGGGTTAGGTGTGGATGTGGATATGTGGTGGAGGGGGTTAGGTGGTGTGTAGGTGGAGGAGGGGAGTTTAGGTGGTGAGTAAGTGGAGAAGGGGGTTAGGTGGTGTGTAGGTGGAGGAGGGAGTTAAATGGTGTGTAGGTGGAGGAGGTGCGTTTAGGTGGTGGGTAGGTGGAGGAGGGGGTTAAGTGGTGTGTAGGTGGAGGAAGGGGCGTTAGGTGGTGTGTAGGTGGAGGAGGCGTGGGTAAGTGGGTGTAGATCTAGGTGTGAGTATGTTTAACAAGCATCCGTGTCGAATTACTCTCGTTGTTAGCTGTGTTGGATTTGGGTTAATTGATGCAAGTTGTTGTTTATGGGTGTAGAAAGAGGGGGTGGTGGGTGTGGGGTGGGGGTGGGGGGTGGGTAGTTGTGGGGTCAGGGTGTAGGTGTGGGCAGGAGTTGGGGGTGTAGGTGGGTTGGGGTGTGTGTGTGTGTGTGTGTACGTGGTTGGAGGCAGTGAGTGGTTTAGGTGTGAGTGTGAGTGGTTGGGCTGTGTGGGAGTGTACGGGCCACACTCCCAGCTAGGTTGGTGTAGCTAGGTTGGAGTGGAGGATGTGTTAGCATGGGAGGGTCACCAGTCCTGCTGTGTTAGCAGCTGAGTGGAGGAGGTGTTAGCATGGGAGGGTCACCAGTCCTGCTGTGTTAGCAGCTGAGTGGAGGAGGTGTTAGCATGGGAGGGTCACCAGTCCTGCTGTGTTAGCATGGGAGGGGTCACCAGTCCTGCTGTGTGAGCATGGGAGGGGTCACCAGTCCTGCTGTGTTAACATGGGAGGGGTCACCAGTCCTGCTGTGTTAGCATGGGAGGGATCACCAGTCCTGCCGTGTTAGCATGGGAGGGATCACCAGTTCTGCTGTGTTAGCATGGGAGGGATCACCAGTCCTGCTGTGTTAGCATGGGAGGGGTCACTAGTCCTGCTGTGTTAGCATGGGAGGGATCACCAGTCCTGCTGTGTTAGCATGGGAGGGGTCACTAGTCCTGCTGTGTTAGCATGGGAGGGGTCACCAGTCCTGCTGTGTTAGCATGGGAGGGGTCACCAGTCCTGCTGTGTTAGCATGGGAGGGATCACCAGTCCTGCTGTGTTAGCATGGGAGGGGTCACTAGTCCTGCTGTGTTAGCATGGGAGGGATCACCAGTCCTGCTGTGTTAGCATGGGAGGGGTCACCAGTCCTGCTGTGTTAGCATGGGAGGGATCACCAGTCCTGCTGTGTTAGAATGGGAGGGGTCACCAGTCCTGCTGTGTTAGCATGGGAGGGATCACCAGTCCTGCTGTGTTAGCATGGGAGGGGTCACTAGTCCTGCTGTGTTAGCATGGGAGGGATCACCAGTCCTGCTGTGTTACCATGGGAGGGGTCACTAGTCCTGCTGTGTTAGCATGGGAGGGGTCACCAGTCCTGCTGTGTTAGCATGGGAGGGATCACCAGTCCTGCTGTGTTAGCATGGGAGGGGTCACCAGTCCTGCTGTGTTAGCATGGGAGGGATCACCAGTCCTGCTGTGTTAGCATGGGAGGGATCACCAGTCCTGCTGTGTTAGCATGGGAGGGGTCACTAGTCCTGCTGTGTTAGCATGGGAAGGGTCACCAGTCCTGCTGTGTTAGCATGGGAGGGGTCACCAGTCCTGCTGTGTTAGCATGGGAGGGGTCACCAGTCCTGCTGTGTTAGCATGGGAGGGGTCACCAGTCCTGCTGTGTTAACATCTACCTTCAGGAGGTGTTAGAACATGAGGGACGTTATGAGATCGTGAGTCTAACCACCCGACCTCCCCTTCCTCATAATCATGAGGCTGTGTGAGAATGAGTCCGGGGCGCCCCTCAGCCATGGTAGAGAGGCCCTATGACCCAGGCCACTTGTAACAAGCCAACAAGCAACTAACTATCGCTGCAGGAGAGACAAGCTTAACGAGGGAGGTGTATTGTCTTACAGGTCGCTAGTTAGGGGGAGGAACTGTCGTTAAGTGGGAGAAGGAGGAGGAGGTGTGAATGTCCTACAGGATATTTTGAGTCGCCTGGAGGAGGCGCAGCAGGAGGAGGAGCAGGAGCCTCTTCCGCCCTCCTGCGACAGGATATTTTGGGGCGCCTGGAGGAGGCGCAGCAGGAGGAGGAGGAGGAGCAGGAGCCTCTTCCGCTCTCCCTTGCGACAGGCGAGGCTGGGGAGCTGGGCGATGATGACCCGATCGACCAAGAGGCGAAGGAGGCCGGTGAGGGGCTGGCCTACTCCTCTCCTCTCCCCACCCGGAGGGTGTACACACCCCTCCACCACCGAGCCCTTGAAACGGGCGGGAGGAGGAGGAGGAGGAGGAGGAGGAGGAGGAGCGCGGGGGCGTCAGGAAGCTCCCTGTGTTCCGCGAACTACGGAACTCCACCGGGAGGAGGAGGAGGAGGAAGAGGAGGAGGAGGAGGTAGAGGAGGAGGAGGAGGAGGAGGAGGAAGAGGAAGAAGCGACCTCGAAACACTATCCCCTTACACTCCTTGATATTGCCTCAATTAACTCGCCTCTATCTTGACGTGGGAACCAACGCCCTCCTCACACTGTGTGAGGGATGGCGTCCTGGTTATGAGGACCAGTGCTACCCCCCTCACACTGTGAGGGGTCGTGTCCTGGTTATGAGGACGGGTGTTAACCCTCACACTGTGTGAGGGGTCATGTCCGAGTTATGAGGACCTAATGATGGTCCAATCTGTGCAATGAGGACAAACTCTTCCCTCATACTATGAGTAATGAGACCTCTTGCTAACCCTCACACTATCTCACGGGTCGTATCTCGGTTATGAGAACCCTCACACTGCCTCATACTGTCCACCATTCCGTGCCTACTGTCCCAGCGTCTCCTGTCTGCGCTGTGAGGCTCAACACAACTCACAGCGCACCAGGGCCTCTGTCTGAGACGGTGTGAGGAACGGAGGGGATCTTCGCCCTACACCCCTCACACTGCGTTGTGAGGTGGCTAGCGCTCGCCCCTCACAGCGCGTTGCGACCTGTGACCATGACGGCACTGCTGTCTCACGGGCGCACATCGTCACTGTCAAAGGCACTGCCGCTCTGGCGCCTGTGTGCAGTGAACTAGTGTACAAAATTTCCTTCAAGGCAAATTGTTGTGTGGACATGTTTCTCCACCCACGGGTTCCTCCTTCGTCAGCCCCCCCCCCTCCTTCGTCAGCGTTAGTCCCCCTCCTTCGTCAGTCCCCCCCTCCTTCGTCAGCGTTAGTCCCCCTCCTTCGTCAGTCCCCCCTCCTTCGTCAGCGTCAGTCCCCCTCCTTCGTCAGCGTCGATCCCCCTCCTTCGTCAGTCCCCCTCCCTCGTCAGCGTCAGTCCCCCTCCTTCGTCAGCATCAGTCCCCCTCCTTCGTCAGCATCAGTTTCCTCCTTCGTCAGTATCAGTCCCCTCCTTCGTCAGCATGAGTCCCCTCCTTCGTCAGCGTCAGTCCCCTCCTTCGTCAGCGTCAGTCCCCTCCTTCGTCAGCATCAATCCCCTCCTTCGTCAGCATCACTTCCCTCCTTCGTCACCATCAGTCCCCTCCTTCGTCACCATCAATCCCCTCCTTCGTCAGCATCAGTCCCCTCCTTCGTCACCATCAACCCCCTCCTCCGTCAGCATCAGTCCCCTCCTTCGTCAGTATCAATCCCCTCCTTCGTCACCATCAGTCCCCTCCTTCGTCACCTTCAATCCCCTCCTTCGTCAGCATCAGTCCCCTCCTTCGTCACCATCAACCCCCTCCTTCGTCAGCATCAGTCCCCTCCTCCGTCAGCATCAGTCCTCTCCTCCTTGTACAGTCTGTAGTGTGTGGATACAGTCCAAGCCCACGCCTGTATCGAGTCCCCATTAGCTATACTCGTGAGGGTCGAGGCTGCCAGGGCCACTGTACCCGCTGTACTGTACTGTATCGTCGGGATCTTGAAGTGCCGCGCCTGTAACTGTGTTGCCATGGCCGGCGTATCCTCCCCTCTTGGGGAGGAGAGGTGCTACGATACCCTCCCCCTCTGTAATTACTATTAGTGATTACTGTAATTAGTATTTGTGATTACTGTAATTACTATTTGAGATTGCTGTAATTACTATTCGTGATTACTGTAATTACTATTTGTGATTGCTGTAATTACTATTCGTGATTACTGTAATTACTATTTGTGATTGCTGTAATTACTATTCGTGATTACTGTAATTACTATTTGTGATTGCTGTAATTACTATTTGTGATTACTGTAATTACTATTTGTGATTACTGTAATCACTATTTGTTTGCTACACTCGTGTCACCCCGCCCCTTGAGCTTATGTACATGTACCATGTCTGTACTCGTATGTGTGTGTGGACACATACACACCATTTATGTGTGTGTGTGTGTGTGTGTGTGTGTGTGTGTGTGTGTGTGTGTGTGTCTTATGTGGTAGCCAGTACGGTTGAAAATCCTGTTGAACATGAGTGGTTTATCATCCCTGATGATGGCAGGGTTCTGGGTGAAGACATGCCCATCAGGGAGGTAAGGGAGTGAGTGAATTATTGTATTGATGTGTGGCCACTTTTAGAGTAAGCCAGTGCTTGAAGTGCTTGCTTTGGAGTGCTTGCTGTTGCTTGAGTAGCGTCGAGAAGCTATGGTCTGAGTGTGAGGTTATCTGCACGTGTGAGGAGATACTCACACTGTGATCTGCAAGAGGTGATGGGAGGTGATGGGAAGTGATGGGAGGTCATGGAGGAAGGGGTTGAAAAGGATGTGGAGGGAGGAAAGTTCCCTGGGGATTATATGGAGGTGAAGCGTCTGTTTACACCTTTGCCTTGCCTTGTTACTCTCAAGAAAAGGTGGTGTCAGATATCTTCTGTGTGGGAAGGGTTCTGGGGACGGTGTCAAATGCTTTCCGTTGCGACTAGTACTGCGCGGGAGGGGGGTGTTGTTGCGGTTGGCTGAGACCGTTCAAAATGGGTTGGGTGAGGATTGTGTGTAGTGTGACAGTGGAGTGACTAGGTAAAGCTGTATTGTATAGGTGAGAATGGTACAGTTTGGTTAACTCCTTCGTGGACCAGATTGTCATGGGTTTGGACACCTGTGAAAGCAGTGATATGGTGTAAAGGATTGGATGTCAGTCTGTCATTCCCTTTCACGTGATTAGATTCATGATTGTGCTGGTTAGAGTTTGGATTCGTTCTATGGTTTGTGGTGATGACAGGTGGTTTGTGGGGGCGTGTTTCTTGGCTCTTTCTGGTTTACAACTTATAGAGCATAAGTATATTAATGTAAACTGAGAGTTTTTCTCTAATGGACATAGAAATTAATACGACCGCATATGTAGAGTTATCAATATTTTTTCTTATGTTCTCTAATTTTCTCAGTATTATTCTACCATTAGGTGGCTGCTCAAACACTAATTGTCCAAAGTTATCCATTCTATTTCAACTGAGCTTTCACCATCACAGAGGCATCATCAGGAATCTACAAAAGAGAAAAAAAAAACCGCTTCATAAAACGACTATGATATGTAAGACAAAAACAGAAAAATACTCGGAAAAACACGGTGCATAGCACGTAAAAGTGCGGGAAAACACCAAAAGCGAAAGAAACGAACAATATCATGAAGGATAAAATGAATCACAGTCTCAATATAAAATATCGAAACAGAAATATTGAAAAACTTACAGTTGAGGAAACAGAGAAGAATAATATTAAACGAGATAGGAATATAGAAAGTCCATCACTATAAACACTAAGTCAGACCAAGCGAGACTGTTATTGTCTGGATGTGGCGCTGAGGTCAGGTTGGACTCGTCTGATATTCTCTCAGATCTTCGTAACCCAGGACCGAGAGGGTCAGTGGCGCGTTCCTCCTGACCAGAAATGGCAGACACGGCAACCTGTGGCGGGTCAATGAAATGTCCCATCTGTCCAAAACGGCATTAGGTCTACATCCTATTGGCTGGCCATTGAAGATCTGTATGGCGTTGGTCAAACCCATAAATGTTAACAGAGCCACGTCTTCTAAATGTGACTTTGTTAACATTTATTGATATATCTGTAAAAATTTCTCCTCCTATGAACTGTTACAATTTGCTTTTGAAGATGTGTTGAAATACACGAGAGCGCTTGAGCAAATTTTCCTGCTTTGACTTTTTCTTCGTTGTTTGCAAGTTCATATATATATATATATATATATATATATATATATATATATATATATATATATATATATATATATATTTATTATACTTTGTCGCTGTCTCCCGTTTTAGCGAGGTAGCGCATGGAAACAGACGAAAGAATGGCCCAACCCACCTACATACACGTGTATATACATAAACGCCCACACACGCACATATACATACCTATATATTTCAACGTATGCATACATATACATACACAGACATATACATATATACACATGTACATATTCATACATGCTGCCTTCATCCATTCTCGCCACCACCACGCCACATATATATATATATATATATATATATATATATATATGTATATTCACTTAGAATGTATGTGTGTAAGTGGCGTCTATACAAAATGTAAACACACTACGTGGGCAGCGTCTGTACGTGGTGCAGGTACAGTGACAAGGGCTCCTGAGGTGCAGGACATTGCTGGCTATCACCATTGCTGGCTATCACCTTCCCAGGTCTCAGGTGTCATCAAGGGAGCTGCTGCTGCGTCGTCAACCCCCCACCCTCTGGTGCAACATGACCCGGGCGACTCCAACAAACCCTAGCGACTAGAAACCCGTTCCCACAGCGCCAAGCCAGCTCCTCCTCCTCCTTCCGGTCCCTTCCTTCCTTCGTATCGCCTTTCTTCTTCCCCCTCCCCCCCTTAAATGGTTGGTTAGGGGGGGAAGGGTCAGGAGGAGGAGGAGGAGGAGGAGGAGGAGGAGGAGGAGGAGGAGGAGGAGGGGTGAGGTGGAAGGATTTCAACTGAAGTGCGTAGATCGTGTGCTGGAAACGCATTTTTGGCGTCTTGTTCTTTACACCCGAAAGCGATGACGTCGCTTGTGGACGCTACACTAAGCATTGTTCGCTGTGTGTGTGTGTGTGTGTGTGTGTGTGTGTGTGTGTGTGTGTGTGTGTTTATGGCTGACCTGGGGCCTGTGGCTGTACAAGGCTTGGGTGTGACTGTACAAGACTTAGGGTGTGTGACTGTACAAGACTTGGGTGTGTGGCTGTACAAGGCTTGGGTGTGGCTGTACAAGACTTGTGTGTGTGACTGTACATGGCTTGTGTGTGTGACTGAACAAGACTTGGGTGTGTGGCTGTACAAGGCTTGTGTGTGTGACTGTACAAGACTTGGGTGTGTGAGTGTACAAGGCTTGGGTGTGGCTGTACAAGACTTGTGTGTGTGACTGTACAAGGCTTGTGTGTGTGACTGTACAAGACTTGGGTGTGTGGCTGTACAAGGCTTGTGTGTGTGACTGTACAAGACTTGGGTGTGTGAGTGTACAAGGCTTGTGTGTGTGTGACTGTACAAGGCTTGTGTGTGTGACTGTACAAGACTTGGGTGTGTGAGTGTACAAGGCTTGGGTGTGTGACTGTACAAGACTTGGGTGTGTGACTGTACAAGACTTGGGTGTGTGGCTGTACAAGGCTTGTGTGTGTGACTGTACAAGACTTGTGTGTGTGACTGTACAAGGCTTGTGTGTGTGGCTGTACAAGGCTTGGGTGTGTGACTGCACAAGACTTGGGTGTGTGGCTGTACAAGGCTTGTGTGTGTGACTGTACAAGACTTGGGTGTGTGGCTGTTCAAGGCTTGGGTGTGGCTGTACAAGACTTGGGTGTGTGACTGTACAAGGCTTGGGTGTGTGACTGTACAAGGCTTGGGTGTGTGGCTGTACGAGGCTTGGGTGTGTGACTGTACAAGGCTTGGGTGTGTGGCTGTACAAGGCTTGGGTGTGTGACTGTACAAGGCTTGGGTGTGTGGCTGTACGAGGCTTGGGTGTGTGACTGTACAAGGCTTGGGTGTGTGAGTGTACAAGACTTGGGTGTGTGGCTGTACAAGGCTTGGGTGTGTGGCTGTACGAGGCTTGGGTGTGTGAGTGTACAAGGCTTGGGTGTGTGAGTGTACAAGGCTTGTGTGTGTGACTGTACAAGGCTTGGATGTGTGGCTGTACGAGGCTTGGGTGTGTGACTGTACAAGGCTTGGGTGTGTGAGTGTACAAGGCTTGGGTGTGTGAGTGTACAAGGCTGGGGTTGCGTCGTAGTCTGTTGCCTCCTTTGACCTAAAGTCTTTTACGCTGTTGTTCGGTATTTTCGCTGTAGTTTCATCGCTGTACTTTCCATGTAACGAAGGAGAACGTGGTTTTGTGCCCCCACTGTACCTCCAGCAGGACTTGATTGGTAGGCGAGTGTGTGGGTGCTGGGGAGCAGAGAGGGATCATTACCTTTAACATGATATATAAGTTTTCTCCTCTTTTGTATTTGCCTAAAGCTATACAAGCGGGTCAGGGTCGTCTGACCTTCTGCAGATAATGTTCAATAATATTCAACCTTAGGACGTTAGAGGCTGACGCAGGAGTTTCATTTTATTCTTTCATCTTTTCACATCTCTTCTGGCGTCTTGTATCATTACCCTGTGAAGCTATGTTGCTGGGTCTTGCTTTCCCAAGGACCACAGTCAACAGATTTCTTTTTCTCTTACTTTGGAGGCTCCAGTTATGTACAAAAGTCCACATCAAGGCCGGGGTTTCATGGGAGTATAGCGAATGAGAAGTGAAAAAGAAGAGGCAAGAGAAAGTATTTACGGATTTTGCAGGAAGTGAAAATCCTGTCTTTTTGGAATGTGCGGCAGGTCATAGTTTTTGGGAAAGACATGAGAAGGTAGAGAATTCCAAAGCTACGAGGTGTAGGGAAAGAAACAGTTATCAAACTGTCCCACCCTCGAGCTACCAACGTCCACACAGTAATCATGTGAGGCAGCAGTTTGTCGCGTACTGCGTGATCTAGCTAGTGGTGGGGGGCTCACAAGCAGCCAGCTTTCGGGTGCACAAACCAAAGTAATACCTACAGAAGAGGGAAAGTGAACCAACATTGTGGCGTCGGGCAAGGGAGTCAAGCTTTGAAGTTAACCTGGGAAAGCTGATACGTCAGACCGCTTTCAGCTCAACTCTATCAAGTAAGGATGAACAGCTAGAACCACCCTAGATGTGAGGGCAGGACTCCATACATGGACGGAGCAACCCTTTGCAAAAAGTGTTCGGAAGAAAAGAAATTTCGACATCAAAACCAACACACTTGTTTCGTTTCTTATAGTGGACGTCTTCGACTCGGACAAGATGGGTGTGTTCGAACGCACCGTGCCTTCGGAGAACACAGCCATGACGTGGCTTGTGTGAAAATATGTCCTCCTTCTTCGGTGCACCAGTTCCATCCCCCATCACCTCCACCACCACCATCCACTAGT
>NC_092273.1:24126571-24134071 GCF_036320965.1 Panulirus ornatus
GCCCGTTACTCAACAGTTGCCTGTCACTATGGCAACTTGCCTCTCACTATGGCAACTGTTGCCCGTTACTCAACAGTTGCCTGTCGCTATGGCAATTTGCCTCTCACTATGGCAACTATTGCCTTTCACTATGGCAACTGTTGCCTGTCACTGTGGCAACTGTTGCCTCTCACTATGGCAACTATTGCTTGTCACTATGGCAACTATTGCCTCTCACTATGGCAACGGTTGCCTCTCACCATGGCGAATCTGCCTCTTACTATGGCAACTTGCCTCTCACTATGGCAACTATTGCCTTTCACTATGGCACTATGGCAACTGTTGCCTCTCACTGTGGCAACTGTTGCTTCTCACTATGGCAACTGCTGCCTCTCACTATGGCAACTGTTGCCTGTCACTATGGCAACTGTTGCCTCTCACTATGGCAACTATTGCCTCTCACCATGGCGACTCTGCCTCTCACTATGGCAACTTGCCTCTCACTATGGCAACTTTTGCCTTTCACTATGGCAACTGTTGCCTCTCACTGTGGCAACTGTTGCTTCTCACTATGGCAACTGCTGCCTCTCACTATGGCAACTGTTGCCTGTCACTATGGCAACTGTTGCCTCTCACTATGGCAACTATTGCCTCTCACCATGGCAACTATTGCCTCACTATGGCATCTATTGCCTGTCACTACGGCTACTGTTACCTCTCACTATGGCAACTGCTGCTTCTCACTATGGCAACTGCTGCCTCTCACTATGGCAACCTCTGGACGTCCTGTGATTCGTTTTCAGGTGATGAAGCCAGTCCTTGTGTTCCAGATCTCAGAGGTGGGATCGGAATGGCCTTTCAGGCGATCACAGAACTTTTCCCTGCAATGAGACAAATATGTATACGTTTAAAGGGGATGGCGAACAGAGGAGGGAGGTGGGATAGGGAGAATGACAGAGGGAGGGAGAGAACTGTGGATAGGAAGGATCGAGAACTAGGGAGAAGGATAAAGAGTGGAAGAGAGGATAGAGAACAGATTGAAAGAGACGCGTCAGGTTTTGTGGGGTTAGAGACGTTTCAGGTTTTGTGAGGTTAGAGATCAGGTCTTGTGGGGTTAGAGACGTTTCAGGTTTTGTGAGGTTAGAGATCAGGTCTTGTGGGGTTAGAGACGTTTCAGGTTTTGTGAGGTTAGAGATCAGGTCTTGTGGGGTTAGAGACGCTTCGGTTTTGTGGGGTTAGAGATGTTTCTTATCTAGATGTCTTTCCAGTATTTCGTAATCCCTGTCGTGTTGTCTCGCACTTCTTTCATAATCTAAGCATCATCAGCAAACACAGGAATGAACCCCGTTGCCCGACGTACGAATCACTTATGTAAACCAGAAACAGTATTGGTCTCAGTGCACATCCTTGAAGAACCCCACTTGTAGCTTTCGCCCAGTTTGACAAAGGCTGGCGTAACCTGTGTTCTCTGTTTCCCTCTAAGTTAGGAAGCTGTCGGTCCATTTGAGTAGCGCTCCTCTGACCCCAGTCTGAGCATTTGCAACTTCATCATCAGTCTTCAGTTGGGGACATAATCATTATGCATTCCATCCTTTTTCATTTATATCACATATACATGTGTATACATAAACGCCCACACACGCACATATACATACCTATATATTTCAACGTATACATACATATACATACACGGACATATACATATACATACACATGTACTTATTCATACTTGCTGCCTTCATCCATTTCCGTCGCCACCCCGCCACACGTGAAACAGCACCCCACCCCTCCCCCCCTGCGCGAGGTAGCGCTCGGATAAGACAACAAAGGCCAAATTCGTTCACACTCAGTCTCTAGCTGTCATGTATATATGGGGGCATGCGCTAACTCTTGAACACAAGCATTACACCTTCGTAAGCCCGTGAACCCAGACGTGTCAAAAGGTCACCATAACGATTCGTAACGCGTGGGGTGAAAAAACGCAGCAGCGTTGGTGACCTTTCGGGAGTCGAGTAATGTTGCCCTTATCCTCGGGTGTGTTGAGGAGAGAGAGAGAGAGAGAGAGAGAGAGAGAGAGAGAGAGAGAGAGAGAGAGAGAGAGAGAGAGAGAGAGAGAGAAAGAGCCACAGAGCCCTGAGCTAACAAGTCTTGCTGCATTCTTCCGTCTCTCACTGCACGCAATACTGACTTGGTCATTGTTTACCTAATGGCGTCCTAGCTACGTCTCTTCTTCGTCGTTGTATGTCATCAACTGACTATAATACTTCTTTCTTGTATCTCCCCTGATGATGATGATGTGATGATGTGATGATGACATGAAAGTGCGCTTGGGAACTTATCGCGTTTCATTTCCCTGTGGTAAGGATTGAATATATATATATATCCAGGAGTAATTTCTATGAAATAATGCTCATGTTACTCATGACGTGTTTTCTCCAAAGCTCCTACAGCCCCAGGCTGCGCTACTTCCAGTAGCAGGGAAATGTAGACTGCCTTCGGAGTGAGAAGTTCTTTGACGGGATTCTACTCCCAAGTGATATGACCTTTAGCGAAGGTGACCTTTCACACATAGTCATGATTGGAATGTCAAATCTCCTCTAATGCGTTCCATATGAAAGTTAGATTTTTAGATGAAAACATTTTCTTCAGGAAAATAATTTATGATGAGGTAAACAAGGGGAAAACATCCATTTGATGAAGGGGTCAGCCATTCAGGTCAGGTCAAATCGCGTAGGGTGACCTCGTGGTTTAAGGTCATCTGCTAATCAGGTGCAAAGACTACCAGGGATCGTTGTGGGTCGTAACAAGGCACAGACTGCCGTGATGTGCTGATTAGCGTCGGTGACCATGATTCAGGTATGGGCCCGGACGGGTTCGAGCCCTGGGCGCGGCAGGCGGCTTATAGCCAATCCAAGCTGATCATCCTTCCCTCAGGGCTGCTCTATATAGGTGGGCATTGGCTGAGAGTGGTGTGTGTGTGTGTGTGTGTGTGTATAAAAACATAGAAGTAAATGCATGGTAAAAATATACAAGGATGAGAGACGGGGCAATGCGAATGCAAAATTCTCTGCCCCTAACACACAAACAGTAAACCTTGGTGCGGCGCAAGGCGCACTTCTGGGACTGTTGTTATTCTTGATCTGTGTGAATGACGAGCTAAAAGGGACTGAACTCATACCTATACAAGTTTGCAGATGATGCCGAGGGTCGTGAGGGAAAATGGAACTCATGCCTATACATGTTTGCAGATGATGCCTAGGGTTCGTGAGGAAAATGGAACTCATACCTATACAAGTTTGCAGATGATGCCGAGGGTCGTGAGGGAAATGGAACTCATATCTGTACATGTTTGCAGATGATGCCGAGGGTCGTGAGGGAAAATGGAACTCATACCTGTACATGTTTGCAGATGATGCCGAGGGTCGAGAGGGAAAATGGAACTCATACCTGTACATGTTTGCAGATGATGCCGAGGGTCGTGAGGGGAAATGGAGAATGCGAAAGATGGCGTTTCTTACTTGGAAATCTAAGGACACTGTACAGTTGTTCATATAAATGGCTGATGAAATTGAACCTGAGTAAATGTAAAAGAATGAGGAAGGGGCACAGTACAACGCTTCTGTACGAGTATTATCTAACGGGATATGGAATCTAGATGTGTGTGAGAGGGAGGTGGGAGTCGATATTATACCCAACCAGGCACCAAAGTCCCACCACAAGGGAAATGTTAAGCAGAGATACGGTCTGCTGTCAAATATCAGATTTGCATTCCAGGAAATGCATAAGGAAATATTCAGCTTGCTGTTTGTATACAATATAAATTTAGAAATAGAATACACTTTTCAAATTTGGTCCTCGACCAAAAAAGGGACATAGTTCATGGAGGCCAACAAGTGCGATGCTAGAATTAAGAAAGCTGAGTCATAGTGAGAGGTTAGGGACCATAAATCTGTCCACAAAGGAAGAGTGAAAAGTAAGAGGTGACTTGAGCAGAACCTTTAAAACTTTAAACCATTTGGATGATGTGAACAGCGAACAGTTCCTCGAATGATGCAAAGATAGGCCAACCAAAGGACATGATACGAAGTTAAGAAGAAAGTTGTTAGGAATGATGTAGAGAGAGAGAGAGAGAGAGAGAGAGAGAGAGAGAGAGAGAGAGAGAGAGAGAGAGAGAGAGAGAGAGAAATGAGAGCTGGTCAGAAAAAAAAATCATTGCCTTAGTTCTGAATTAACTCATCCTTTACATTCCTCATTATACTCATTCATCTCATTAAACAAAATCAGATCAACATAAAGGTCTTAAAAGAAAGGATTAAATCACACAAAGGTACGATCTTCCACTCCCATGGAGTTGGCACGTGAATCGAGATGATTCACCTTACTGGACAGCTATGCTGAGGCACTGAAACAGAAAGTTGGCTGCTTTTTCATTCTATTTTTTTTTTTTTACCTTATTCAATTCAATTCAATAAACCAAGGAATCAAACTTCTATAACAATACAAATACCTTATCCTACCATGGTCCCCGAGATTGAACTAGTCGAAAAGGAATTGGATATTAGTTCTATAGAGGGGGGGGGGGGGGGTTCCATAAATTCTTTGTCCATACATGTTGTTACCCCACCGGCTTCAGCAACACAAGCATTCTCTCATGTCCATTCCAGGTATGTGTTCGAGGCGGTGGATTCAACGTGTCTAGCCCCACACCAGCTAGCTAGCTGGCTTGGTGACACACACCCACTCCTCCTGCTCTTCCTCCTCAGGTATGTGTTCGAGGCGGTGGATTCAACGTGTCTTGCCCCACACCAGCTAGCTAGCTGGCTGGCTGGCTGACACACACACATCTCTCCTCCCTCCTCCCTCCACGGGGGATGAGGTTACAATGTTAGGTTAACCTGCCACAAACATGACGCTTGAAGAACTCTCCTAAAAGGAAAATGGACAAATGGCAGGAGGAAGGGGTCTCTCTCTCTCTCTCTCTCTCTCTCTCTCTCTCTCTCTCTCTCTCTCTCTCTCTCTCTCTCTCTCCTGGTCGTCTCCCGTCTGCTAGTCGTCTTGCGGTCGTCTACTGGTCGACTCGTGTTTGTCTGCTGGTCGTGTCTCCTGGTCGTCTTGCGTCTCCTGGTCGACTCGTGTCTGCTGGTCGTCTCGTCTCTGCTGGTCGTGTCGTGTCTCCTGGTCGTCTTGCGTCTCCTGGTCGATTCGTGTCTGCTGGTCGTCTCGTCTCTGCTGGTCGTGTCGTACCGACTGGTCGTCCCGCGTCTCATGGTCGTCCCGCGTCTCCTGGTCGTCTCGTCTCTGCTGGTCGTGTCGTGTCGACTGGTCGTCCTACGTCTCCTGGTCGTCCCACGTCTCCTGGTCGTCTCGTCTCTCCTGGTCGTGTCGTGCCGACTGGTCGTCCCGCGTCTCCTGGTCGTCCCACGTCTCCTGGTCGTCCCACGTCTCCTGGTCGTCTCGTCTCTGCTGGTCGTGTCGTGCCTGCTGGTCGTGTCGTGGCTGGGTCGTTTATCCTGTGTCTTCCATCATGAGACTCACCCCAGGGAATGATTTCACGTTGGGCTAAGTTTTATGGGTCGTCCTAAACACAGGGGGCAGGGGGGTGAGGGGGGTCGTCCTGAACACTGGGGGAGGGGTAGGGGGTCGTCTTGAACACAGGGGGAGGAGGGGGAGGAGGTCGTCTTGAACACAGGGGGAGGAGGGGGAGGGGGGTCGTCTTGAACACAGGGGGAGGAGGGGCGGGGAGGGGGTCGTCTTGAACACAGGGGGAGGAGGGGGAGGGGGTCGTCTTGAACACAGGGGGAGGAGGGGGAGGGGTCGTCTTGAACAGAGGGGGAGGAGGGGGGGTCGTCTTGAACACAGGGGGAGGGGGAGGGGGAGGGGGTCGTCTTGAACACAGGGGGAGGAGGGGCGGGGGGGTCGTCCTGAACACTGGGGGAGGAGGGGGAGGGGGTCGTCTTGAACACAGGGGGAGGAGGGGGGGTGGGGGGGGGTGTTATCGCTTGCCCGAGGCTCGAAGCCACGACGAGTTATTGTCATTCATATTCATACCCGAGATGCCTGCACCGCTTTGGTCACGCACACACACACACACACACACACACACACACGCCTGCACACACACACGCCTGCACACACACACACACACACACACACACACACACGCCTGCACACACACACGCCTGGGGAAGGACAGATGTGCACGTGTTTCCAAGGGCGTGCTAAGACATCTATGCTCACATGGGGTTCCTCTCCTCCCCACATGTAGGTGTTGGCAGACAGCCCCTGGATCTGTGTACGTAATCTTAAACCCAACAAATGAAGCTAAGACTCATATCAAACAGACATAAGATCACTCCCTCAACGTAATCATTTCTCTTATCTGCTAATCTTATTCACAGATAAAGACCCAGTGAAGGATTCTTGGAGTATCTTTCCCATCATGCAAAAAATATGTGAAAATGTTATATTCCAGATACAGACATGACTCTCACTGTGTGTGTATATGTGGCCTTTGTTGTCTTTTCCTAGCGCTACCTCGCGCGCGCGCGAGGGTTGAGGGGGGTTGTTATTTCATGTGTGGCGGGGTGGCGACGGGAATGGATGAAGGCAGGAAGTATGAATATGTACATGTGTATATGTGTGTATGTCTGTGTATGTATATGTATGTATACGTTGAAATGTAGAGGTATGTTTATGTGCGTGTGTGGACATGTATGTATATACATGTGCATGTGGGTGGGTTGGGCCATTCTTTCGTCTGTTTCCTTGCGCTTCCTCGCTAACGCGGGAGACAGCGACAAAGTATAACAAATAAATGAATATATTGTCATGAATACATTTTGTCCACATGGGCATATGTATTTGTTTTGTATTTGTTTTTCGCGTGTGTCCACATCAATTTCTGTTTGTTTGGCTGGTCGACTTTGCAACAAGTGAGGCTCTCTGGAAACACATATATGGAGGCATGTAACCAGGTTACAGTCATTACAGTAGGATACAGAACACATGATATGGACGCATGTAACCAGGTTACAGTCATTACAGCAGGATACATAACACATGATATGGACGCATGTAATCATATTACAGTCATTACAGCAGGATACATATGTCTGTATCTGTAATGGAGATGAGGTTACAGCGCTGTAACAGCAGCCAGCCAAACGGCATCTGAGTGACCTCGACCCGACCAATAGGAAGGCTTAAATGTTGGAACTAGGTTGACCCTGTACTGTTAGGATCTCTCTCTCTCTCTCTCTCTCTCTCTCTCTCTCTCTCTCTCTCTCTCTCTCTCTCTCTCTCCGTTAGCGAGGTAGCGTTAAGAAGAGAGGACTGAGCCTAAGGGATGGAGTAAAAATATCCTCACTTGGCCCCCTTCTCTGTTCCCTCTTTTGGAAAATTATGAATGAGAGGGGAGGATTTTCAGCCCCCCGCTCCCTCCCCTTTTGGTCGCCTTTTTTTTTTTTTTTTTTTCCAAAAGAAGGAACAGAGAATTGGGCCAGGTGAGGGTATTCCCTCAAA
>NC_092273.1:24139071-24141571 GCF_036320965.1 Panulirus ornatus
AATTGACTTGACCCTCAACCCTACTGTACCTAATAACCTTGCTCTTATTCACATTTACTCTTAACTTTCTTCTTCCACACACTTTACCAAACTCAGTCACCAGCTTCTGCAGTTTCTCACATGAATCAGCCACTAGCGCTGTATCATCAGCGAACAACAACTGACTCACTTCCCAAGCTCTCTCATCCCCAACAGACTTCATACTTGCCCCTCTTTCCAGGACTCTTGCATTTACCTCCCTAACAACCCCATCCATAAACAAATTAAACAACCATGGAGACATCACACACCCCTGCCGCAAACCTACATTCACTGAGAACCAATCACTTTCCTCTCTTCCTACACGTACACATGCCTTACATCCTCGATAAAAACTTTTCACTGCTTCTAACAACTTGCCTCCCACACCATATATTCTTAATACCTTCCACAGAGCATCTCTATCAACTCTATCATATGCCTTCTCCAGATCCATAAATGCTACATACAAATCCATTTGCTTTTCTAAGTATTTCTCACATACATTCTTCAAAGCAAACACCTGATCCACACATCCTCTACCACTTCTGAAACCGCACTGCTCTTCCCCAATCTGATGCTCTGTACATGCCTTCACCCTCTCAATCAATACCCTCCCATATAATTTACCAGGAATACTCAACAAACTTATACCTCTGTAATTTGAGCACTCACTCTTATCCCCTTTGCCTTTGTACAATGGCACTATGCACGCATTCCGCCAATCCTCAGGCACCTCACCATGAGTCATACATACATTAAATAACCTTACCAACCAGTCAACAATACAGTCACCCCCTTTTTTAATAAATTCCACTGCAATACCATCCAAACCTGCTGCCTTGCCGGCTTTCATCTTCCGCAAAGCTTTTACTACCTCTTCTCTGTTTACCAAATCATTTTCCCTAACCCTCTCACTTTGCACACCACCTCGACCAAAACACCCTATATCTGCCACTCTGTCATCAGACACATTCAACAAACCTTCAAAATACTCATTCCATCTCCTTCTCACATCACCACTACTTGTTATCACCTCCCCATTTACGCCCTTCACTGAAGTTCCCATTTGCTCCCTTGTCTTACGCACCCTATTTACCTCCTTCCAGAACATCTTTTTATTCTCCCTAAAATTTACTGATAGTCTCTCACCCCAACTCTCATTTGCCCTTTTTTTCACCTCTTGCACCTTTCTCTTGACCTCCTGTCTCTTTCTTTTATACTTCTCCCACTCAATTGCATTTTTTCCCTGCAAAAATCGTCCAAATGCCTCTCTCTTCTCTTTCACTAATACTCTTACTTCTTCATCCCACCACTCACTACCCTTTCTAAACAGCCCACCTCCCACTCTTCTCATGCCACAAGCATCTTTTGCGCAATCCATCACTGATTCCCTAAATACATCCCATTCCTCCCCCACTCCCCTTACTTCCATTGTTCTCACCTTTTTCCATTCTGTACAGAGTCTCTCCTGGTACTTCCCCACACAGGTCTCCTTCCCAAGCTCACTTACTCTCATCACCCTCTTCACCCCAACATTCACTCCTCTTTTCTGAAAACCCATACTAATCTTCACCTTAGCCTCCACAAGATAATGATCAGACATCCCTCCAGTTGCACCTCTCAGCACATTAACATCCAAAAGTCTCTCTTTCGCACGCCTGTCAATTAACACGTAATCCAATAACGCTCTCTGGCCATCTCTCCTACTTACATAAGTATACTTATGTATATCTCGCTTTTTAAACCAGGTATTCCCAATCATCAGTCCTTTTTCAGCACATAAATCTACAAGCTCTTCACCATTTCCATTTACAACACTGAACACCCCATGCATACCAATTATTCCCTCAACTGCCACATTACTCACCTTTGCATTCAAATCACCCATCACTATAACCCGGTCTCGTGCATCAAAACCGCTAACACACTCATTTAGCTGCTCCCAAAACACTTGCCTCTCATGATCTTTCTTCTCATGCCCAGGTGCATATGCACCAATAATCACCCACCTCTCTCCATCAACTTTCAATTTTACCCATATTAATCGAGAATTTACTTTCTTACATTCTATCACATACTCCCACAACTCCTGTTTCAGGAGTATTGCTACTTCTTCCCTTGCTCTTGTCCTCTCACTAACCCCTGACTTCACTCCCCAGACATTTCCAAACCACTCTTCCCCTTTACCCTTGAGCTTCGTTTCACTCAGAGCCAAAACATCCAGGTTCCTTTCCTCAAACATACTACCTATCTCTCCTTTTTTCACATCTTGGTTACATCCACACACATTTAGGCACCCCACTCTGAGCCTTCGAGGAGGATGATCACTCCCCGCGTGACTCCTTCTTCTGTTTCCCATTTTAGAAAGTTAATACAAGGAGGGGAGGATTTCCGGCCCCCCGCTCCCGTCCCCTCTAGTCGCTTTCTACGACACGCGAGGAATACGTGGGAAGTATTCTTTCACCCCTATCCCCAGGGA
>NC_092273.1:24144071-24151571 GCF_036320965.1 Panulirus ornatus
CTTGTTTGCTTGCTTACTTGCTTACTCGCTTGCGCGCTTTATCACTTGCTTGATTATTTGCTTATTTGCTTGCTTGCTTGATTACTTGCTTACTTGCTTGCTTACCTGCTTGCTTCCTTGCTTGTTTGATTACTTGCTTACTTGCTTGCTTGCTTACTTGCTTGTTTGCTTGATCATTTACTTGCTTGATTATTTGCTTACTTGCTTACTTGCGTGCTTGCATACCTGCTTACTTGCTTGCTTGCTTGATTACTTGCTTGCTTGCTTGATTACTTGCTTACTCGATTACTTGCTTGCTTGCTTGATTACTTGCATGGTTGCTTGCTTGATTACATGCTAGCTTGCTTGCTTGTTTACTTGCTTGCTTGTTTACTTGTTTGCTTGCTCGACGTGCTTCTTTCTAAAGGCATAAACAGGACCATTTAAGCAGTGCCCACCTGCGTCATCCAGTTCCGCTCTGTCTGTTGCGCGTCTATTTCTAAATGAAGAAGTGGGCTCTGTCTGTTGCCTCTATTTCTAAATCAAAAGCAGACTTTGGAACACTCCGGCGATCTTTGAAAACGAACAAACGGGGTCTGGGTCATAACTACCGTTTCCTTTCGTACTAAATTGCTGTTTCCCGCTTGAGCGAGATAGCGCCAGGAGCCGACGAAGAAAAAAGCCATATTTGCTCACATCCACTCTCTATTTTTCATATGTAATGCACCGAAACCACAGCTCCCTATCCACATCCAGGCCCCACAGACCGTGCCATGGTTTACCCCGGCCGCTTCACATGCCCTGGTTCAGTTCAATTGACAGCACGTCGGCCCCTGTATACCACATCGTTCCAATTCACTCTATCCCGCGCACGCCTTTTACCCTCCTGCATGTTCAGGCCCTAGCCATTCAAAATCTTTTTCAATATATATATATATATATATATATATATATATATATATATATATATATATATATATATATATATATATATACATATATATATATATATATATATATATATATATATATATATATATATATATATATATATAGGTGAGTTTGAATGGAGAAAAACTGGAGGAAGTGAAGTGTTTTAGATATCTGGGAGTGGATCTGGCAGCGGATGGAACCATGGAAGCGGAAGTGGATCATAGGGTGGGGGAGGGGGCGAAAATTCTGGGGGCCTTGAAGAATGTGTGGAAGTCGAGAACATTATCTCGGAAAGCAAAAATGGGTATGTTTGAAGGAATAGTGGTTCCAACAATGTTGTATGGTTGCGAGGCGTGGGCTATGGATAGAGTTGTGCGCAGGAAGATGGATGTGCTGGAAATGAGATGTTTGAGGACAATGTGTGGTGTGAGGTGGTTTGATCGAGTGAGTAACGTAAGGGTAAGAGAGATGTGTGGAAATAAAAAGAGCGTGGTTGAGAGAGCAGAAGAGGGTGTTTTGAAGTGGTTTGGGCACATGGAGAGAATGAGTGAGGAAAGATTGACCAAGAGGATATATGTGTCGGAGGTGGAGGGAACAAGGAGAAGAGGGAGACCAAATTGGAGGTGGAAAGATGGAGTGAAAAAGATTTTGTGTGATCGGGGCCTGAACATGCAGGAGGGTGAAAGGAGGGCAAGGAATAGAGTGAATTGGAGCGATGTGGTATACCGGGGTTGACGTGCTGTCAGTGGATTGAATCAGGGCATGTGAAGCGTCTGGGGTAAACCATGGAAAGCTGTGTAGGTATGTATATTTGCGTGTGTGGACGTATGTATATACATGTGTATGGGGGGGGGGGAGGGGTTGGGCCATTTCTTTCGTCTGTTTCCTTGCGCTACCTCGCAAACGCGGGAGACAGCGACAAAGTATAATATAAATATATATATATATATATATATATATATATATATATATATATATATATATATATATATATACACACACACACACACATATATATATACTGGCCAGGAGGAGGAAGAAGAGGAGGAGGAAGAGGAGGAAGGCAGACTTGATCGAGGTCACTGATGTAATTTGCGCGAACGAAACAATTCGGGGAATCCATGGCCTCACTAGACCGCCACACACACACACACACACACACACACACACACACACACACACACACACACACAAACACACGAGGGCCAAATTTGCATATGAGTGAAGGAAGAGGATAGGAGGCGTCGTGGTGTGGGTCGAGCGCCACACAAGGGATGGGGGAAAAAGAATACGGTTCGTCTGTTCCCAGAGAGATACATCTTTCACTCATCTATCCTCACATGCTCATAAAATCATTGCTCACATACCAGCATAATATGAGGACTCTCACATGTCCATAAAATCATTGCTCACATACGAGCTTAAAATGAGTACGAATCTCATATTGTGAGTAAGGCCAATAAACTGGTAAATGTTAGTTAAATACAAAGTAAAAAAAGATAGTTATAAATTGTACTTGATTTGTTAATTAACTATGTGTTAGTGTAGAAAATAGAGGGAAATTTATCTTACAAAAAAAGGGTAAACTATTATATGACAAATATGGTTATATAGACGAGAACAAGACCACATCACATTGCATTACGAGAGAGTGAACACAAATGTTCAACAAGACTCGACCACATCACATCGCATTACGAGAGAGTGAACACAAATGTTCAACAAGACTCGACTACATCACATTGCATTACGAGAGAGTGAACACAAATGTTCAACAAGACTCGACCACATCACACTGCATTACGAGAGAGTGAACACAAATGTTCAACAAGACTCGACTACATCACATTGCATTACGAGAGAGTGAACACAAATGTTCAACAAGACTCGACCACATCACATTGCATTACGAGAGAGTGCACTGTACTGTGAGGGCAGAACAGACGTGAGACCAGACAGACTTGGACCAACACGATATGAGGAGCCAGAACAGACGTGGGCAACACTCTGTGAGCCAGACACAGACTTGTGAGGCGACACAGTACTTGTGAGCCAACACTGACTTGGACCAACACAGACTTTGGGAGCCAGACACAGTACTTGTGAGGCGCACGTACTGAGCAGACGACTTGTGAGGCCAGAAGACTTGTGGGCCGACACGTACTTGAGAGCAAACAGTGTGGAGCCAGAACAGATGGGGACAGACCAGGACTGGAGCCGACCAGGCTGTGAGGAGCCAGACATACTGAGGGCCGACACAGATTGTGAGGACCAACATGTCAACAGACTTGTGGACCAGCATACGACTTGATGAGTACGAACAGATGTGAGAGGCCAAGTACAACAGACTGTAGAGCCATCACATGATACTGTAGGAGTACCAACATGTTTCAACAAGACTTGTAGACCAACACTGTATTGTGAGAGAGAACGGACATTAGATGATGTACAACAAGACTTAGGACCAACACATACTTAGAGTGAGTGAACACAAATGTTACTTAGAGAGACAGACCACATCACTTGAATTACGAAGACAAGATGGTGAACACAATGTTCAACAAGTACTGTGAACCATGCACATGATTGTGAGAGTCAACACATACTGTACAGACAAGACTGTCGATGAGAGCCAGACACAGTACTTGTGAGGAGCGAACACAGACTTGTGGGAGCCAGACACAGGACTTGTGAGGAGCCAGACACAGTACTTGTGAGGAGCCAGACACAGGACTTGTGAGGAGCCAGACACAGTACTTGTGAGGAGCCAGACACAGTACTTGTGAGGAGCCAGACACAGGACTTGTGAGGAGCCAGACACAGTACTTGTGAGGAGCCAGACACAGTACTTGTGAGGAGCCAGACACAGGACTTGTGAGGAGCCAGACACAGGACTTGTGAGGAGCCAGACACAGTACTTGTGAGGAGCCAGACACAGGACTTGTGAGGAGCCAGACACAGGACTTGTGAGGAGCCAGACACAGGACTTGTGAGGAGCCAGACACAGTACTTGTGAGGAGCCAGACACAGGACTTGTGAGGAGCCAGACACAGGACTTGTGAGGAGCCAGACACAGTACTTGTGAGGAGCCAGACACAGGACTTGTGAGGAGCCAGACACAGTACTTGTGAGGAGCCAGACACAGGACTTGTGAGGAGCCAGACACAGTACTTGTGAGGAGCCAGACACTGTACTTGTGAGGAGCCAGACACAGGACCTGTGAGGAGCCAGACACAGTACTTGTGAGGAGCCAGACACAGTACTTGTGAGGAGCCAGACACAGTACTTGTGAGGAGCCAGACACAGGACCTGTGAGGAGCCAGACACAGTACTTGTGAGGAGCCAGACACAGTACTTGTGAGGAGCCAGACACAGTACTTGTGAGGAGCCAGACACAGGACTTGTGAGGAGCCAGACACAGTACTTGTGAGGAGCCAGACACTGTACTTGTGAGGAGCCAGACACAGTGTTTGTGAGGAGCCAGACACAGTACTTGTGAGGAGCCAGACACTGTACTTGTGAGGAGCCAGACACAGGACTTGTGAGGAGCCAGACACTGTACTTGTGAGGAGCCAGACACAGGACTTGTGAGGAGCCAGACACAGGACTTGTGAGGAGCCAGACACTGTACTTGTGAGGAGCCAGACACAGACTTGTGAGGGAGCCAGACACAGGACTTGTGAGGAGCCAGACACAGTACTTGTGAGGAGCCAGACACAGTACTTGTGAGGAGCCAGACACTGTACTTGTGAGGAGCCAGACACAGTACTTGTGAGGAGCCAGACACAGGACTTGTGAGGAGCCAGACACAGTACTTGTGAGGAGCCAGACACAGGACTTGTGAGGAGCCAGACACTGTACTTGTGAGGAGCCAGACACAGGACTTGTGAGGAGCCAGACACAGGACTTGTGAGGAGCCAGACACTGTACTTGTGAGGAGCCAGACACAGGACTTGTGAGGAGCCAGACACAGTACTTGTGAGGAGCCAGACACAGGACTTGTGAGGAGCCAGACACTGTACTTGTGAGGAGCCAGACACAGGACTTGTGAGGAGCCAGACACAGGACTTGTGAGGAGCCAGATACTGTACTTGTGAGGAGCCAGACACAGGACTTGTGAGGAGCCAGACACAGTACTTGTGAGGAGCCAGACACAGGACTTGTGAGGAGCCAGACACAGTACTTGTGAGGAGCCAGACACAGTACTGTGAGGAGCCAGACACAGTACTTGTGAGGAGCCAGACACAGTACTTGTGAGGAGCCAGACACAGTACTTGTGAGGAGCCAGACACAGGACTTGTGAGGAGCCAGACACAGGACTTGTGAGGAGCCAGACACAGGACTTGTGAGGAGCCAGACACTGTACTTGTGAGGAGCCAGACACAGGACTTGTGAGGAGCCAGACACAGGACTTGTGAGGAGCCAGACACAGTACTTGTGAGGAGCCAGACACAGGACTTGTGAGGAGCCAGACACAGGACTTGTGAGGAGCCAGACACAGTACTTGTGAGGAGCCAGACACAGTACTTGTGAGGAGCCAGACACAGTACTTGTGAGGAGCCAGACACAGTACTTGTGAGGAGCCAGACACAGGACTTGTGAGGAGCCAGACACAGTACTTGTGAGGAGCCAGACACAGTACTTGTGAGGAGCCAGACACAGTACTTGTGAGGAGCCAGACACAGTACTTGTGAGGAGCCAGACACAGTACTTGTGAGGAGCCAGACACTGTACTTGTGAGGAGCCAGACACAGGACCTGTGAGGAGTGAGGAGCCAGACACAGGACTTGTGAGGAGCCAGACACAGTACTTGTGAGGAGCCAGACACTGTACTTGTGAGGAGCCAGACACAGGACATGTGAGGAGTGAGGAGCCAGACACAGGACATGTGAGGAGCCAGACACAGGACATGTGAGGAGCCAGACACAGGACATGTGAGGAGCCAGACACATAGTACCCGTGAGGAATCTCAAGCAAGTGTTGCCAGGAGCCACCAGCAGCTTTAACACTATAGGGAATACTTAGCCAAACTTGGCCCAGACTCGTGTGTGTGTGTGTGGCCTCCCCACCTTCAATCCCAAAGACCTCCCTTGGCTCCCACACTGACCCAAAGACCTCCCTTGGCTCCCACACTGACCCAAAGACCTCCCTTGGCTCCCACACTGACCCAGAGACCTCCCTTGGCTCCCACACTGACCCAGAGACCTCCCTTGGCTCCCACACTGACCCAGAGACCTCCCTTGGCTCTCTCGGAACCGCCTTCGCTGGGTGTAATTGGCGTGACCTTTGACACGATCGTTTATGGTCTGGCCATAGTCATACTGCTCAAGGGGGCCCTCGTGGTCTTATCATACTGCTCAAGGGGGCCCTCGTGGTCTTATCATACTGCTCAAGGGGGCCCTCGTGGTCTTATCATACTGCTCAAGGGGCCCTCGTGGTCTTATCATACTACTCAAGGGGGCCCCTCATGGTCTTATCATACTACTCAAGGGGGCCCTCGTGGTCTTATCATACTGCTCAAGGGGGCCCTCGTGGTCTTATCATACTACTCAAGGGGGCCCCTCATGGTCTTATCATACTACTCAAGGGGGCCCTCGTGGTCTTATCATACTGCTCAAGGGGGCCCTCGTGGTCTTATCATACTACTCAAGGGGGCCCTCGTGGTCTTATCATACTACTCAAGGGGGCCCTCGTGGTCTTATCATACTACTCAAGGGGGCCTTCGTGGTCTTATACTACTCAAGGGGCCCCTCGTGGTCTTATCATACTACTCAAGGGGCCCTCGTGGTCTTATCATACTACTCAAGGGGGCCCTCGTGGTCTTATCATACTACTCAAGGGGGCCCTCGTGGTCTTATCATACTACTCAAGGGGGCCACTCGTGGTCTTATCATACTACTCAAGGGGGCCCTCGTGGTCTTATCATACTACTCAAGGGGGCCCTCGTGGTCTTATCATACTACTCAAGGGGGCCCTCGTGGTCTTATCATACTACTCAAGGGGGCCCTCGTGGTCTTATCATACTACTCAAGGGGGCCCCTCATGGTCTTATCTTACTACTCAAGGGGGCCCTCGTGGTCTTATCATACTGCTCAAGGGGGCCCTCGTGGTCTTATCATACTACTCAAGGGGGCCCTCTTGGTCTTATCATACTACTCAAGGGGGCCCTCGTGGTCTTATCATACTACTCAAGGGGGCCCTCGTGGTCTTATCATACTACTCAAGGGGGCCCTCGTGGTCTTATCATACTACTCAAGGGGGCCCTCGTGGTCTTATCATACTACTCAAGGGGGCCCTCGTGGTCTTATCATACTACTCAAGGGGGCCTTCGTGGTCTTATACTACTCAAGGGGCCCCTCGTGGTCTTATCATACTACTCAAGGGGCCCTCGTGGTCTTATCATACTACTCAAGGGGGCCCCTCATGGTCTTATCATACTACTCAAGGGGGCCCTCGTGGTCTTATCATACTACTCAAGGGGGCCCTCGTGGTCTTATCATACTACTCAAGGGGGCCCTCGTGGTCTTATCATGCTACTCAAGGGGGCCCTCGTAGTCTTATCACACTATTCAAGGGGGCTCTCGTGGT
>NC_092273.1:24156571-24214071 GCF_036320965.1 Panulirus ornatus
ACTTCACTGCAATGTCTGACTTCACTGCAATGTCTGATTTCACTGCAATGTCTGACTTCACTGCAATGTCTGATTTCACTGCAATGTCTGACTTCACGGCAATGTCTGATTTCACTGCAATGTCTGACTTCACTGCAATGTCTGATTTCACTGCAATGTCTGATTTCACTGCAATGTCTCACTTCACTGCAATGTCTGACTTCACTGCAATGTCTGATTTCACTGCAATGTCTGACTTCACTGCAATGTCTGATTTCACTGCAATGTCTGATTTCACTGCAATGTCTCACTTTACTGCAATGTCTGACTTCACTGCAATGTCTGAAAGTCTCATATCTAACCTCACCTCATGTCTGATGCAACACATGTCTAAACCTCCTGTAATTTGGAGGGTATGTCTGAGCTGTTACGAGAAAGTCACTTATGCTCTCTCTCTCTCTCTCTCTCTCTCTCTCTCTCTCTCTCTCTCTGTGGAAGGTACATGTACACAACAGGATTCCATACTGTAGGCCTGAAGTGGGTTACCAGTCCTGACTGTGGCGCATTCACGGACTTTCGCTTCCTGCTCCTCCGCCGAGGGTCGAGAATGGTATGGGTTCGAATCCTAGTTGCAGGCAGTCGGTCCACATTCAATCCAGCTGTTCATCAGCCACCACAAGGGGTTGGTCGATGAAATGGGTACCTGGCTCAGGCTAGGGTATATATATATATATATATATATATATATATATATATATATATATATATATATATATATATATGTGTGTGTGTGTGTGTGTGTGTGTGTGTGTGTGTGTGAGACCAAATTGGAGGTGGAAAGATGGAGTGAAAAAGATTTTGAGCGATCGGGGCCTGAACATGCAGGAGGGTGAAAGGCGTGGAAAGTAGAGAGAATTGGAACGATGTGGAATACCGGGGTCGACGTGCTGTCAGTGGATTGAACCAGAGCATGTGAAGCGTCTGGGGTAAACCATGGAAAGGTCTGTGGGGCCTGGATGTGGAAAGGGAGCTGTGGTTTCGGTGCATTATACATGACAGCTAGAGACTGAGTGTGAACGAATTTGGCCTTTGTTGTTTTTTCCTAGCGCTACCTCGCGCGCGTGCGGGGGGAGGGGGTTGCCATTTCATATGTGGTGGGGTGGCGACGAGAACGGATGAAGGCAGCAAGTATGAATATGTACATGTGTATATATGTATATGTCTGTGTATGCATATGAATGTATACGTTGAAATGCATAGGCATGTATATGTGCGTGTGTTGCTGTGTATGTATATACATGCGTATGTGAGTGGGTTGAGCCATTCTTTCGTCTATTTCCTTGCGCTACCTCGCTAACGCGGGAGACAGCGACAAAGTATAACAATAAAAGATTATATATATATATATATATATATATATATATATATATATATATATATATATATATATATATATATATATTATCCCTGGGGATAGGGGAGAAAGAATACTTCCCACGTATTCCCTGCGTGTCGTAGAAGGCGACTAAAAGGGAAGGGAGCGGGGGGCTGGAAATCCTCCCCTCTCAATTTTTTTTTTTTTTTAATTTTCCAAAAGAGGGAACAGAGAAGGGGGCCAGGTGAGGATATTCCCTCAATGGCCCAGTTCTCTGTTCTTAACGCTACCTCGCTAACGCGGGAAATGGCGAATAGTTTGAAAAAAAAAATATATATATATATATAGGGAGCAAATGGGAACTTCAGTGAAGGGCGCAAATGGGGAGGTGATAACAAGTAGTGGTGATGTGAGAAGGAGATGGAGTGAGTATTTTGAAGGTTTGTTGAATGTGTTTGATGATAGAGTGGCAGATATAGGGTGTTTTGGTCGAGGTGGTGTGCAAAGTGAGAGGGTTAGGGAAAATGATTTGGTAAACAGAGAAGAGGTAGTGAAAGCTTTGCGGAAGATGAAAGCCAGCAAGGCAGCAGGTTTGGATGGTATTGCAGTGGAATTTATTAAAAAAGGGGGTGACTGTATTGTTGACTGGTTGGTAAGGTTATTTAATGTATGTATGACTCATGGTGAGGTGCCTGAGGATTGGCGGAATGCGTGCATAGTGCCATTGTACAAAGGCAAAGGGGATAAGAGTGAGTGCTCAAATTACAGAGGTATAAGTTTGTTGAGTATTCCTGGTAAATTATATGGGAGGGTATTGATTGAGAGGGTGAAGGCATGTACAGAGCATCAGATTGGGGAAGAGCAGTGTGGTTTCAGAAGTGGTAGAGGATGTGTGGATCAGGTGTTTGCTTTGAAGAATGTATGTGAGAAATACTTAGAAAAGCAAATGGATTTGTATGTAGCATTTATGGATCTGGAGAAGGCATATGATAGAGTTGATAGAGATGCTCTGTGGAAGGTATTAAGAATATATAGTGTGGGAGGAAAGTTGTTAGAAGCAGTGAAAAGTTTTTATCGAGGATGTAAGGCATGTGTACGTGTAGGAAGAGAGGAAAGTGATTGGTTCTCAGTGAATGTAGGTTTGCGGCAGGGGTGTGTGATGTCTCCATGGTTGTTTAATTTGTTTATGGATGGGGTTGTTAGGGAGGTAAATGCAAGAGTTTTGGAAAGAGGGGCAAGTATGAAGTCTGTTGGGGATGAGAGAGCTTGGGAAGTGAGTCAGTTGTTGTTCGCTGATGATACAGCGCTGGTGGCTGATTCATGTGAGAAACTGCAGAAGCTGGTGACTGAGTTTGGTAAAGTGTGTGGAAGAAGAAAGTTAAGAGTAAATGTGAATAAGAGCAAGGTTATTAGGTACAGTAGGGTTGAGGGTCAAGTCAATTGGGAGGTGAGTTTGAATGGAGAAAAACTGGAGGAAGTGAAGTGTTTTAGATATCTGGGAGTGGATCTGGCAGCGGATGGAACCATGGAAGCGGAAGTGGATCATAGGGTGGGGGAGGGGGCGAAAATTCTGGGAGCCTTGAAGAATGTGTGGAAGTCGAGAACATTATCTCGGAAAGCAAAAATGGGTATGTTTGAAGGAATAGTGGTTCCAACAATGTTGTATGGTTGCGAGGCGTGGGCTATGGATAGAGTTGTGCGCAGGAGGATGGATGTGCTGGAAATGAGATGTTTGAGGACAATGTGTGGTGTGAGGTGGTTTGATCGAGTGAGTAACGTGAGGGTAAGAGAGATGTGTGGAAATAAAAAGAGCGTGGTTGAGAGAGCAGAAGAGGGTGTTTTGAAGTGGTTTGGGCACATGGAGAGGATGAGTGAGGAAAGATTGACCAAGAGGATATATGTGTCGGAGGTGGAGGGAACGAGGAGAAGAGGGAGACCAAATTGGAGGTGGAAAGATGGAGTGAAAAAGATTTTGTGTGATCGGGGCCTGAACATGCAGGAGGGTGAAAGGAGGGCAAGGAATAGAGTGAATTGGAGCGATGTGGTATACCGGGGTTGACGTGCTGTCAGTGGATTGAATCAAGGCATGTGAAGCGTCTGGGGTAAGCCATGGAAAGCTGTGTAGGTATGTATATTTGCGTGTGTGGACGTATGTATATACACGTGTATGGGGGGGGTTGGGCCATTTCTTTCGTCTGTTTCCTTGCGCTACCTCGCAAACGCGGGAGACAGCGACAAAGTATAATAAAAATATAATATATATATATATATATATATATATATATATATATATATATATATATATATATATATATATATATATATATTCCAGTGAATCCACGGGAAAATGAAACACGACAAGTTCCCAAGTGCACTTTCGTGTAATAATCACATCATCAGGGGAGACACAAGAGAGAAATATAAGTCAGTTGATATAAAACGAAGAGACGAAGCTAGGACTCCATTTGGTAAACAAGTGACTGGCCAAGACAGACAACGAGCGCATCATAAACTTACTATGTGGACAAGAAGGTGAATTGTTTAACAAATTCTATCAACAATAAAGTTATCCAATTTGCATAGACCATCACTAATTAGTAATAGAAGATTCAATGGTGTTTCTAATGGTACTGGAGTTAATAACTGAGGTGACATTGATTAAGGCCTCACCTGCCTATGCTGTCAAAGCTAATATAAAACAAAAACAATTGAAGGTGAACACGGGAATGAAGATGAACACGGGAATGAAGATGAACACGGGAATGAAGGTGAACACGGGAATGAAGATGAACACGGGAATGAAGGTGAACACGGGATTGAAGATGAACACGGGAATGAAGGTGAACACGGGAATGAAGGTGAACACGGGGTGAACACGGGATTGAAGGTGACCATCCCTGGAGTAGGTTTGTGAGAGGAGCAGATGAGTGTGAGAGTGGCACAGATTACACCAGCTGTGTACTGGCCAGCTGGTGTGGAACTGACACGGGAGAGCTGGTCCAGGGAGAGAGAGAGAGAGAGAGAGAGAGAGAGAGAGAGAGAGAGAGAGAGAGAGAGAGAGAGAGAGAGTAGAGAGAGAGATTAGAGAAAGAGAGAGTAGAGACAGACAGAGAGAGAGAGAGAGAGTAGAGAGAGAGAGAGAGAGAGAGAGAGAGAGAGAGAGAGAGAGAGAGAGAGAGAGAGAGAGAGAGTAGAGACAGACAGAGAGAGAGAGAGAGAGTAGAGAGAGAGAGAGAGAGAGAGAGAGAGAGAGAGAGTAGAGAGAGAGAGAGAGAGAGAGAGAGAGAGAGAGAGAGAGAGAGAGAGAGAGAGAGAGAGAGAGAGAGAGAGAGAGAGAGTTGGCGTTGGAGAGAAGGGAAAAAGTTGGCGAGGGGGGGGAGAGGAGGGAGGTGCGGGGGGGGTAGGGATTGAGGGAGAGGGGGGGAAGGAGAAGGAGAGGGGGGGGGGAGGACTTCCTCACACATAGACACACACACACAAAAAAAACCCCACACAAGTGATATATGTTACTGGGGCCCGAAACTGGGACGACCCAGTAGCCTTTACGGACGAAAGGGTCTCTCTCTCTACTCTCTCTCTCTCTCTCTCCAGAGAGAGAGAGAGAGAGAGTAGAGAGAGAGAGAGTAGAGAGAGAGAGAGAGAGAGAGAGAGTAGAGAGAGAGAGAGTAGAGAGAGAGAGAGAGAGAGAGAGAGTAGAGAGAGAGAGAGAGAAAAAAAGAGAGAGAGAGAGTGTACTGGTGTTGTTCGTCTTTAACGTGTCGGGTCTGTGTAAGTGTCCTGGGTGTTGTGAGACCGTGGGAGGCAGAGCTGGGCTGGCCAAGCTTGCGCTCTCTCTCTGCCTCCCATGCTCCTGTATACGTGGGGGTGGGGGGGTTAAGGCTGGAGGTCCCACTCCCACAGTAGTGTACGTGGGAGGCCCTACTCCCGCAGTAGTGTACGTGGGAGGCCCCACTCCCAAAGTACTGTACGTGGGAGGCCCAACACCCACAGTAGTGTACGTGGGAGGCCCCACTCCCACAGTACTGTACGTGGGAGGCCCCACTCCCACAGTAGGGTACGTGGGAGGCCCCACTCCCACAGTAGGGTACGTGGGAGGCCCCACTCCCACAGTAGGGTACGTGGGAGGCCCCACTCCGACAGTAGGGTACGTGGGAGGCCCCACTCCCACAGTAGGGTACGTGGGAGGCCCCACTCCCACAGTAGGGTACGTGGGAGGCCCCACTCCCACAGTAGGGTATGTGGGAGGCCCCACTCCCACAGTAGGGTACGTGGGAGGCCCCACTCCCACAGTAGGGTACGTGGGAGGCCCCACTCCCACAGTAGGGTACGTGGGAGGCCCCACTCCCACAGTAGGGTACGTGGGAGGCTCCACTCCTACAGTAGCGTATGTGGGAGGCTCCATTCCATAGTAGTGTACGTGGGAGGCCCAACTCCCACAGTAGGGTACGTGGGAGGCCCCACTCCCACAATACTGTACGTGGGAGGCCCAACTCCCACAGTAGTGTACGTGGGAGGCCCCACTCCCACAGTAGTGTATGTGGGAGGCATGCTGGCCAGGTTGGAGACCCCACTCACACTGTAGTGTACGTGGGAGGCCCCACTCCCACAGTAGGGTAGGTGGGAGGCCCCACTCCGACAGTAGGGTACGTGGGAGGCCCCACTCCCACAGTAGGGTACGTGGGAGGCTCCACTCCTACAGTAGCGTATGTGGGAGGTTCCATTCCATAGTAGTGTACGTGGGAGGCCCAACTCCCACAGTAGGGTACGTGGGAGGCCCCACTCCCACAGTACTGTACGTGGGAGGCCCAACTCCCACAGTAGTGTACGTGGGAGGCCCCACTCCCACAGTACTGTACGTGGGAGACCCCACTCCCACATTAGTGTACGTGGGAGGCCCCACTCCCACAGTAGGGTACGTGGGAGGCCCCACTCCCACAGTAGTGTACGTGGGAGGCCCCACTCCGACAGTAGGGTACGTGGGAGGCCCCACTCCCACAGTAGTGTACGTGGGAGGCCCCACTCCCACAGTAGGGTACGGGGGAGGCCCCACTCCCACATTAGTGTACGTGGGAGGCGGGCTGTCCCTCCAGCATACACATTCATGGTAAACTGTTGGAATGGAAACAGGCTCGACCCCTCCCTCCCTCTTCCCTCCATCCCTTCCCTCCCATGGCTCGACCCCTCCCTCCCTCTTCCCTCCATCCCTTCCCTCCCATGGCTCGACCCCTCCATCACTTCCCTCCTCTTTCCCTTCCCTCCCAAGGCTCGACCCCTTCCCTCCCTCCCTTCCCTCCCAAGGCTCCACCCCTTCATCTTCCTTCCATCCCTTCCCTCCCATTGCTCTACCCCTCCATCTTACCTCCCTCCCTTCCCTCCCATGGCTCGACCCCTCCATCTTTCCTCCCTCCCTCCATACCAAGGCTTCACCCCTCCCTCCCTCTTCCCTCCCTCCCTTCCCTCTCAAAGCTCCAACCCTTCCCTCCCTTCCCTCCTCTTTCCCCTTCCCTCCCATGCGGTACAGAAGACCTGGTTTCAACACCAGCTTAAGACCTTATCTGTGCACAGAATGGCACAGAAATAGCCGCTGGCTATGTACAGAGATAAAGAAGTGGGTTCCCTTCGGTCGTGTGTCATTCATCACACACACACACACACAGTGACACAGACACACACAGACACAATATGTGCCACAAGACACCAGTGACACAGACAGGCAGACAAAGCTGTGGCCATGGGCGGTACACAGACCAGATTACACAGACGAGCTTACCAGGGACTTCAAGATAACTTGATATTCACGTGTGACACAGACATAGCTCTGCTTGTAGACCAGACACCAGCCACAGATTCTCTGCTAACAAGATACTGTCTATGTTCATAACCTTACTGTCTGTGTTCATAACCTTACTGTCTGTGTTCATAACCTTACTGTGTTCATAACCTTACTGTCTCTGTTCATAACCATACTGTGTTTATAACCTTACTCTCTGTGTACATAACCTTAAAGTCTGTGTTCATAACCTTACTGTGCTCATAACCTTACTGTCTCTGTTCATAACCTTACTGTGTTTATAACCTTACTCTCTGTGTTCATAACCTTAAAGTCTGTGTTCATAACCTTACTGTCTGTGTTCATAACCTTACTGTGTTCATAACCTTACTGTCTCTGTTCATAACCATACTGTGTTTATAACCTTACTCTCTGTGTTCATAACCTTAAAGTCTGTGTTCATAACCTTTACAGTGAACAGATTTTCACACGATACACGAGAACAATGAACACACAAAGTGAACAGGGAGATCGGAGGAGTCTATAATAACTGAATAAACCACAGAATAATTATCTTTATCCTCTTTATATAAAGAATTTAATTTAATTAATTAAGATATGGCGACCAGCGCGCCAGAAGCAGCGACTGTCAAAAAAACGCTTGATCAATTAGTCTGTTTGAGGGGGGGGTGGGTTGACACCCCCCCCTGCAGATATGGGTATTCCACCTCTCTCTCTCTCTCTCCCTCCTTCTCTCTCTCTCTCTCTCTCTCTCTCTCTCTCTCTCTCTCTCTCTTTCTCTCTTTCTCTCTCCCACAGTTGAACTTTGACCGCCATCTTCGCCATCTCTATACTGATAATGTTGATGTGTGTCGAGTGTATATAATGCTGATCTGAGTGTATTATTCCCCTGGCTCTATGGCACCAGCAGCCAGCACCAGGGATAGAGCCAGGGATAGAGGAGGTCTGAGGGTAGTTCTCCTGGCTCTATGGCACTAGGAGCCAGCACCAGGGATAGAGCCAGGGATAGAGGAGGTCTGAGGGTAGTTCTCCTGGCTCTATGGCACTAGGAGCCAGCACCAGGGATAGAGCCGGGGATAGAGTGGCCCTCCTGGCACTAGAAGCCAGCATTAGGGATAGAGCCAGGGATAGAGTGGCCCTCCTGGCACTAAAAGCCAGCACCATGGATAGAGCCAGGGGGATATAGAGGAGGTCTGAGTGGTAGTTCCCCCCCTGGCTCTATGTCTCAGCCCTCCAAGCTGCTGCTGACGCCGGGAGTGGCACAGTGGCCCATGGCCCCCCTCCCAGGAAGCAGGTGGCTCACAAGGCCTCCAAGGCCCTCTCGCGGTGGCCCATGGCCTCCTCCCAGGAAGTATTTGGCTCACAAGGCCTCCAAGGCCCTCTCGCGGTGGCCCATGGCCTCCTCCCAGGAAGTATTTGGTTCACAAGGCCTCCAAGGCCCTCTCGCGGTGGCCCATGGCCTCCTCCCAGGAAGCAGGTGGCTCACAAGGCCTCCAAGGCCCTCTCGCGGTGGCCCATGGCCTCCTCCCAGGAAGCAGGTGGCTCACAAGGCCTCCAAGGCCCTCTCGCGGTGGCCCATGGCCCCCTCCCAGGAAGCAGGTGGCTCACAAGGCCTCCAAGGCCCTCTCGCGGTGGCCCATGGCCTCCTCCCAGGAAGTATTTGGCTCACAAGGCCTCCAAGGCCCACTCGACCTTCAAACACTGCAAAATGGCGCGTCTTGCATCACCGCATTCACCCACGAAGTAATTATTATCATCATTATCATCATTATCATCACATTTCGTCATCAAGAAATTATCATTATAATCATTATCATATGCCACGGGGGCCCCGTTATCTACGGGGGGCCCCGTTATCTACTGGGGCCCCCGTCATCTTTATCATCTGCCTCACACAAGAAGTAAGTGATAGATGTATACATACGCTGTTATCTGTGTAATGTCCTTGTCTGTGCCGCAGTCTCGTGTGTCTGTGTGCATCGAGCGACACAGCTCCCACAGAGAGAGAGAGAGAGAGAGAGAGAGAGAGAGAGAGAGAGAGAGAGTTACCAATTATGAGTACAGATACGAGTTCTTTTACTAAATGATGATAATAATTATGATGATAATAATGATAATAATGATGATAATGATATTGATGATAATAATAACAATGATAATAATAATAATAATAATAATAATAATAATAATAATAATAATAATAATAATATTAATAATGATAATAACAATAATTTGTTTTTCATACTATTCGCCATTTCCCGCGTTAGCGAGGTAGCGTTAAGAACAGAGGACTGGGTCTTAGAGGGAATATCCTCACCTGGCCCTCTTCTCTGTTCCTTCTTTTTTGGGAAATAAAAGAAAAAAAAAACGAGAGGGGAGGATTTCCAGCCCCCCGCTCCCTCCCCTTTTAGTCGCCTTCTACGACACGCAGGGAATACGTGGGAAGTATTCTTTCTCCCCTATCCCCAGGGATAATAATAATAATAATAATAATAATAATGATAATGATAATAATAATAATAATGATAACAATAATGATAATGATAATGATAATAATAATAATAATAATAATAATAATAATGATAATAATGATAATAATAATAATAATAATAATAATAATAATGATAATAATAATGATAATAATAATAATAATAATAATAATAATAATAATAATAATAATAATAATGATAATAATAATAATAATGATAATAATAATGATAATAATAATAACAATGTTAATGATAATAATTACGACAATGATAATACAGTTCAAGGAACCATGGTTCCAGGATCCAAGTTCGGTCAAGTTGTTATTGAAAAAGTGATTAGAGAAAATTATGAAGAAACCAGAAAAAATATTTTTTTTTTTTTTAATTTCCCAAAAGAAGGAACAGAGAAGGGGGCCAGGTGAGGATATTCCCTCAAAGGCCCAGTCCTCTGTTCTTAACGCTACCTCGCTAACGCGGGAAATGGCGAATAGTTTGAAAGAGAAAAAGATATATATATATATATATATATATATATATATATATATATATATATATATATATATATATATATATATATATATAAAGGCAGACATGATGAGAAAGACAGATAAAGAAAAACAGACTTCCCATCCATATGATGATAAGCAGTGGAGCGTCTTGAAACCCACTGGGAAAATATAAATTTGTCGACCCACACAAAGGCATCCCCCTTTGGCGGGGGGGTGGTCTGTCTTGAGTGGTCACTGTCAATTAGCAATTACATAGTTATTTCATTAGCTTAATGGACGCCTAGGTTGAAGAATGGGGGTCGATAGTGGGAGAGGTTTATATATAGTGTGGTTACCTGAGCCCCTGCTGGGCGTGGTAAGTGGTGAAGGTGGGCGTGGTGAGTGATGGAGGGTGGGCGTGGTGAGTGATGGAGGGTGGGCGTGGTGAGTGAGGGAGGGTGGGCACAATGTGAAGGACAGATAGCAGGCGATCTGATGGTCTCTGATAAGGGGTATCTCCCAGCGGATAGGCATAGGACCTTATGGTCTTTATCTGTGCGAAATAGACACCAGAGAGTAAGATAGACAGTGTAAGATAGACAGTATCCCAGCCATCACAATAGGCGGCAGGAACATCACCAATATGGAGTGCGGAGTAATATGCACAGGGTATACTACCATGTATGATTTGTAGGAAAGTGTCGATGGGGGAAAAAGCACCTCAATAAATATCCTATACGGGGAGGCTCGTATTTAGAATGAAAATAAGAGATTGAATTATGAGTTGATAAGAAAGTTCAAATAGTGTTCTTCCCTCCCACCCCCTTCTCCCTCCTCATTAACAGTCTTGTTTATTAATTAATGGCGTCATTAAGGTATTCATCAAACTATGATTAAAGATATACTGATGACCTTCAACTTGACACACGTAGATCTTTCCAATGTTCGTTAATGTTACGACCGCAAGACGTTTTCCCAACGTTGCTCTTACTTCCCCTTCCCCTTACATACAAGCCATTAATTCCAGGTCATTAAGTCTCCGAGTAATTAGAGGCGATTGTCGAGAATTAACTAGTATTTCGAGAAAGACTGTTTGATCTCCCGGAATCTGTGCTTTTATACGGAGAAAATCCTACACAGCATTACGTCATTCCTCTTTCAAAGCTTGAGCGATGGAATTAGCTTCACTGCTCTGGTTTGTACACGTTCTCGTCTCTGTCTCTTGGCCAAGGTTAATGGCTTTAGATAGGCCAGCTGATCCTAAATGAGAACTGAGAATGGAACTGTCAGAAAATAGATGTAGATGTTGTTCTTGTTCATATCTTATATTCTTAGATACGAATCTTATATTAACCTATACAGATAGGAATTATTTTCATAAGATACTTTGGATTGTTGATGAGTATTGCAATATCTCTTTTCTTCGAGATATTGAGTTCCTATGGAGGGTTGGTGGTGTGAGTTCTTGTACCTACGGTGTACGTAGGTGGGACAGATATGATGGCCCATGACCTGTGGTGATAAGTCTTATATAAAGGAAAAGAAGAAAAAAGGTAGTAAACATCCCATCCACCACCGCTCCCTCCGGCTCAACATCCGGCAGGATGAAAAATAAGCTGTGAAGGAAGAGCATCTTGGATATTGAGAGTATGCTGCCCCAAGACATTTTATAGGAAAGTTTGAACGTGAGGGAGGAAAAGTTCCCTAATCTAAGTGGAGCGCTGTGTCCCCGGGGAGGAAGTATAGAAAATGGGGGTGGGTATGGGCGTGGTAAAGAGAATGGAAAATGGGTGTTGCGAAAAGGAGAGTCAGTGTACATGGTTTATGGTGGGTCAGAAAACGGTATACGGTGTTTGGTGGGTCAGAAAACGGTATGCTGTGTTTGGTGGGTCAGAAAACGGTATGCTGTGTTTGGTGGGTCAGAAAACGGTATGCTGTGTTTGGTTGGTCAGAAAACGGTATGCTGTGTTTGCTGGGTCAGAAAACGGTATACGGTGTTTGGTGGGTCAGAAAACGGTATGCTGTGATTGCTGGGTCAGAAAACGGTATGCTGTGTTTGCTGGGTCAGAAAACGGTATGCTGTGTTTGGTGGGTCAGAAAACGGTATACGGTGGTTGGTGGGTCAGAAAACGGTATGCTGTGTTTGCTGGGTCAGAAAACGGTATGCTGTGTTTGGTGGGTCAGAAAACGGTATGCTGTGTTTGGTGGGTCAGAAAACGGTATACGGTATTTGGTGGGTCAGAAAACGGTATACGGTATTTGGTGGGTCAGAAAACGGTATGCTGTGTTTGGTGGGTCAGAAAATGGTATACGGTGGTTGGTGGGTCAGAAAACGGTATGCTGTGTTTGCTGGGTCAGAAAACGGTATACGGTGTTTGGTGGGTCAGAAAACGGTATGCTGTGTTTGCTGGGTCAGAAAACGGTATGCTGTGTTTGCTGGGTCAGAAAACGGTATGCTGTGTTTGGTGGGTCAGAAAACGGTATACGGTGGTTGGTGGGTCAGGAAACGGTATACGGTGGTTGGTGGGTCAGAAAACGGGATAAGGTGGTTGGTGGGTCAGAAAATGATATACGGTGTTTGATATGGTCAGAAAACGGTATACGGTGGTTGGTGGGTCAGAAAACGGTATGATGGAGAGGGTACGTGTTGGGTCCGAAAACGTATGGTAGGGCGTACACATAACCGGGTGAGAGATGGTACGAAGTGCAGTGGCCAAAACACGAATTAAAAAGTGGGAAAAGCAGGGGATGGTGGGTGACCACTTGTGAGTGTACGGTGGGGGGTGGGGGGTAAACGCAGTGGCGTGGGTGGGTGGTGGGCGGGGATGTGGGGGGGGTAGGGGAAAGGGGGGGTGGGGGTAGGGAGTGGGTGGGGGGGGAGAAGCGTCGTCCGTGCGTGCGTGCGTGCGTGCGTTCGTCAGAGGGAAGTAGGGCAGCGGATGACTAAAAGAGAGAGAGAGAGAGAGAGAGAGAGAGAGAGAGAGAGAGAGAGAGAGAGAGAGAGAGAGAGAGAGAGCCAGTGTGTGTGTGTGTGTGTGTGTGTGTGTGTGTGTGTGTGTGTGTGGGTGGGTGGCGAGAGAGAAATCGATGGGCGGCTTTGAAGAGGAAAACGCGGGGGTGGGTTGGGGGGTGGGCAGTTCGGGTCGGCAGAGAGAGAGAGAGAGAGAGAGAGAGAGAGAGAGAGAGAGAGAGAGAGAGAGAGAGAGAGAGAGCCACTTGGGTGCATGACGCCCGCGTCATGCGAAATAGCCAAACGAGGGGGGGGGGTGAGGGTGGGTGGGGGGTGGGAGGGGTCATTTCTATACCATGACCTGGTAACTGTGATTCGACCCCACGAACCGGGGGAGGAGGGGGTCAAAAAGCAGAACTGAGGGTCGAAAAACAGAACTGAGGGTAAAAAAATAGAACTGGGGTAAAAAACAGACCTGGGGTCAAAAACAGTAATGGGGGGGTTAAAAACATAACTGAAGGTCAAAAAACAGAACTGGGATCAAAAACAGAACTAGGGTCAAAAACAGAACTGGGGTCAAAAACAGAACTGGGTCAAAAACAGAACTGGGGTCAAAAACAAAACTGAGGGTCAAAAACAGAACTGGAGGTAAAAAAACAGAACTGGGGATCAAAAAACAGAACTGGGGATCAAAAAACAGAACTGGAGATCAAAAACAGAACTGGTGGTCATAAAAAGAACTGGGGTCAAAAACAGTACTGGGGGTCAAAAACAGAACTGGTGATCAAAAACAGAACTGGGGTCAAAAACAGTACTGGGGGTCAAAAACAGAACTGGTGATCAAAAACAGACCTGGGGGTCAAAAACAGTACTGGGGATCAAAAACAGAACTGGTGATCAAAAACAGAACTGGGGTCAAAAACAGAACTGTGGTCAAAAACAGAACTGAGGCCAAAAACAGAACTGGGGGTCAAAAACAGTACTGGGGATCAAAAACAGAACTGGTGATCAAAAACAGAACTGGGGTCAAAAACAGAACTGTGGTCAAAAACAGAACTGAGGCCAAAAACAGAACTGGGGATCAAAAACAGAACTGGGGGTCAAAAACAGTACTGGGGATCAAAAACAGAACTGGGGGTCAAAAACAGAACTGAGGCCAAAAACAGAAATTGTGGTAAAAAACAGAACTGGGTCAAAAACAGAACTGTGGTCAAAAACAGAACTGTGGTCAAAAACAGAACTGTGGTCAAAAACAGAACTGTGGTCAAAAACCCAACTGGGGTCAAAAAAACAGAACTGGGGGTCAAAAATCAGAACTGGGGGTCAAAAAACAGAACTGGAGGTCAAAAAACAAAACTGGGGGTCAAAAAGCCAGGTTCGTGTATAGTACCCGATGTGACCCCTAACAGCGGTGGCTTAACTACCCTTAATAACAAACTGCCTACAGCAGTTAAAGGCAGTTTAATAGGCCGGTAGTATGATTATATAGATATATAAGTCTATGATAAGGGTTAAGTGAAATTAATCACAAAGGGTGTTAGAGTGACATACCATCATATATATTTATATATTTATATATATATATATATATATCCCTGGGGATAGGGGAGAAAGAATACTTCCCACGTATTCCCTGCGTGTCGTAGAAGGCGACTAAAAGGGGAGGGAGCGGGGGGCTGGAAATCCTCCCCTCTTAATTTTTTTTTAATTTTCCAAAAGAAGGAACAGAGAAGGGGGCCAGGTGAGGATATTCCCTGTGGCCCAGTTCTCTGTTCTTAACGCTACCTCGCTAACGCGGGAAATGGCGAATAGTTTGAAAAAAAAAAAAATATATATATATATATATATATATATATATATATATATATATATATATATATATATATATATATATATGTGTGTGTGTGTGTGTGTGTGTGTGTGAGAGAGGTGGTTTGATCAAGTAAGTAATGAAAGGGGGTAAGAGAGATGTGTGGTAATAAAAAAAAGAGTGTGGTTGAGAGAGCAGAAGAGGGAATATTGAAATGGTTTGGTCACATGGAGAGAATGAGTGAGGAAAGATTGACCAAGAGGATATATGTGTCAGAGGTGGAGGGAACAAGGAGAAGTGAAATGAGGGGGTGAGGTGGTGGGGTGAGGAGTAGGGAGTCAAATTGGGGACTTCAGACTGTAGCTAAGGAAGTATCAAGCCATTTTGTTCCTTATAGTCATTTTCCTGTGTAAGTTCAGCAGGTTGGGTTCATGAGCTATTCCCTGTGACATCCTACCCAGGATGCCTCGTATAGCTCAATTCCCTAGCTGAAATAAACATGTTAAACTCAAGTTAATGTTCATGTTAATTTTAGATGATTGAATTAATTCTGGTTTTTCAATTATGCTGGAGTTTTAATACTTAATTCAATGCAAACTTTGATGATGAGTGAGAGGAAATGGGTTCCTCATAAATCGTGTTATGAGGGTGTAAAAAAATACCCCCCCCCCACTGTTCACTATCCTGTACAGCAATATATATATATATATATATATATATATATATATATATATATATATATATATATATATATATATATATATATATATACATATATATATATTGTACAAAGGCAAAGGGGATAAGAGTGAGTGCTCAAATTACAGAGGTATAAGTTTGTTGAGTATTCCTGGTAAATTATATGGGAGGGTATTGATTGAGAGGGTGAAGGCATGTACAGAGCATCAGATTGGGGAAGAGCAGTGTGGTTTCAGAAGTGGTAGAGGATGTGTGGATCAGGTGTTTGCTTTGAAGAATGTATGTGAGAAATACTTAGAAAAGCAAATGGATTTGTATGTAGCATTTATGGATCTGGAGAAGGCATACGATAGAGTTGATAGAGATGCTCTGTGGAAGGTATTAAGAATATATGGTGTGGGAGGAAAGTTGTTAGAAGCAGTGAAAAGTTTTTATCGAGGATGTAAGGCATGTGTACGTGTAGGAAGAGAGGAAAGTGATTGGTTCTCGGTGAATGTAGGTTTGCAGCAGGGGTGTGTGATGTCTCCATGGTTGTTTAATTTGTTTATGGATGGGGTTGTTAGGGAGGTAAATGCAAGAGTTTTGGAAAGAGGGGCAAGTATGAAGTCTGTTGGGGATGAGAGAGCTTGGGAAGTGAGTCAGTTGTTGTTCGCTGATGATACAGAGCTGGTGGCTGATTCATGTGAGAAACTGCAGAAGCTGGTGACTGAGTTTGGTAAAGTGTGTGGAAGAAGAAAGTTAAGAGTAAATGTGAATAAGAGCAAGATTATTAGGTACAGTAGGGTTGAGGGTCAAGTCAATTGGGAGGTGAGTTTGAATGGAGAAAAACTGGAGGAAGTGAAGTGTTTTAGATATCTGGGAGTGGATCTGGCAGCGGATGGAACCATGGAAGCGGAAGTGGATCATAGGGTGGGGGAGGGGGCGAAAATTCTGGGGGCCTTGAAGAATGTGTGGAAGTCGAGAACATTATCTCGGAAAGCAAAAATGGGTATGTTTGAAGGAATAGTGGTTCCAACAATGTTGTATGGTTGCGAGGCGTGGGCTATGGATAGAGTTGTGCGCAGGAGGATGGATGTGCTGGAAATGAGATGTTTGAGGACAATGTGTGGTGTGAGGTGGTTTGATCGAGTGAGTAACGTAAGGGTAAGAGAGATGTGTGGAAATAAAAAGAGCGTGGTTGAGAGAGCAGAAGAGGGTGTTTTGAAGTGGTTTGGGCACATGGAGAGAATGAGTGAGGAAAGATTGACCAAGAGGATATATGTGTCGGAGGTGGAGGGAACGAGGAGAAGAGGGAGACCAAATTGGAGGTGGAAAGATGGAGTGAAAAAGATTTTGTGTGATCGGGGCCTGAACATGCAGGAGGGTGAAAGGAGGGCAAGGAATAGAGTGAATTGGAGCGATGTGGTATACCGGGGTTAACGTGCTGTCAGTGGATTGAATCAAGGCATGTGAAGCGTCTGGGGTAAACCATGGAAAGCTGTGTAGGTATGTATATTTGCGTGTGTGGACGTATGTATATACATGTGAATGGGGGGGGTTGGGCCATTTCTTTCATCTGTTTCCTTGCGCTACCTCGCAAACGCGGGAGACAGCGACAAAGTATAATAAGAAATAATAATATAATATATATATATATATATATATATATATATATATATATATATATATATATATATATACATATATATATATATATATATATATATATATATATATATATATATATATATATATATATATAATGTGCATAGATTGATAGATAGATAGATATAGATGAATAGATAGATAGAAGCTATGCGCCTGGACTCATCTATGGGATCGAGTCCCTAGTTCGGCCTTGTATGAAAGGTCTAATTATTTTCCCACTACAGAGTTCATTTATCTCATGTCTTCATTGAACGCCTGTGTTTCTTCTCGCTCGATCAACAGATATACTCAAAGTCTGTTAACAGGAACAGTGTACAAAGGCGAGGACAACGGCATCTGCTCCTCTTCCTCGTCCCTCCACCGTTGCCACGCTCCCACACAACAGTGTCCCCTGTTCGCTAGCATCAGCCTATCATGCTTTTCTCGTCCATCCTGCCCCCTGGAGGCCGTCAGAAAGTCACGTTCCTTCCAATATCCCAATATTGTCACCTTCGACCACCCTGACAACTTCTCATTTCCAAGATGTCTGCCTCGTCTGCTTCGTTTGCTGCTACACCTCACTATCCACCACTAGGACGGTTCAACAGCCTGGAATTCTGTTAGTTCTGTTGGAAATGCTGGAATCTGGTTTATGAATCTCGTCCCCCCCTTTTTCCCCCGTTTTCTGTATGCAGTGACCTTTCCTTGAAGTTCAGACCCGTCGTGCCATTAACGTCATTCATTTCTGTTTAATTCCTCTGAGTTCGTAGGGCTAACAGGGTTTCTATTTTACTTTTCGGAGGGACTTAAAGTCTCCTCTCTCCATGGATGAGTGGCCCTCTGTGTTCATTCTCGTGAGTGTCTGAATCCCGTTTTCTCTTCTCTTTTCTTAGCCAGAATTTCTCACATCATTTAAACTCTCAGCAGCAGCACCAATTTCTCTTGAGCCCCTTGTGGAAGAGCCTCAGTTTCCTGTTCCATTGCTTACCAAAGCCCCAGGTTAATGCTCCTGGGCGTCCTGGTCGAGTCTCACTCATCTTCCTGTCAGTGGTTTTCCTCTCAAGCTGCTTGAATTTCATCTAAATCCTCACCCCATTCCTTCCAGTGGATGCCTCCTATCCTATATATTTCCAAGTGGTGCTCCTAGCCCCATTCTCTTTTCCGGTGGGTGCCCCTCGTCCCATGTTTCTCTCCAGTCTGATGTTCTGTGCATGCCACCACCCCCTCAAGCGATACTCTTTCCATACGACATATCAGCACCCTAATATCTAAGACATTCATCATTCCTTCACAATACTCTCGCCATATCCTCATTACCTCTTCTTTACCTGTAACCTGTTTCCTCACCGATACTCCCATTTGTTCTCTTGTTATCATACGTTTCACCTCCTTCCGAAACATTATCTTGTTCTCCATCGAGTTTGCTGATATTCTTTCCCTTTTCATTTCAGCCCCTGCGTCTTTCTCTTGATCTGCTCTTTTCTCTTGTACTTATCCCATTCACTCGCACTGCTTCATTGCAGTTAACACTCATCAACTCCTCTTTTCTCTTTCACAAGCAACTTAACTTTGTCCTCCCACAATTCATTTCCATTTTTCAAACGCTTACATCCCTCTTTCCACATGCCAAACTCTTCACCCGCACGTGTAAGCAATGTCACCTTAACTACCTTCCATTCCGTGACCACTTTCCTAGTTTTATTTACTCTTACCTTACACCATTCTTCACCCCGTGTCTCTTGGCATCTCCACACGCAAAACCCCTTTCCAAGCTTACTCACTTCAACATCCTCTTCCCATCTATGTCATCACAAACTTTCACCCTTGCTTCTACCAAGAAGTGAAATGACGTCCCACTAGCAGCCCTTCTCAGCACATTTTTACATTCAAAAGTCTCTATGTTGCACATCTTGTAATTAGTACATACTTCAACACTTCCTGTTGACCCCCAACCCCTCTCAATCAATGCAAATTTAAGACCATCCTTCTATTTTGTAAAACAAATATTGATAGTTATTCCTTTTTCAGCACACAACTCCACCAACTGTGTCCAATTTTCATTCGCAGCGGGTAGTCCCATGCTCTTCAGTTACGCACTCAATTGCCGCCTCACTTCCCCTTGCATTCATCTCACCCATCAATGATAATCGATTAGAATATCAAAATTGCTGACGCACTTATTCACCTCCATAACCACTTGCTTCTCATTCTCATTCCTCTAGCAACCAGGTGCATAAGCCCTAACAATCTCCCACCTCCCATTATCCACTTTTATTTTCACCCACGTTAGTTTGTAGCTCACTACCTCACATTCTCTAACATATTCCCACAACTCCTACTTCAATAGACGTGCCACTCCATCCTTTGTGCTCGCCCTACACTAACCCCAGATTTTGCCCTTTGGACATTCCCGAATCATTCTTCCCCCTTCCCCTTGAGCATAGTTCTATTCTGAGCAATGACATCCAGGGTCCTCTTCCTAAACATAATACTTTCTCTTTTCTTCATATTCCTTGTTACACCCATGTACACGTTCACACACTCAAGCCTGAGCCTTCGAAGAGAAAGAGGACTCCTTGCTTGGTTCCATCTTCTGTTCTCGTATTCAGAAAATGATATACAGGGAGGGACGGTTTCTGGTCTCTTTCTCCCGCCCGTTTTAGTCGCCTTCTACGACACTCTGGAGATGCGAGGATAGTATTATCTATCTATCTATCTATCTATCTATCTATCTATCTATCTATCAAGGATGCTAGCCACGATCACTGGGTGAGACATAATGTCATATGATGATATTTTGAGTGTCTGCTTGAGGTGAGCGCAGGACAACTGGGGTGTGGGTGATCACTGTCTTTAATATGGAAATCGTCTTCTCTGATCCCGTTGTGCACCTGCTCAGTGTCTTGTGGTTGCCCGGCAGCCGGTGATTGTTCTGGATGCTCTGCTTTGTGTAGTTTGCAGATTCATTCTGTTATGTTTTTGAGAAACAGATGAGGCGTAAATTAGGATGGAGCGGATGAATTGCTTATGGAGGATACTAAGAGATATTTATATTCCTCCTGTCCAAAACTGACCCCAGCAGTTGTTAGAATGTCTGAGAGCATTTTTCTGACCTTTATATCATTGTTTTTATGTTTTTGACAGACAGGTGAGGCGTAAATTAGGATGGAGCGGATGAATTGCTTATGGAGGATACTAAGAGATTTTTATTCCTCCTGTCCAAAACTGATACCAGCAGTTGTTAGAGTGCCTGAGAGCATATTTTTATGACCTTTGTATCATTGTTTTTCGGGGTTAAGGGTGAATGTCATGTGTATGTCATATGTAATACCCACTTAAGCCTGGAGGGCAGCTGGACGCTGAAGGGGAGCCAGATAAAGGTGATATACCAACCGCTCGCTGGGGAGGAATGAATGATCCAGGTGAACAGAATCCGTTCAGTAGAACAACGTAGAATAACACACGAAAAAATGATCATTGAAGAACACACAGATGACATCACACATAATAATTATTCAAATAATTTACTAAGCACGAGATGACTTCGTTTATGATAACTATAAATAATTACAGTGATATTTAGATGATTTATCATATATTCCCAAAATGATTCGCCATTGATGAAAGCGATTGCCAATCGGAAGTCATGTTATATTTGAGCGTTTGACGTGTGGTTCAGAGAGGCAGGGCCATACTAGCCAATCATTGTACGCCCTTGTACCATGACCTAAGCAGGGAGCAGCCGAGGACGAATATATATATATATATATATATATATATATATATATATATATATATATATATATATATATATATATATATATTTTTTTTTTTTTTTATACTTTGTCGCTGTCTCCCGCGTTTGCGAGGTAGCGCAAGGAAACAGACGAAAGAAATGGCCCAACCCACCCCCATACACATGTATATACACACGTCCACACACGCAAATATACATACCTACACAGCTTTCCATGGTTTACCCCGGACGCTTCACATGCCTTGATTCAATCCACTGACAGCACGTCAACCCCTGTATACCACATCGCTCCAATTCACTCTATTCCTTGCCCTCCTTTCACCCTCCTGCATGTTCAGGCCCCGATCACACAAAATCCTTTTCACTCCATCTTTCCACCTCCAATTTGGTTTCCCTCTTCTCCTCGTTCCCTCCACCTCCGACACATATATCCTCTTGGTCAATCTTTCCTCACTCATTCTCTCCATGTGCCCAAACCATTTCAAAACACTCTCTTCTGCTCTCTCAACCACGCTCTTTTTATTTCCACACATCTCTCTTACCCTTACGTTACTTACTCGATCAAACCACCTCACACCACACATTGTCCTCAAACATCTCATTTCCAGCACATCCATCCTCCTGCGCACAACTCTATCCATAGCCCACGCCTCGCAACCATACAACATTGTTGGAACTACTATTCCTTCAAACATACCCATTTTTGCTTTCCGGGATAATGTTCTCGACTTCCACACATTTTTCAAGGCTCCCAAAATTTTCGCCCCCTCCCCCACCCTATGATCCACTTCCGCTTCCATGGTTCCATCCGCTGACAGATCCACTCCCAGATATCTAAAACACTTCACTTCCTCCAGTTTTTCTCCATTCAAACTCACCTCCCAATTGACTTGACCCTCAACCCTACTGTACCTAATAACCTTGCTCTTATATATATATATATATATATATATATATATATATATATATATATATATATATATATATATATATATATATATATATATATTTATCCCTAGGGATAGGGGAGAAAGAATACTTCCCACGTATTCCCTGCGTGTCGTAGAAGGCGACTAAAAGGGGAGGGAGCGGGGTGCTGGAAATCTTCCCCTCTCGTTTTTTTTTTTTAATTTTCCAAAACAAGGAACAGAGAAGGGGGCCAGGTGAGGATATTCCCTCCAAGGCCCAGTCCTCTGTTCTTAACGCTACCTCGCTAACGCGGGAAATGGCGAATAGTTTGAAAAAAAAAAGAAAAAAATATATATACATATCATTTATCTATTCATTATACTTAATCGCTGTTTCTCGCGTCAGCGAGGTAGAGCCAGGAAAAAGACGATGAATAGCTCATCCACTCAGATACATATATACACATACATATACATAAGCGCCCATGCACGCTCATATACATACATATACATATTAGCACACACACACACACACACACACACACACACACACAAATACGTATATACACGGGTACATATTCATACTTGCTTGCCTTCATCCATTCCTGGCGCTACTTCTCCCCACAGGAAACAGCATCGCTACCCCCTGCTTCAGCGAGGTAGCGCCAGGAAAATATAAAATTGAACACGACAGCATATTTACAGTTATTTATCTTCTTTTTTAAGTCCTCTAATTATCTTAACATTTTTCTACCATCAAACACCAGTTGCCCAAAATCATCCATTGTATTTCAATTACGCTTTCGCCTTCACAGAGGCATCATCCAGAATCTACAAAAATAGAAAGAAAACCGCGTTGCAAAACTTGAGTATAGAATGGAAAACGCAAACAACATGTTTATAAGAAGCAAACCACAGTATATAGAACGTAATGAATAAGGAAAAACACTATAACAACACAAATTAACACTATCATCAAGTGTATTATGAACAAAAAGTTGAATACAAAATATGGAAACAGAAATACAAAAAACGACATGCGCTCTGAGTCGCCACCTCTCGCTCCACTCACAAGAAGGCGGAATCAAATAACATCATGAACAAAAGCATGGAACGAGGCTAACGAGGGAGATTATAGTGAATAACACCAAAATTATTAGTGGCTGCGGTGATCGGAGGAGACGACAAGTATTAGAAGCCATTCACATCAGAGAGAAAGTACCTGTCATGAACATCCAAACAAAGATGACCACCGCCATACAGATCTTCCTGCTGACATGAAGGAGATCTAATGCCATTCTTGAACAGGAGGAACACCATCAGTGACCCGCCACAAGATATCGAATCCGCCATATTACGACAGGGGGGAGCGAGTCACTGACCCTACCCGGTCCCGGGTTACGAAGGTCAGAGAGAATCAGACGAGTCTAACCTGACCTCAGCGCCACACCCAGACAATAATGGTCTCACTTGGCCTAACTCAGTGTATTTAGTGATGGACTGTCTATATTCCTACTTCGTATAAGTTCGCCCGTGTTCTGATATGGTTCATTTGTATCAATTATAGTGATTTCCTTCACTGTTTATGTTCTGTGTACTGTGGTTTGTTTCTTATAAACATGTTCACGTTTTACATCTTATATCCAAGTTCTGTGGAGATTTTTTTTTCTCTTTTTTTGGTAGATTTCTAACACACACACACACACACACACACACATATATATGTGTTTTAGATATCTGGGAGTGGATCTGTCAGCGGATGGAACCATGGAAGCGGAAGTGGATCATAGGGTGGGGGAGGGGGCAAAAATTTTGGGAGCCTTGAAAAATGTGTGGAAGTCGAGAACATTATCCCGGAAAGCAAAAATGGGTATGTTTGAAGGAATAGTGGTTCCAACAATGTTGTATGGTTGCGAGGCGTGGGCTATGGATAGAGTTGTGCGCAGGAGGATGGATGTGCTGGAAATGAGATGTTTGAGGACAATGTGTGGTGTGAGGTGGTTTGATCGAGTAAGTAACGTAAGGGTAAGAGAGATGTGTGGAAATAAAAAGAGCGTGGTTGAGAGAGCAGAAGAGGGTGTTTTGAAGTGGTTTGGGCACATGGAGAGAATGAGTGAGGAAAGATTGACCAAGAGGATATATGTGTCGGAGGTGGAGGGAACGAGGAGAAGAGGGAGACCAAATTGGAGGTGGTAAGATGGAGTGAAAAGGATTTTGTGTGATCGGGGCCTGAACATGCAGGAGGGTGAAAGGAGGGCAAGGAATAGAGTGAATTGGAGCGATGTGGTATACAGGGGTTGACGTGCTGTCAGTGGATTGAATCAAGGCATGTGAAGCGTCCGGGGTAAACCATGGAAAGCTGTGTAGGTATGTATATTTGCGTGTGTGGACGTATGTATGTACATGTGTATGGGGGGGGGGGTTGGGCCATTTCTTTCGTCTGTTTCCTTGCGCTACCTCGCAAACGCGGGAGACAGCGACGAGGTATAAAAAAAAAAAAAAAAAAAAAAAAAAAAATATATATATATATATATTATATATATATATATATATATATATATATATATATATATATATATATATATATATATATATATATATATATATACGAGTATATACATCACACACCCAGGGGAGGCTTCTGAGATTGGAGGTGTTCGCTAGGCTGGTTAATCACACGCGTCACCGAGACTGCCTCACTGAAGCGTTTAATCCGTCCTGGAGATGAGAAATATGAGCCAAGATAGGGAAGGGGATGGTCGCCTCCATTTTCTTATTATGAAGAAATTTTCACTTGGATCCGGGATCCATCCGTGATGTCATAGACACCCGCTCAGGCCAATCACCGTGCAGTGACGTGATCACATGTAAATTCTCACATGGATCTGGGACCTATGCTTGACGTTATAGACACCTACGTGGTACCTCAGAACCACTCTCTCTCTCTCTCCCTCTCTCTCTCTCTCTCTCTCTCTCTCTCTCTCTCTCTCTCTCTCTCTCTCTCTTCATCTCTCCATCACCTTCTCCCTCCACTTTGGACACGCAGATCCTCAGCGTGAATCTATCTTCACTCATCCTCTCCGTATGTCCAAACCATTTTCCCTCATTGCCATAACAGACGCTGTTAATCCCTCTCTCAATTACCTATGGTTCCACCCGCTGTCACATCCACTCCCAGGTAGTCATGGCCACTCCCAGGCAGCCATGGCCATTGTCAGGTACCTAAAGCATTGCACTTCCTCTAGGTTGCTGCTCTGTAACACACACACACACACACACACACACACACACACACACTCACAGCCCATCTTGGCTCGTCTCCTGCACTTCGCCTCCGTCTAACTTCCATCCACATTAACTCTCAATGTTCCTCCTTTCACACACTGTCCTAAGTCAATCTTCCTCTCTTCCGATCTGTACACTCTATCCCTAGCCGTTCACCTGATAATGCCGCTTTTTCCCGATGCCTTAATGTCCTCTGATTCAGAGAAAGCGTATGGTCGAGATGATATAAACCCTTTTGGGTCCTAAGAGAGTGTGCCTCTGAGCCAGCGCGAATCTTGCTTTCTATGTCGCATCTGTCTGAAAAAAAAATCCTAGACTTTTTCTTCCTCTTGGAAGCCTGTCTTGGTGCAGCCCATCCCAAGGGAAGGAGACCGCGGTTTCGCTTCCAACTATAGACCCAATGCTCTCGCCTCTGCTAACTCCAGAGCCCATGAAAATCTTCCTAAGTCCCACACTCTCAAAGACTTAGAAGGCAAGGTCAACCATGCGTCTTCTGTGTAACGCACCTCAGGGCCTCTTCTCTCAAGCATGTGAAACTCCTTTCGTTGACCCAGACGTCTCTATTGTGACAGGATGGGTCGCAAGAACTTTGATTTCTAGACTTTGTCTTTTCTGCTTTTCTTTGTTCCGTAATGCACCGCTGCCTCACCGGCTGTTCTATTGCAGTAGACAGTGATGAAGTTACTTCCTCCTATTTCCTCCTATTCTATCAATAGGTGATGTTCCTCAGGGTTTTGCTCTGTCGCCTACTCTCTTTCTTGTACAAGCAGATGTTATTTTCTCATCAACTTTTGCCCCTGTTTCACTCACAAGCTGATATGAATCTACTTTACACACTTTTAACTCAGTCTCCCTTCCACTCACTCTAATATTCGTTCTCTGTCTCGCACAGAACATAGCCCCACTCTTATTTTGGATCTGTGCAACAGGTGGATATAACTCGTACGCAATTTCTACCTTTACTTCTTTTTAAGTGTCACTCACTTCCCTCCGTTCAATGTCAAACACCACAGTTCAACCCTGCACTGACATTAGTAATGGGACTGACCCAATCCTACATTCTATCCTGGAAATCCCACAAGATCTGCTCCCCAAAACCTGCGGGTGTTGTTATGCGGCCTAGTTACTGTTCTTGTGTTCTTGTAAGCGATTATTCCATAACTACAGATGTCCCCGAATGGGTAGTCACTTGTTTACCAAATGAGGTCTTAGCTACGTCTCTTTACTGTATGTCACTTGACTGTTACATTTCATTCTTGTATCTCCCTTGATGATGTGATTATTACACGAAAGTGCACTTGGGAAGTTATTGAGGCTCATTTCCCCGTGGACGCAGCCATTACGTTTATGTAATTATGGTTTCAAATAATGAAGGAGGTAGTGAATGGTGAATGAATTATTTGGCATTCTCATATATCATACATGGCTTCACATTCTGTCATACATACGAAGAATGTATGAGGAGAATGTATTCTACAGTACACCTCATACAATACTGTATCACACACATTGTTTTGGTGTTGATATTAAATCTATTTTGAAACTGTTTAACATCTGAATTTTCTTCAAGATCAGTATGGAGATGTTTTTAATGGTATGCAAATATATCAATTTATTCATGAATACTTCAAGACTCCTCTGTGAAAAAGTCTTACTGCCACCCAAGAACTTATATTCTCAGAGTCCCCAGCAGTTTCATGGCTGCGCTACGTACAGGAGGAGGGAAAGGGTGGATTCCTATGAAAGATGAAGTTCGTTGACGGGGCTGTATTCTCTCTCGTCAACTGACAGTCATACAGCTTTGCCAAAGTCAATTTTCTCCTTGGGACTTAACCACAGACAGGTGGAGTCCGGTAACACACACACACACAAAAACACACACTCACATATATATGTATATCATACTACATTATATTACATTTTATCATATTATATTGTATCATATTATATTATACTATATATATATATATATATATATATATATATATATATATATATATATATATATATATATATATATATATATATATATATATATCCTCCCTTCCCGTTTTAATTTTCCAAAAGAAGGAACAGATAAGGGGGCTAAGTGAGGATATTTACTCTACGGTTCAGTCCTCTGTTCTTGATGCTACCTTGCTGTAGCGGGAAATGGCAAATAGTATGATATATATATATATATATATATATATATATATATATATATATATATATATATATATATATATATATATATATATATATATATATTTTATTTATTTTTATTTATTCATTTTGCTTTGTCGCTGTCTCCCGCGTTTGCGAGGTAGCGCAAGGAAACAGACGAAAGAAATGGCACAACCCACCCCTATACACAATGTACACACACACACGCCCACACACGCAAATATACATACCTATACATCTCAATGTACACATATATATACACACACAGACACATACATATATACCCATGCACACAATTCACACTGTCTGCCCCTATTCATTCCCATCGCCACCTCGCCACACATGGAATACCAATATATATATATATATATATATATATATATATATATATATATATATATATATATATATATATATATATATATATGCTTGCTTTTAGAGGTAAATGTAGAATACATTTCATCCAAATTTTCACCCTAGTCAACCAGTTTGATATCCTCTCATGCATATAGATTTGCTTTTATATGCCTCTAAGTCATTTTATTACTTTCTTCCAAAGGTGAGGACCGATAGATCATCTTGACTGTGTCTGCCAGCGTAAGAGGGGTAGAGATCTTCCTCAATCGTCCCTGATTCGCAGGTAAGAACAGTTCAGAAAAACTGGATCCAATTTTTCCAATGTTATGCCAAACTCCCTCTCGCGTGGAGTATTTGGTCCTTCTATTTTTGTCCTCTTGGAGTTACATCTTGATCCTACGTTGACGAGTGTTATAAATACGTTACAAAATTTACTTTTATTATTTAATAACTGATATCAAAAGGCTGGAAGTTGAAGAGGACCACATAATTCTCATTATCCAGACCTAATTTTAAGAGGTCATTGATGAGTGTGTGAGGACTTGCTTATGAGATGGTGAAGGATGAGTTATGAGGAGGGGAGTCTCAGGGTGGGGATAATTCGGGAACTTCTCATGGCTTTAATGTCTCAATAATGAGGAGAACTGTTCCCTGCACTTGGCTTGGGAAATATAGGAGAACAGTCTTTACGAAAAGCTCACAGTGAAAGTTGTGACAACATTGTAGGACGAGTTAACGAACTTGAATGGCTCAGGGAAAGTGTCCCAGGAGTGATTCTAAGTTTTGCAATACCTGAAGACACACACACACACACACACACACACACACATAGGTATTACGATACCAGCTACTGTCACAATATCAAGAAAGGGAATACACTCCAACATACGCCTGAGACATGGTTGCTTTGAAGGAGTTTGTTCTCGAAGATATTATCTTTTAAAAAAGTATCATCTTCGTCAGCAAGCGAGTGACTTTCCTTTTCGATATACGATTTCCCTTTCTCCAAATCTTTGCCTCTAGTTCGGCAATACGCAATTCTTTATCTGCGTTTTGTCTATCCGATAAACGAAGTTGATAAAGAATACATTTATCTACTGTCCTCTGATTATAAACATTGGGGTACTTCAACTCCTCTACCAACACTGGATAATTTATATAGATAGCTTTGTATAGAGATCTCAGTTTATATATAAACAAGAGATACTTAAAAATTTGAGCAAGATTGATATAAACCAACACACGCTGGTCCTGATGGACATTTTGAGACCATAAATGAAAATCTTTAACTATCCAAAAACTTCAGATTTTTTGTGAAAAACATATTAGAATCTACTTAGAATCTGATCATAGAGTTGGTGGGTTTATTTAAGGTTATTATTTAATGTGTAATCGAAAATGGACCGTAAGAACATTACAGTTTTAATAAAGATTAGATTATTCCTGGGTTCGATTCCTAGATTCTGATACATCTAGTTTATATTTCTCAATCAAAAGAATTTTGTGGCACGTAGTTTTACATCTGTCAATGAATCATGTAAAAAATGATTCATTTTCAGTGATTATCACGATTTGTTGAAGAATCATATGGCCTGATTCATTTACATCTTTTCATACTATTTGATGACGAATCAAGAAAACAATGATTCATTTACAGCGTTTCATACCATCTGTTGACGAATCATGTAAACAAAGATTCATTTTCAGTGTCATATATCATCTGATGACGAATCATGTAAACAATGAATTCATTTACAGCGTTTCATACCATCTGATGAAGAATCATGTAAACAATGAATAATTTACAGCGTTCTATACCATCTACTGACGAAACATGTAAACAATGATTCATTTACAGCGTTCCATGTCATCTGTTGACGAATCATGGAAACAATGATTCATTTACAGCGTTTCATACCATTTACTGAAGAATCATGAAAAACATGATTCATTTATAGTCGTTCCAGACCATATAAAGATGAATCATGTCAACAATGATTTATTTACAGCGTTTTACATCATCTATTGACGAATCATGTAAACAATGATTCATTTACAGCTTCTCTGTACAACAGGAAATATATATATATTTTTGTGAGTCAAACATCTACAACTTTTGAGCTTTGATAACACTCTTATCTTATCTAAGCTTTGGTAGCACTCTTATCTTATCTGAGCTTTGATAACACTCTTATCTTATCTGAGCTTTGATAACACTCTTATCTTATCTGAGCTTTGATAACACTCTTATCTGAGCTTTGATAACACTCTTATCTTATCTGAGCTTTGATAGCACTCTTATCTTATCTGAGCTTTGATAGCACTCTTATCTTATCTGAGCTTTGATAGCACTCTTATCTTATCTGAGCTTTGATAACACTCTTATCTGAGCTTTGATAACACTCTTATCTGAGCTTTGATAACACTCTTATCTGAGCTTTGATAACACTCTTATCTTATCTGAGCTTTGATAGCACTCTTATCTTATCTGAGCTTTGATAGCACTCTTATCTTATCTGAGCTTTGATAGCACTCTTATCTAAGCTTTGATAGCACTCTTATCTTATCTAAGCTTTAATAGCACTCTTATCTAAGCTTTGATAGCACTCTTATCTAAGCTTTGATAGCACTCTTATCTTATCTAAGCTTTGATAGCACTCTTATCTAAGCTTTGATAGCACTCTTATCTAAGCTTTGATAGCACTCTTATCTTATCTAAGCTTTAATAGCACTCTTATCTAAGCTTTGATAGCACTCTTATCTAAGCTTTGATATCACTCTTATCTTATCTAAGCTTTGATAGCACTCTTATCTAAGCTTTGATAGCACTCTTATCTAAGCTTTGATAGCACTCTTATCTAAGCTTTGATAACACTCTTATCTTATCTGAGCTTTGATAACACTCTTATCTTATCTGAGCTTTGATAGCACTCTTATCTTATCTGAGCTTTGATAGCACTCTTATCTTATCTAAGCTTTGATAACACTCTTATCTTATCTGAGCTTTGATAACACTCTTATCTGAGCTTTGATAGCACTCTTATCTTATCTAAGCTTTGATAACACTCTTATCTTATCTGAGCTTTGATAACACTCTTATCTGAGCTTTGATAGCACTCTTATCTTATCTGAGCTTTGATAGCACTCTTATCTTATCTAAGCTTTGATAGCACTCTTATCTGAGCTTTGATAACACTCTTATCTGAGCTTTGATAACACTCTTATCTGAGCTTTGATAACACTCTTATCTGAGCTTTGATAACACTCTTATCTTATCTGAGCTTTGATAGCACTCTTATCTTATCTGAGCTTTGATAGCACTCTTATCTTATCTGAGCTTTGATAGCACTCTTATCTAAGCTTTGATAGCACTCTTATCTTATCTAAGCTTTAATAGCACTCTTATCTAAGCTTTGATAGCACTCTTATCTAAGCTTTGATAGCACTCTTATCTTGTCTAAGCTTTGATAGCACTCTTATCTAAGCTTTGATAGCACTCTTATCTTATCTAAGCTTTAATAGCACTCTTATCTAAGCTTTGATAGCACTCGTATCTAAGCTTTGATAGCACTCTCATCTTATCTGAGCTTTGATAGCACTCTTATCTAAGCTTTGATAGCACTCTTATCTAAGCTTTGATAGCACTCTTATCTTATCTAAGCTTTAATAGCACTCTTATCTAAGCTTTGATAGCACTCTTATCTAAGCTTTGATAGCACTCTTATCTTATCTAAGCTTTGATAGCACTCTTATCTAAGCTTTGATAGCACTCTTATCTAAGCTTTGATAGCACTCTTATCTAAGCTTTGATAGCACTCTTATCTTATCTGAGCTTTGATAGCACTCTTATCTAAGCTTTGATAGCAATCTTATCTTATCTAAGCTTTGATAGCACTCTTATCTTATCTGAGCTTTGATAACACTCTTATCTTATCTGAGCTTTGATAGCACTCTTATCTTATCTGAGCTTTGATAGCACTCTTATCTTATCTGAGCTTTGATAGCACTCTTATCTAAGCTTTGATAGCACACTTATCTTATCTAAGCTTTAATAGCACTCTTATCTAAGCTTTGATAGCACTCTTATCTAAGCTTTGATAGCACTCTTATCTTATCTAAGCTTTGATAGCACTCTTATCTAAGCTTTGATAGCACTCTTATCTTATCTAAGCTTTAATAGCACTCTTATCTAAGCTTTGATAGCACTCGTATCTAAGCTTTGATAGCACTCTTATCTTATCTGAGCTTTGATAGCACTCTTATCTAAGCTTTGATAGCACTCTTATCTTATCTGAGCTTTGATAGCACTCTTATCTAAGCTTTGATAGCACTCTTATCTAAGCTTTGATAGCACTCTTATCTTATCTAAGCTTTAATAGCACTCTTATCTAAGCTTTGATAGCACTCTTATCTAAGCTTTGATAGCACTCTTATCTTATCTAAGCTTTGATAGCACTCTTATCTAAGCTTTGATAGCACTCTTATCTAAGCTTTGATAGCACTCTTATCTTATCTAAGCTTTGATAGCACTCTTATCTTATCTGAGCTTTGATAGCACTCTTATCTAAGCTTTGATAGCACTCTTATCTTATCTAAGCTTTGATAGCACTCTTATCTTATCTGAGCTTTGATAACACTCTTATCTTATCTGAGCTTTGATAGCACTCTTATCTTATCTGAGCTTTGATAGCACTCTTATCTTATCTGAGCTTTGATAGCACTCTTATCTAAGCTTTGATAGCACTCTTATCTTATCTAAGCTTTAATAGCACTCTTATCTAAGCTTTGATAGCACTCTTATCTTATCTAAGCTTTGATAGCACTCTTATCTTATCTAAGCTTTGATAGCACTCTTATCTAAGCTTTGATAGCACTCTTATCTTATCTAAGCTTTAATAGCACTCTTATCTAAGCTTTGATAGCACTCTTATCTAAGCTTTGATAGCACTCTTATCTTATCTAAGCTTTGATAGCACTCTTATCTAAGCTTTGATAGCACTCTTATCTAAGCTTTGATAGCACTCTTATCTTATCTAAGCTTTAATAGCACTCTTATCTAAGCTTTGATAGCACTCTTATCTAAGCTTTGATAGCACTCTTATCTTATCTAAGCTTTGATAGCACTCTTTTTATCTAAGCTTTGATAGCACTCTTATCTAAGCTTTGATAGCACTACTTATCTAAGCTTTATAGCACTCTTATCTTATCTAAGCTTTGATAGCACTCTTATCTTATCTGAGCTTTGATAGCACTCTTATCTAAGCTTTGATAGCACTCTTATCTTATCTAAGCTTTGATAGCACTCTTATCTAAGCTTTGATAGCACTCTTATCTTATCTAAGCTTTAATAGCACTCTTATCTAAGCTTTGATAGCACTCTTATCTTATCTGAGCTTTGATAGCACTCTTATCTTATCTAAGCTTTAATAGCACTCTTATCTAAGCTTTGATAGCACTCTTATCTTATCTGAGCTTTGATAGCACTCTTATCTTATCTAAGCTTTAATAGCACTCTTATCTAAGCTTTGATAGCACTCTTATCTTATCTAAGCTTTGATAGCACTCTTATCTTATCTAAGCTTTGATAGCACTCTTATCTAAGCTTTGATAGCACTCTCATCTTATCTAAGCTTTGATAGCACTCTCATCTTATCTAAGCTTTGATAGCACTCTTATCTTATCTCATTTTCGTTGCATTTTATCATTATCAGCTGTTATCTCTAGGGTTCGTAATGGGGGGTACCCTCCCCTCTCTCTTCCTCTTACCATTCATAATGCTATTGTAATTCCTATAGGGTGAGTGTCTGTCTGTCTGTCTGTCTCTGTCTGTCTGTCTGTCTGTCTGTCTGTCTTTACCATGAGCGTCCCATCACCTTCCATCACCATCAGACATCTGTCTTTACCATGAGCGTCCCATCACCTTCCATCACCATCACCATCAGGTTATCTACACGTACACAGAACCTTGATGAAAAAAACCCCTTCCCTCCCCGTCCCAAACGAACATTGAGTTGCTGACCATGCTATAGCACCCCTTTGTAACCAATGAAAGATCTAGGGTACTTTGATAAATCCCTTATGTGAGCAAAGAAATCATTTTATAGAGTTAAGCCCAAACCTCCCATTGACACCAAGAATCTTTTAGTTCTCCCTTTTGATGATAATTTCACTTTACTTCCCATGTTGCTTAAATCCTTTAATGTAAATGTTGCCTTCAGCAACAATCATACTATAAAGAATATCTTAATCAGGATCTTGCCAGAAAATTCTCCTGGGTCCATTCATAAAGTGCCATGTAGACATTGTGATACATTTTATATTGGTCAGACTGGTAAGGATCTTTCTGTTAGACTTAAGCAACATAAATATAGTATAAGAACGAGACAAAAATCAAATGCCTTGTTTGATCACGTTAAAAACTATGATCATTGTATTGACTGGAGTAATACCATCTCGGTTACTAACTCCAGTACCCCGAGAAATATCATTGAATCTTCTGTTATTAAATACACAAAGAATTATAACCTTAATCCCATTGAAGGTCCATACAAATTGGAGAACTTTATTGTTGATAAAATTTGTAAACAATTCACCTTCTTGTCCACATAAGTTTAAGATACACTCGTTGTCTGTCTTGGAAAATCACATGTTTACCAAATGGCGTCCTAACTACGTCTCTTCTTTGTATATCAACTGACTGTTATATTTCTCTCTTGTGTCTCCCCTGATGATGTGATTATCACACGAAAGTGCACTTATCGTGTTTCACTTTCCACATGAACTCATAGGAATATACTTGATCACGCGCAAAATTGTGATCCTTTCCTATATATATATATATATATATATATATATATATACATATATATATATATATATATATATATATATATATATATATATATATATATATATATATATATATATATATATTATATTTATTTTGCTTCGTCGCTGTCTCCCGCGTTTGCGAGGTAGCGCAAGGAAACAGACGAAAGAAATGGCCCAACCCACCCACATACACATGTATATACATACACGTCCCCATACGCCAATATACATACCCATACATCTCAATGTACACATATATATACACACAGACATATACATATATACATATGCACACAATTCACACTGTCTGCCTTTATTCATTCCCATCGCCACCGCGCCACACATGGAATAACATCCCCCTCCCCCCTCATGTGTGCGAGGTAGCGCTAGAAAAAGACAACAAAGACCCCATTCGTTCACACTCAGTCTCTAGCTGTCATGCAATAATGCCCGAAACCACAGCTCCCTTTCCACATCCAGGCCCCACACAACTTTCCAATGGTTTACCCCAGACGATTCACATGCCCTGATTCAATCCACTGACAGCACGTCTATCCCGGTATACCACATCGATCCAATTCACTCTATTCCTTGCCCGCCTTTCACCCTCTTGCATGTTCAGGCCCCGATCACTCAAAATCTTTTTCACTCCGTCTTTCCACCTCTAATTTGGTCTCCCACTTCTCGTTCCCTCCACCTCCGACACATATAACCTCTTGGTCAATCTTTCCTCACTCATTCTCTCCATGTGCCCAAACCATTTCAAAACACCCTCTTCTGCTCTCTCAACCACGCTCTTCTTATTTCCACACATCTCTATTACCCTTACATTACTTACTCGATCAAACCACCTCACACCACATATTGTCGTCAAACATCTCATTTCCAGCACATCCATCCTCCTGCGCACAACTCTATCCATAGCCCACGCCTCGCAACCATACAACATTGTTGGAACCACTATTCCTTCAAACATACCCATTTTTGCTTTCCGAGATAATGTTCTCGACTTCCACACATTCTTCAAGGCTCCCAGGATTTTCGCTCCCTCCCCCACCCTATGATTCACTTCCGCTTCCATGTTTCCATCCGCTGCCAGATCCACTCCCAGATATCTAAAACACTTCACTTCTTCCAGTTTTTCTCCATTCAAACTTACTTCCCAATTGACTTGACCCTCAACCCTACTGTACCTAATAACCTTGCTCTTATTCACATTTACTCTTAACTTTCTTCTTTCACACACTTTACCAAACTCAGTCACCGGTTTCTTCAGTTTCTCACATGAATCAGCCACCAGCGCTGTATAATCAGCGAACAACAACTTACTCACTTCTCAAGCTCTCTCATCCCCAACAGACTGCATACTTGCCCCTCTTTCCAAAACTCTTGCATTCACCTCCCTAACAACCCCATCCATAACCAAATTAAACAACCATGGAGACATCACGCACCCCTGCCGCAAACCTACATTCACTGAGAACCAATCACTTTCCCCTCTTCCTACACGTACACATGCCTTGATAATAACTTTTCACTGCTTCTAGCAACTTGCCTCCCACACCATATATATTCTTAATACCTTCCACAGAGCATCTCTATCAACTCTATCATATGCCTTCTCCAGATCCATAAATGCTACATTCAAATCCATTTACTTCTCTAAGTATTTCTCACATACATTCTTCAAAGCAAACACCTGATCCACACATCCTCTACCACTTCTGAAACCACACTGCTCTTCCCCAATCTGATGCTCTGTACATGCCTTCACCCTCTCAATCAGTACACTCCCATATAATTTACCAGGAATACTCAACAAACTTATACCTCTGTAATTTGAGCACTCACTCTTATCCCCTTTGCCTTTGTACAATGGCACTATGCACGCATTCCGCCAATCCTCAGGCACCTCACCATGAGTCATACATACATTAAATAACCTTACCAACCAGTCAACAATACAGTCACCCCCTTTTTTAATAAATTCCACTGCAATACCATCAAAACCTACTGTCTTGCCGGCTTTCATCTTCCGCAAAACTTTTACTACCTCTTGTCTGTTTACCAAATCATTTTCCCTAACCCTCTCACTTTGTACACCACCTCGACCAAAACACCCTATATCTGCCACTCTATCATCAAACACATTCAACAAACCTTCAAAATACTCACTCCATTTTCTCACATCACCACTACTTGTTATCACCTCCCCATTAGCCCCCTTCACTGAAGTTCCCATTTGCTCCCTTGTCTTATATATATATATATATATATATATATATATATATATATATATATATATATATATATATATATATATTTTTTTTTTTTTTTTTCTTTTTTCTTTGCTTTGTCGCTGTCTCCCGCGTTTGCGAGGTAGCGCAAGGAAACAGACGAAAGAAATGGCCCAACCCACCCCCATACACATGTATGTACATACGTCCACACACGCAAATATACATACCTACACAGCTTTCCATGGTTTATCCCAGACGCTTCACATGCCTTGATTCAATCCACTGACATCACGTCAACCCCGGTATACCACATCGCTCCAATTCACTCTATTCCTTGCCCTCCTTTCACCCTCCTGCATGTTCAGGCCCCGATCACACAAAATCTTTTTCACTCCATCTTTCCACCTCCAATTTGGTCTCCCTCTTCTCCTCGTTCCCTCCACCTCCGACACATATATCCTCTTGGTCAATCTTTCCTCACTCATTCTCTCCATGTGACCAAACCATTTCAAAACACCCTCTTCTGCTCTCTCAACCACGCTCTTTTTATTTCCACACATCTCTCTTACCCTTACGTTACTTACTCGATCAAACCACCTCACACCACACATTGTCCTCAAACATCTCATTTCCAGCACATCCATCCTCCTGCGCACAACTCTATCCATAGTCCACGCCTCGCAACCATACAACATTGTTGGAACCACTATTCCTTCAAACATACCCATTTTTGCTTTCCGAGATAATGTTCTCGACTTCCACACATTCTTCAAGGCTCCCAGAATTTTCGCCCCCTCCCCCACCCTATGATCCACTTCCGCTTCCATGTTTCCATCCGCTGCCAGATCCACTCCCAGATATCTAAAACACTTCACTTCCTCCAGTTTTTCTCCATTCAAACTTACCTCCCAATTGACTTGACCCTCAACCCTACTGTACCTAATAACCTTGCTCTTATTCACATTTACTCTTAACTTTCTTCTTTCACACACTTTACCAAACTCAGTCACCAGCTTCTGCAGTTTCTCACATGAATCAGCCACCAGCGCTGTATCATCAGCGAACAACAACTGACTCACTTCCCAAGCTCTCTCATCCCCAACAGACTGCATACTTGCCCCTCTTTCCAAAACTCTTGCATTCACCTCCCTAACAACCCCATCCATAAACAAATTAAACAACCATGGAGACATCACACACCCCTGCCGCAAACCTACATTCACTGAGAACCAATCACTTTCCTCTCTTCCTACACGTACACATGCCTTACATCCTCGATAAAAACTTTTCACTGCTTCTAACAACTTGCCTCCCACACCATATATTCTTAATACCTTCCACAGAGCATCTCTATCAACTCTATCATATGCCTTCTCCAGATCCATAAATGCTACATACAAATCCATTTGCTTTTCTAAGTATTTCTCACATACATTCTTCAAAGCAAACACCTGATCCACACATCCTCTACCACTTCTGAAACCACACTGCTCTTCCCCAATCTGATGCTCTGTACATGCCTTCACCCTCTCAATCAATACCCTCCCATATAATTTGCCAGGAATACTCAACAAACTTATACCTCTGTAATTTGAGCACTCACTCTTATCCCCTTTGCCTTTGTACAATGGCACTATGCACACATTCCGCCAATCCTCAGGCACCTCACCATGAGTCATACATACATTAAATAACCTTACCAACCAGTCAACAATACAGTCACCCCCTGTTTTTAATAAATTCCACTGCAATACCATCCAAACCTGCTGCCTTGCCGGCTTTCATCTTCCGCAAAGCTTTTACTACCTCTTCTCTGTTTACCAAAGCATTTTCCCTAACCCTCTCACTTTGCACACCACCTCGACCAAAACACCCTATATCTGCCACTCTATCATCAAACACATTCAACAAACCTTCAAAATACTCACTCCATCTCCTTCTCACATCACCACTACTTGTTATCACCTCCCCATTTGCGCCCTTCACTGAAGTTCCCATTTGCTCCCTTGTCTTACGCACTTTATTTACCTCCTTCCAGAACATCTTTTTATTCTCCCTAAAATCTAATGTTACTCTCTCACTCCAACTCTCATTTGCCCTTTTTTTTACCTCTTGCACCTTTTATATATATATATATATATATATATATATATACATATATATATATATATATATATATATATATATATACGCGCACATATACATACATATACATATCACCATGTACATACATACATACACATACACAGACATATACATATATTCACGTGTACATATTCATACTTGCTTGCCTTCATCCATTCCTGTCGCTACCTCGCCCAACAGGAAAATAGTCAGACGAAGACCACATACTTTCTTCTGCAAGACGAAGACTACATACTCTCTTCTGCAAGACGAAGACGACATAGGTTCGTCAGCAAGACGAAGACCACATACTTTCTTCTGCAAGACGAAGACCACATACGTTCATCTGCAAGTCGAAGACCACATATGTTCTCACTATATACATGGCCTCATTGTATGTACTCATATACCTTCGAGTTGAACTTGTACACACGTAGCCAAACTGATTTTAACAATGTCAGCTTAGCTCGCTCGCTCGCTCACCCGCCCGCCCGCCCGCCCGCCCCTCGCTTAATTACGCTCGAGGCATTTACCAATGGCCGACTTCCTCTCAAACTTTCGAATTTGATTGGTTCCCGCGCACGGGCGGGTGGTCACCAGGTTAAGCGGGCGGAGTATATAAGCAGCGGAAATATCATAACACACCCCTCCGCCCCCCAAACTCCGCTTCGCTTATCTTGTCGCTTATCCGCTGCGCTTAATCACATGGGCGAGTCTCCTGCTACAGGCGTCAGCCAAACAGTATCTACAAGACAGTATCTACGTAACGTGAGCCACGCCCTGTCTACAAGCAAGACGACCTGTCTACGATCATTCTTCAAGCCACGGTATTCTGTCTACAAGCCACGATATTCTGTCAACAAGCCACGATATTCTGTCTACAAGCCACGATAATCCGTCTACAAGCCACGATATTCTGTCTACATGCCGCGATAATCTGTCAACAAGCCACGATATTCTGTCTACAAGCCACGATATTCTGTCTACAAGCCACGATAATTTGTCTCCAAGCCACGATATTCTGTCTACAAGCAACACGACCCGTCTACAAGCCACGATATTCTGTCTACAAGCAACACGATAATGTCTCCAAGCCACGATATTGTCTCCAAGCCACGACATTGTCTACAAGCCACAATCTTCTGTCTACAAGCTAAGATATTCTGTCTAAAGGTCACGATAATGTCTCCAAGCCACGATATTGTCTACAAGCCACAATATTCTGTCTACAAGCCACGATATTCTGTCTACAAGCCACGATAATGTCTCCAAGCCACGATAATGCCTACAAGCCACGATATTCTGTCTACAAGTCACGATAGTCTGTCTACAAGTCACGATAGTCTGTCTACAAGTCACGATATTCTGTCTACAAGCCACGATATTCTGTCTACAAGCAACGATACTGTCTCCAAGCCACGATATTGCCTACAAGACACGATATTCTGTCTACAAGCCACGATATTCTGTCTACAAGCCACGATATTCTGTCTACAAGCCACGATACTGTCTCCAAGCCACGATATTGCCTACAAGACACAATATTCTGTCTACAAGTCACGATATTCTGTCTATAAGCCACGATATTCTGTCTACAAGCCACGATAATCTGCCTCCAAGCCAGGATATTCTGTCTTCAAGCCACGATATTCTGCCACCTGTCTACAAGCCACGATATTCTGTCTAGAAGTCACGATATTCCATCTACAAGCCACGATAACAAGTTTCAACTCGAACCTTAAGATGGCAAGTTTCAGTTCGCGCCGTAGGATAACAAGTTTCAGTCCTCACCGGAGGGTAACAAGTTTCATTTCGCACAGTAAGATAACAAGTTTCATTTCGCACAGTAGGAAATTCGCACCGTAGGATAACAAGTTTTAGTTCAGACCGTACGATGGCAAGTTTCAGTTCGCGCCGTAGGATGCCAAGTTTCAGTCCACGCAGTAGGATGCCAAGTTTCAGTTTGCGTCGTAGGATAACAAGTTTCAGTTCGCGCCGTAGGATAAGTTTCAGTTCGCGCCGTAGGATGCCAAATTTCAGTTCGCGCCTTAAGATAACAAGTTTCAGTTCGCGCCGTAGGATGCCAAGTTTCAGTTCGCGCCGTAGGATAACAAGTTTCAGTTCGCGCCGTAGGATAACAAGTTTCACCAGTTAGGACAAGCATCGTCAGAAACTCCTCAGTCAGTCAGAGGCTGTATGGCGCTCCATGGTAAAATCGAACAACTTTATCTATAAATTTTCATTCAAAAATTTTCCCTCACCAATTTGTAATCTGGGGGGACGCATGAGTTCCCTTCTTGAATGGCAATAGAGACGAATGTATGGTGAGCGTGTGTGGTATAGCTTTATATTCATGCCAAAGCTGATTATTTTGAGTGCCAGGAGGAAACTAGGCTCACAAACACTGCTCATAAAGTGGGTCTCAAATCTCAGACTGCAGGTTTGACAAGCAGCCTCGTTTCGAATGATATCATACGTATGTTTGAAGTTCAAAGGAACCAATAGGAACCAGTCTCCATTGCCTGCTGGACTTTAAGCAAACTAATCCATACAATTCCCTTGGTTCGAATCCACCGCTTCGAAATCTGTCACAGAAATGGTCAGATTATTATTCCAAAACTCGACACTCAGTTCCATTTCGAGTAAGAGATAAATCGATGGTACGGGTGATCCTCCCTGGCGCCAAGAGTTGATCAGAGATTAGCTAGTCTTTCACTCGGTATGTCTAGACGGTATTGACCAATATGCATCGAACCCAGTTCATGAATTATGTCTACGAAGAAGGGAGTTCAGATCTGATGGGGCCTTGATCAGACTGCCTACCTATCCTCTTGACACACACACTAGACAAGCTACGCCACGCATGGTTGAGCTATGTACTGCATCCATCTCGCTTATCTATTCCTTAAGTTTCTGCCTAAAGTATCCTTCACAGACGAAATTCATAATCTGGTTATATTCAAACCCTCAGGTGGACTTCAGTCAACTATCTATGTTTTCTAAATCGTTTAAGGTGAAGAGAATAAAGTTGTTTGGAAGGTCATTGGTTCCTATAAGCATTTGCACCTGTGGAAAATGGTAATTCTTACTGGCTTCTTCTAAACTCTCTTATATATATATATATGTATATATATTTCTATAAGTCAACGGGAAATGAAGCACAATGAATTCCCAAGTGCACTTTCGTGTAATAATCACATCATCAGGGGAGATACAGGAGAGAAATATAACAGTCAGTTGACCTACAACGAAGAGACGTAGCTAGGACGCCATCTGGTAAACCAGTGACTACCGACTGGTTTTGAGGCCAAGAGAAGGTTTGTGGTGTACTATCCCCTTCATCCCTTTTCTTTTAATATCGTTTTGATGCAAATTCTAATTCTAATGGAGGCCTTATTCCAGGCTGGATAGCTGGTGTATGTCTGGTTCTTGCAGCTTCCGATGGGTAAGCAGCTGTTTGAGCAGCTGGCAGCTGTTTGTGACAGCTTTGAGCTTGTTTGTTTTCATGCGCGATTGCTGTTCTGATTGGCTGACGCGATTTTGCCGTTTTCTTTTCGTAAATTTCCCGTTCAATCCGTTTTTCATTGAAAACTTTCTTATTTCTGACCTGAATTCACTGTATCATGGCCTTTGTGTGTTCTTAAAACTATTTCCAACACAAAGAAGTGCCAGACTCAACCTTCAGAGGAAATATGCAAAGAGAGAAATTCGAACGTCAGTTTCAAACATAAACAAATACAGACATGACCGAAACTTGCAAGATATCAAGAACAAAAGAAAATGGGTTTACCCTGTTTTGCACATCTTGTTGGCCAACACATCACAAGGCTCCCATCTCGAACTACGGGTCCAAGATAAGATGGCTTTATTGTGAAACATTTATCTTGGAAAAAGATGAATTTCCATAAATCCATTATGTTTATCATAATTGTTTTGTTAATGAGTAATTAATTTTAGTCTCCCTTTACTCTTGTGTCCCCATAGAAATTACTGTCGGCCTCCTTCAGCAGTTTCTTATGTAAAATGCTACTGAAGATGCCTTCATTTTACACGTTTTTAAAAATATTTGTTGAAAATGATTCTTTATAGACAAAGTCTTAATCAAAATTACCCGAAACAGCTTGGAGATAACCCATCTTGGATACTCCTTAGCTATTTTCTTCATCCCCTTCAATGCCTCAGTCATCCCACCTATGAAGCTTTCTCTTCACCTTCGTATCAAAATATATTTTATCTTTGGAAGCCATTTAGAGAAAGGAAACTTTTGACTGTCGTCTTTATGAAAGGTGCCAACTTGTCATATTCCTGAACCACATCTCAAAGGACATCATTCAAACTCTTCATATTGAGGCCAGTAAAATACTTCCTCAACTTCCACACCAGATTGAGCTTTTTTTTTTTTTTTCAGCCCTTGATCTTTTGACTCAGTGGTGCCCCACTGGATTCCATGCTTCTTAAAACAGATTTTTTCTAGTGGGTCTTTGAGTGACATTCCAGACTTTACCAGCTGGTAAATTTTGAGGAATCTATCATATTTAGTATCCTCCTGTGATCTTTTAAGGCTATCTGTGATGAAGCCAAAGTTTTATTACGTCCTATACTTTTGTCCATTGAGTAAGCCGTCATCCCCACTGACTATATACTTTGGAAATTAAGATTTTTTCACCTTGAAAATTTCGTTTCTGCTTTTTAGAATATGTTACTTTCCCCACAAGCATCACTATGTTAGAATTGTCAGACCTTCCCATAACAATAAACTGACCATCTTCTAACAATGGTTTGGATGACTGCACATCTAGACCTACCCATCCCATCTTTTACCTCCGAACCTATATGTTCTTTCCTCTCTGTATATGATTCGCACAAGGTCCTCTTTATACTCTTCCAGTTACAAGTGTGCAGAGCCTATGGTCCAGATGTCACAGATTCTCGGCTCATGAGCGAGTGTGCCTCTGAGCCAGCTCCGACCCTTGCTCGTCTATTTAGCCTTCGTGTCCAAATTAACACTTTCTCCTCCTCTCAGAAGCATACCTTGCTGCATCCCATTCCTAAGACAGGAGGCCCTTCTAACCAGTCTAACTAGTGCCCCCCGTTGCCCTCACGTCTCCTCTCACCAGAGGTTTTTGAAACACTGCTTCACTATCACTCCCTTAAACACACGTCTAATTCTCTTCTTTCCCGTCGCTACTACTACCACCACAATGCAAAATCCTGATTTCTAACATGACTTCTCTCTGGTTCGCTTCTCTTGTGTATTTTGGTGAACCTCTCCTCGCGGCTCTCGACATCTTCTGCTTTCTAAATATCCTTTTAGCCTCAAGGCCCAGTGCTGTCGCCTATCTTCTTTCTTCTCTCCATAATCATGATCCTCTCTCTCTCTCTCTCTCTCTCTCTCTCTCTCTCTCTCTCTCTCTCTCTCTCTCTCTCTCTCTCTCTCAGAAAACGTGGTAGAGATAAAAAAAAAACCCTTCCATTTTCATAGACTCGTCTGCCATCACCTCGCTTCAACCAACCCCTCCTTGCTTTCACAGATATCCTTTCGCTTTCTATCGTAAGAGGTTCATCAAAAATACAGCTACATAAGTTCAATTAACTGACAAATTATTCGAAGAATTCCTAGAGGAAATTTATCTTCTTTTCTTATGGACACTTTTATGTATGTATATCCTTTGGGTTCGTTCGTTAAGATGGTAATGATCATAAGATATAGATACAGATGTCTTGTTTGAAAGGCGTTTGAGGTTGTCTGGAGTCCATAACTCGAGGACCTGAATGACATTTTAAGTTTAAGGTGGCTGAACAGACTTTCTGTTCAGGCTACTGGCCATCTCTGTCTGTGCCAGCCTGTAGCTGGACAGACAGACAGTCTAGACAGACAGTTGACTGTCTGTCTGTACCAGCTTGCAATAAGGTGGACAGTCTGTGCAGACAGATGGGTGCCCCTGACTGTACCAGCCTGTTGGAAGATGGGCTGTCTGTACAGACAGCTGGGTGCCTGTACCAGCTTGCAACAGAACAGGTAGACAGACTACACAGACAATCATCTGTCCCTTTCTGTGCCAATCTGTAACAAAACAGACAGACAGACTACAAAGACAACCGGATGTGTCTCTGTCTGTGCCACCATCCTGTAGCAGTAGAGACACAGACAGCTTACACAGACATACGGCTTCGCCATCGCCAGCACGAACAACGACATATAACACAGATTCGTGAGCATTCGAAGATTCGTGAGATGAGCGACACGAAACACGAAGGTATTTCCACGTACATAGTGCAAAGGGAAAGTAGATTGGAGATGTGTGGTTCGTGTGGGACCCAACGCCTTTGGGTCACAACGGGTTTCAGTGGAGGGGTCTAGCGAAGGCCATCAAGGGTTGGATTGGAACTTGGGTACGTCTTAAGATGTTGGCTCGGGTCGAAGACCTGGTTGAATCCTGGTCTATAAGACTTGGCTCACTTCCAGTCTATAAGACCTGGTTGATTCCTAGTATATAAGACCTGGTTGATTCCTAGTTACGATATCAACAGTGAAGATAACGATCTTAGTTACGATATCAGCAGTGAAGATAACGACCTTAGTTACGATATCAGCAGTGAAGATAACGACCTTAGTTACGATATCAGCAGTGAAGATAACGACCTTAGTTACGATATCAGCAGTGAAGATAACGACCTTAGTTACGATATCAGCAGTGAAGATAACGACCTTAGTTACGATATCAGCAGTGAAGATAACTCTTAGTTACGATATCAGCAGTGAAGATAACTTTAGTTACGATATCAGCAGTGAAGATAACGACCTTAGTTACGATATTAGCAGTGAAGATAACTTTAGTTACGATATCAGCAGTGAAGATAACAACCTTAGTTACCATATCAGCAGTGAAGATAACAACCATAGTTGCGATATCAGCAGTGAAGATAACAACCCTTAGTTACGAGATCAGCAGTGAAGATAACAACCTTAGTTACGATATCAGCAGTGAAGATAACAACCTTAGTTACGATATCAGCAGTGAAGATAACTTTAGTTACGATATCAGCAGTGAAGATAACGACCTTAGTTACGATATCAGCAGTGAAGATAACAACCTTAGTTACGATATCAGCAGTGAAGATAACGACCTTAGTTACGATATCAGCAGTGAAGATAACGACCTTAGTTACGATATCAGCAGTGAAGATAACTTTAGTTACGATATCAGCAGTGAAGATAACTTTAGTTACGATATCAGCAGTGAAGATAACGACCTTAGTTACGATATCAGCAGTGAAGATAACAACCTTAGTTACGTTATCAGCAGTGAAGATAACAACCTTAGTTACGTTATCAGCAGTGAAGATAACAACCTTAGTTACGATATCAGCAGTGAAGATAACAACCCTTGGTGCACAAGTCGTCTCTAAACGCTGACATCAAATGATAAGGGGAATCGGTGGCTGATAACACCGATAGCGCTGCTGGCGCCGATATCACAAGATATCGCAAGCTCTTCCGTCCACGATATCACGAAAATGCCCCCCCCCCCCTCGGCCGCCCCTCCGGGCCCCCGCCCCCCGGCCGCCCCTCCGCCCCCCCAGGCCCCCCTTTTTTCGGTCCAGGGGCCTCGCTATCCTGAAGGCGGGGCGGGGGGGGGGGGGGGGAAGGTAGACAAAGACACGCCAGGGTACGATATCAGAAAGTGGGTCAACACGGTAACTGATCTAGTGGAGAGTGGGCGTGTGGGCGGGTGGATGATTGGCGTGTGGGCGTGTAGGTGGGTGAGTGGTGGGCATGTGGGCGGGTGAGTGGTGGGCGTATGGGCGTGTAGGTGGATGAGTGATGGGCGTGTAGGTTGGTGGGTGATTGGTGTGTGGGCGTGTAGGTGACAGAGTGGTGGGCGTGTCGGCGTGTAGGAGGGTGGGTGGTGGGTTTGTGAGCGTGTAAAGGGTGGGTGGTGGGCGTGTGGGCGTGTAGGAGGGTGGGTGATGGGCGTGTGGACGTGTAGGAGGGTGGGTGGTAGGCGTGTGGGCGTGTAAGCGGGTGAGCGATGGGCGTGTGGGCGTGTGAGTGACGGGCATGCAGGCGTGTAGGCGGATGAATGGTGGGCGTGTGGGTGGGCGTGTCGGTGGGCGGGGAAGGCGCCAGTGACGTGGCCACAGATGGAGCCAGATGGTCGCCAGCTGTGTATGGCAGAGAGCCAGCTGGCCAGCCCAGCCCAGCCCCTCACACACACACACACACACACACACACACAAGGGCGCCAGGGAGTCTGGTCCCTGTCGACTTCCCCTCCTTGGTCCTCCGACCGGACGCCGCGCCTCTTCCTCCCCTTCCTCCCCTTCCCATCACCACCTCCCATCACCACCTCCCATCACCACCTCCCATTCCGTCCCTCACACTACCACAAGACTTCGCTTCCCCGCCAGTTGTGAGTTGACGATGTCTCACAACCCACTCATGATTATGAGTGGGTTGTGAGGGAGGTGAGGAGGGAGGGAGGAAGAGGAGGAGGAGGAAGAGGAAGAGGGGGGTCTTCTAAGGTGGGGGGTGAGGGGACGCGCCCCCCCCACACACACACACTTTATATACGGGGGGATGGCGCAGTGCGACGGGGGGGGGGGAGGGGGGAGGGGTGGTCTAGGGGGGGTAGGGTGTGTGGGGTGGGGTGGGGTGTGGTGGTCTTCGGGGGGGGGGGGGTGGTGTGTGGGTGGGTCCGTTGGCGACGTCGTCAGCAGCGTCGGCGCCTCCTTCACCAGTCGCTCGGGGGGGGAGGGGGCCCGCGCGCGCGGCAAGGTCACACAACGACGACACGACCACCGCCGCAGGCCACCGCAGCCACCGCAGGCCACCGCAGGCCACCGCAGCAGCCGCAGCCTGTAACAGGCCCCTCCTCCCGCCAGCGGCAGCGCCACAGACCACCACCCACCCACACCCTGGGCGCGGACTTCACCCCCGTGCGGCAGGACGTCACTGCCATCACTGCAGGACGTCACTGACATCACTGGCACAGCAAGACGTCACTGGCATCACTGCAGGACGTCACTGACATCACTGCAGGACGTCACTGCCATCACTGCAGGACGTCACTGACATCACTGCAGGACGTCACTGACATCACTGTAGGTCGTCACTACCATCACTGGCACAGCAAGACGTCACTGGCATCACTGCACGACGTCACTGGCATCACTGTAGGACGTCACTGCCATCACTGGCACTGCAGGACGTCACTGACATCACTGTGGTACGTCACTGACATCACTGGCGCAGCAGGTCGTCACTACCATTACTGGCACTGCAGGACGTCACTGCCATCACTGTAGGTCGTCACTACCATCACTGGCACTGCAAGACGTCACTGCCATCACTGACACTGCAGGACGTCACTAACATCACTGCAAGACGTCACTGCCATCACTGGCACTGCAGGACGTCACTGGCATCACTGCAGGACGTCACTCCCATCACTGCAGGACGCCACTGCCATCACTGGCACTGCAGGACGTCACTGGCATCACTGTCATCGCACTGACATCACTGCCAACAGCGACATCTCCCTCAGTGCCACCACAATCCGTCCTTCTCCACCATTCTCCACCTCTACCTAGTCCTCCCCATCACTCCCCGGGACTCCCCATCACTACCTAGCATTCTCCATCACTCCCCAACACTCTACATCACTCCTCCAACACTCTCCATCACTCCTCTACACTCACCGCCCCCAACATTCTCCATCACTTTTTAATACTCTCCAATACTCCTCAACATTCTCCATCTCTCCTCCAACACTCTCCATCACTCCTCTAATATTCTCCACCACTCCCCAACACTCCACACCACCCCAACACTCTCCATCACACCCCAACACTCTCAACCACTCCCCAACACTCTCCATCACTCCCCAACACCCTCCACCACTCCCCAACACCCTCCACCACTCCCTAACACCCTCCACCACTCCCCAACACTCTCCACCACTCCCTAACACCCTCCACCACTCCCCAACACTCTCCACCACTCCCCAACACCCTCCACCACTCCCTAACACTCTCCACCACTCCCCAACACCCTCCACCACTCCCCAACACTCTCCACCACTCCCTAACACCCTCCACCACTCCCCAACACCCTCCACCACTCCCCAACACTCTCCACCACTCCCCAACACCCTCCACCACTCCCCAACACCCTCCACCACTCCCTAACACCCTCCACCACTCCCTAACACCCTCCACCACTCCCTAACACCCTCCACCACTCCCCAACACTCTCCACCACTCCCCAACACCCTCCACCACTCCCTAACACCCTCCACCACTCCCCAACACTCTCCACCACTCCCTAACACCCTCCACCACTCCCCAACACTCTCCACCACTCCCCAACACCCTCCACCACTCCCCAACACTCTCCACCACTCCCCAACACCCTCCACCACTCCCCAACACTCTCCACCACTCCCTAACACCCTCCACCACTCCCCAACACCCTCCACCACTCCCCAACACTCTCCACCACTCCCCAACACCCTCCACCACTCCCCAACACCCTCCACCACTCCCTAACACCCTCCACCACTCCCCAACACTCTCCACCACTCCCCAACACTCTCCACCACTCCCCAACACTCTCCAACACTCCCCAACACTCTCCACCACTCCCCAACACTCTCCATCACTCCCCAACACCCTCCACCACTCCCCAACACCCTCCACCACTCCCTAACACTCTCCACCACTCCCCAACACCCTCCACCACTCTCCAACACTCTCCACCACTCCCCAACACTCTCCACCACTCCCCAACACTCTCCAACACTCCCCAACACTCTCCAACACTCCCCAACACTCTCCACCACTCCCCAACACTCTCCACCACTCCCCAACACTCTCCAACACTCCCCAACACCCTCCACCACTCCCCAACACTCTCCACCACTCCCCAACACTCTCCAACACTCCCCAACACCCTCCACCACTCCCCAACACCCTCCATATCAAGACTTGCATCAAACATGTCTAACACATTATTATAATCGTAAGTCACCATCACATCTCCTACTCAGTTATCAATTAACACATTCGACTACGCCATTTATAATTAACACATTACCGAACATAACTGCGTAATGGCCTGGCGTAGAAGGCGTATGGCACCTACCATATAACAGGTTCTCGAGGTGGGGAATTTAAGGAATCAATAATAACACAGACCAAAGAATTATCTTGTCTTTAAAAATGAAAAAATAAGAAAAAAGTAGCAACATAAAGGAAAAATCAAGTTTGCGACAGAAGCACCAAGTGTTGGTGTTCCTTAAGTTATCGCTCAGTGAGTGATGGTGTTCCATAAGATATCGCTCAGCGAAGTACTTTATTTCAGAAGACTTCTATCCTTTTTTTTTTTTTTTCCCAGAATGTTTAGCTACAAACTCTGAACACATTTAAAAGAGACGAAGTCTGCTGGAACCGTTTCGACTGAGGATCGTACAAACCACAAATCGTTTTCTTTCACGTAATTGCGTTTTTAAAGAAAACGTGGGGCGGGCTGGCAGTGTGGTGGTAGATGAGGACGAGGAGGTGAGCTGTGAGGGCAAGATGAGCAACGAGGATCTAGTGAGGGCGGGTGACTTGGTAAGAAGTGAGGGAGTGGTGAGGAGTGAGGTTACGCCGAACAGCGAGGAAGTGGCGAACAGTGAGGACGTGGTCAGAAGTGAGGACGTGGCGAGAAGTGAGGACATGGTGAGAAGTGAGGACGTGGTGAGAGGTAAGATCATGGTGAGCAACGAGAGCTTGGTCAGCAGTGAGGGCGTAGTGAACAGTGAGGACGTGGTGAACAGTGAGGACGTGGTGAACAGTGAGGACGTGGTAAACAGTGAGGATATGGTGAGCCATGAGGACAGGGTGAGCAGTGAAGACGGTGAGAGCAGTGAGGATGTGGTGAGCATTGAGGATGTGGCGAGCACTAAGGTCGTGATGAGCAGTGAGGACGTGGTGAGCAGTGAGGACGTGGGAGGCAGTGAGGACGTGATGAACAGTGAGGACGTAGTGAGCACTAAGGTCGTGATGAGCAGTGAGAACGTGGTGAGCAGTGAGGACGTGCTGAGCAGTGAGGACTTGGTGGACAGTGAGGACGTGGTGAGCAGTGAGGAAGTGTTAAGCGGTGAGGACGTGGTGAGCAGTGAGGACTTGGTGGACAGTGAGAACGTGGTGAGCAGTGAGGACGTGGTGGACAGTCAGGAAGTGGTGAGTGGTGAGGTTGTGTTGAGCACTGAGGTCGTGGTGGACAGTGAGGATATGGTGAGCAGTGAGGTTGTGGAGAGCGGCGAGCATGTGGTAAGCAGTGAGGACGTGGTGAGCACTGAGGTCGTTGTGAACGGTGAGGACGTGGTGAGCAGTGAGGACGTGGTAAGCGGTGAGGACGTTTTGAATAGTGAGGACGTGGTGAGCAGTGAGGACGTGGTGGACAGTGAGGACGTGGTGAGCAGTGAGGACGTGGTGGACAGTGAGGATGCGGTGAGCAGTGAGGACGTGTTAAGCGGTGAGGACGTGTTGAACAGTGAGGACGTGGTGAGCAGTGAGGCCATGGTAAGCGGTGAGGACGTGGTGGACAGTGAGGACGTGGTGAGCAGTGAGGACGTGGTGAGCAGTGAGGTTGTGGTGAGCGGTGAGGATGTGGTAAGCAGTGAGGGCGAGGTGAACAGTGAGGACGTGGTGAGCAGTGAGGACGTGGTGAGCAATGAGATCGTTGTGAACAGTGAGGACGTGGTGAGCAGTGAGGACGTTTTGAATAGTGAGGACGTGGTGAGTAGTGAGGACGTGGTGGACAGTGAGGACGTGGTGAGCAGTGAGGACGTGGTAAGCTGTGAGGAAGTGGTGGAGAGTGAGGACGTGGAGAGCAATGAGGACGTGGTGAGCGATGAGGACGTGGTGGACAGTGAGGATGTGGTGAGCAATGAGGTTGTGGTGAGCAGTGAGGATATGGTAAGCAGTGAGGGCGAGGTGAGCAGTGAGGACGTGGTGAGCAGTGAGGACGTTTTGAATACTGAGGACGAGGTGAACAGTGAGGACGTGGGGAGGAATGAGGAAGGGGTGAGCAGTGAGGTAGTGGTGAGCAATGAGGACGTCGTGAGCAGTGAGGTGAGCAGTGAAGAAAGGGTGAGAACTGAAGTCGTGGTGAGTAGTGAGGTGAGCTGTGAGGACGCGGTGAGCAGTGAGGAAGAAGTGAACAGCGAGTTCGAAGTGAGCAGTGAGGCCATGGTGAATAGTTACGGTGTGGTGACCAGTGAGGACGTAATGGACAGTGACAACGAGGTGAGAAGTGAGGACATTGTGAACAGTGAGGTTGTGGTGAGCAGTGAGGCCGTGGTGAGCAGTGAGATCGTGGTAAGAAGTGAGGTTGTGGTGAGCAGTGAGGATGCAGTGAGCAGTGAAGGCGTCGTGAACGGTGGAGGGATGATGAGCAGTGAGAGTAAGATGAACAGTGAGGACGAGATAAGCAGTGAAAGCAAGGGAGGCATTGTGTACTTGGTGAGCAGTGAGGATGTGGTAAGCAGTGAGAACTTGGTCAGCAGTGAGTACGAGGTGAGCGGTGAGGGAGTGGCTTATTATGAGTTGGTGAACAGTGACAACATGACTAGCAGTGAAGGTATAGTGAGCAGCATGGACGTGGTGAGCAGTGAGGATATGACGAGCAGTGAGGACGTGAGGAGCAGTGAGGACGTGGTGAACAGTGAGGGCACGGTGAGCAGCGAGAGTACAGTGAGCAGTGAAGGCACGTTGTGCAGTGAGAGTATGGTAAACAGTGAAAGCACGTTGAGCAGTGAGAGTACAGTGAGCAGTGAAGGCACGTTGAGCAGTGAGAGTACAGTGAGCAGTGAAGGCACATTGAGCAGTGAGAGCACGGTGACTAGTGAATGCATGGTGTACAGTGAGGACATGAGCAGTGAAGACATAATGAGCAGTGAAGGCATGCTGATCAGTGAGGACGTGAGTAGCAGTGAAGACATGGGGAGCAGTGAGGATGTGGTGAGCAGTGAGGATGTCGGCAGCAGTGAGGACATGATGAGCAGCGAGGACGTGGTGAGCAGTGAGAGCATGATGAACAGTGAGGAAGTGGTGAGCAGTGAAAGCACGATAAGCAGTGAGGACGTGGTTACCAATGAGGGTAGCGTGAGCTGTGAGGACGAAATGAGCAGTGAAGGCACGATGAGCAATGAGGACGCGGTGAGCGGTGAAGGAATGACGAGCAGTGAGGACGTGTTGAGCACTGATAGCATACTGAGCAGTGAGGATGTGGTAAGCAGTGAAGGCATAATGAGCAGTGAGGACGTGGTGAGCAGTGAAGGCATGATTAGTGAGGACGTGGTTACCAGTGAGGGTACGGTGCACGGTGAGGAAGTAGAGAGTGGTGAGGGCATGATGAACAGTGAGGGCATAGTGAACACTGAGGATGTGGTGAGCATTAAAGGCATGGTAAAATATGAGGGTATGATGAGCAGTGAGGACGTGATGAACTGTGAAGACGTGGTGAGCAAGGAGATCGTAGTATACAGTGAGGACGTGGTGAGCAGTGAGGACTTGGTGAACAGTGAGGATGTGGCGATCGGTGAGGACGTGGTGAACATTATGGTCGTGGTGAGCAGTGAGGACGTGGTTGATGGTGAGCACGTGGTGAGCAGTGAGGAAGTGGTGAAGAGTGAGCACGTGGTGAGCAGTGAGGAAGTGGGGAAGAGTGAGGAAGTGGTGAGCAGTGAGGAAGTGGTGAGGAGTGAGGACGTGGTGAGCAGTGAGAAGTGGTGAGGAGTGAGGACATGGTTAGCAGTGGGGAAGTGGTGAAGAGTGAGGACGTGGTGAGCAGTGAGGAAGTGGTGAAGAGTGAGGAAGTGATGAAGAGTGAGGACGTGGTGAGCAGTGACGAAGTGGTGAGGAGTGAGGACGTGGTGAGCAGTGAGGAAGTGGTGAACAGTGAGGAAGTGGTGAGCAGTGAAGAAGTTGTGTGCAGTGAGGAAGTGGTGAATTGTGAGGACATGGTGAGCAGTGAGGAAGTGGTGAAGAGTGAGGACGTGGTAAGCAGCGAGGAAGTGGTGAAGAGTGAGGACGTGGTTAGCAGTGGGGAATTGGTGAAGAGTGAGGAAGTGGCGAGCAGTGAGGAAGTGATGAAGAGTGAGGACGTGGTGAGCAGTGAGGACGTAGTGAGCAGTGAGGAAGTGGTGGGCAGTGGGGAGGTTGTGTGCAGTGAGGAAGTGGTGAGCAGTGAGGAAGTGCTGAACAGTGAGGAAGTGGTGAGCAGTGAGGACGTGGTGAGCAGTGAGGACGTGGTGAGCAGTGAGGAAGTGGTGAAGAGTGAAGGAGTGGTTAACAAAGAGGAAGTGGTGAACAGTGAGGAAGTGGTGAAGAGTGAGGACGTGGTCAGCAATGGGGAAGTAGTGAACAGTGAGGGAGCGGTGAACAGTGAGGAAGTTGCGAGCAGTGAGGAAGTGATGAAGTGTGAGGGAATAGTTAGCAGAGAGGAAGTGGTGAGCAGTGAGGAGGTGGTGAAGAGTGAGGACGTGGTGAGCAATAAGGAAGTGGTGAGCAGTGAGGAAGTTGTGTGCAGTGAGGAAGTGGTGAATTGTGAGGACGTGGTGAGCAGTGAGGATGTGGTGAGTAGTGAGGGAGTGGTTAGAAGTGAGAAAGTGGTGAATAGTGAGGAAGTGGTTAGCAGTGAGGAACTGGTGAGCGATGAGCACGTGGTGAACAGTGAGCACGAGATGGTCGGTGAGGAAGTGGTGAACAGTGAAGAAGTGGTGAAGAGTGAGGACGTGGTTAGCAGTGGGGTAGTGGTCAAGAGTGAGGACGTGGTGAGCAGTGGGGAAGTGGTGAAGAGTGAGGAAGTGGATAGCAGTGAGGAAGTGATAAGCAGTGAGGAAGTGGTGGAGAGTGAGGACGTGGTGAGCAGTGAGGAAGTGGTAAGCAGCGAGGACATGGTGATTAGTGAGGACGTGATGAACAGTGAGAACGTGGTAAGCAGTGAGGAAGTGGTGAACAGTGAGGAAGTGGAGAGCAGTGAGGAAGTGGTGAGCAGTGAGGACGTGGTGAGCAGTGAGGACGTGGTGAACGGCGAGGAAGTGGTGGACAGTGAGGAAGTGGAGAGCAGTGAGGACGTGGTGAGCAGTGAGGACGTGGTGAGCAGTGAGTATGTGGTTAGCAGTGAGGAAGTGGTGAACAGTGAGGAAGTGGTGAACAGTGAGGAAGTGGAGAGCAGTGAGGAAGTGGTAAGCGGCAAGGAAGTGGTGAACAGTGAGGAAGTGGTAAGCGGCGAGGAAATGGTGAACAGTGAGGAAGTGGTGAATAGTGAGGAAGTAGTGAACAGTGAGGACGTGGTGAACCGTGAGGACGTGGCAAATAGTGAAGACTTGGTGAACAGTGAGGGCGTTATGAGCAGTGAGGAAGTGGTTAACAGTAGGGACGTAGTAAATAGTGATGAAACGGTGAGCAGTGAGGACATGGTGAGTAGCGAGGACATGAGTAGTGAAGACTTGGTGAGCAGTGAGGACACGGTGAAAAGTGAAGACGTGGTGAGCAGTGAGGACGTGATAAGCAGTGAGTACGTGGTGAGTAGTGAGGACATTGTGTACAGGGTGGACGTGGTGAGCAGTGAGAGTGTAGAGAGCAGTGAGTACGTGGTGAGCAATGAAGGCAACATGAACATTGAGGACGGGGTGAGCAGTGAGTACGTGATGAGCAATGGGGACATGGTGAGCAGTGAGGAGGTAGTGAGCAGATAGGGCGTGATCAACAGTGAGGATGTGGTGAACAGTGAGGACGTGGTGAACAGGGAGGATGTAGTGAGCAGATAAGACGCAGTGAGCAGTGAGGACGTGGTGAGCAGTGAGGACGTAGTGAGGAGCAGATAGGACACGGTGAGCAGTGTTGAACAGAGTGGATGTGGTGAGTAGTGAGGACATGGTGCACAGTGAAGGGATAGTGAACGTATGGTGAGCAGTGAGGACGTGCTGAACAGTGAAGGTATAATGAGCAGTGAGGATGTGCTGAATAGTGGAAGAATGGTGTTCAGTGAAGGCGTGATGAGCAGTGGAGAAATGATGAGCAGCGAGGGCGTACTGAGCAGTGAAGGCATGATGAGCATTGAGGACGTGCTGAGCAGTGAAGGCATGATGAGGATATGGTAAGCAGTGAAAGTATAATGAGCAGTGAGGACTTGCTGAGCGGTGAAGGCATGACGAATAGTGAGGACGTGCTGAGCAGTGAAGGCATGATGAGGATATGTTAAGCAGTGAAGGTATAATGAGCAGTGAAGACGTGCTGAGCAGTGAAGGCATGACGACCAGTGAGGACGTGCTGAGCAGTGAGAACACTATTCCTAGTGAATTCGTGTTGGCAAAGTAGGCTATTATGAGTAAGTGCAGTTGCAGTGCGTTGTGAGGGGAGGGTATATACGTTAGCAAGGGAGAACTGTGAGGTCCTGGTGCTGGCTGGACTCACACACCTCACACACACACACACACACACCCCTGGTAACCTTTCCATGGACGCTACGCAACCATACTAAAGACGAAGCAGCGATTCAGCCGGAGGGGGACTACCTCACACACTCATGCACATACCGAATGCACCATTTCTACCTCTCTCTCTCTCTCTCTCGCTTTCTTTCTTTCTCTCTTCCTGGCCTCCTCCTCCTCCTTCTCTCCTCCTTATATATATATATATATATATATATATATATATATATATATATATATATATATATATATACATATATTGTACAAAGGCAAAGGGGATAAGAGTGAGTGCTCAAATTACAGAGGTATAAGTTTGTTGAGTATTCCTGGGAAATCATATGTGAGGGTATTGATTGAGAGGGTGAAGGCATGTACAGAGCATCAGATTGGGGAAGAGTAGTGTGGTTTCAGAAATGGTAGAGGATGTGTGGTTCAGGTGTTTGCTTTGAAGAATGTATGTGAGAAATACTGAGAAAAACAAATGGATTCGTATTGAAGCATTTATGGATCTGGAGAAGGCATATGATAGCGTTGATAGAGATGCTCTGTGGAAGGTATTAAGAATATATGGTGTGGGAGGCAAGTTGTTAGAAGCAGTGAAAAGTTTTTATCGAGGATGCAAGGCATGTGTACGAGTAGGAAGAGAGGAAAGTGATTGGTTCTCAGTGAATGTAGGTTTGCGGCAGGGGTGCGTGATGTTCCATAGTTGTTCAATTTGTTTATGGGTGGGGTTGATAGGGAGGCGAATGCAAGAGTTTTGGAGAGAGAAGCAAGTATGCAGTCTGTTGTGGATGAGAGAGCTTGGGAAGTGAGTCAGTTGTTCACTGATGATACATCGCTGGTGGCTGATCCGGGTGAGAAACTGCAGAAGCTGTTGACTGAGTTTGGTAAAGTGTGTGAAAGAAGAAAGGTGAGAGTAAGTGTGAATAAGAGCAAGGTTATTAGGTACAGTAGGGTTGAGGGATAAATCAATTGTGAGGTAAGTTTGAATGGAGTAAAACTGGAGGAAGTGAAGTGTTCTAGATATCTGGGAGTGGATTTGGCAGCGGATAGAACCATGGAAGCGGAAGTGAGTCACAGGGTGGGGGAGGGGGCGAAAGTTTTGAGAGAGTTGAAAAATGTGTGGAAGGCGAGAACAT